>NC_048298.1:164575546-164875546 GCF_013100865.1 Trachemys scripta elegans | reverse complement strand
ATTTGGAGGTCTAGTGTACAACAGAGAATTCAGTTCCCATTGGCAGTCAGATTTAAAGGGCAAGATATTTTTAATACAGGTAAGTGTGCAAAATGTGGGTGTAATTACCTACGTAATTTTCATGCACAGTTACTGTGATTGCATTTGCAAACTACCAAACTCTTCGATTTATATTCATACATATATAATTTGTGTAACCATCTGTGGTAATTATGTACCTCAATTAAGTGCTGAGTTATGCTCACATTCTGCATGCTTATGTACTCAGTTATATTTAAGCTATTAAATTAGGCAAATTCTATTATTTCAAAAAATGGCTTACAAAAATGTTGAGTCTCTAATTTCCAGTGTGTTTTAATGGCAACCAGGTTCTCTCATAATCTGCATCATGAGGCTGTCAGATTGGTAACGTCTTCTTTGCTTGTCAGCATTTTTTGTTTTATTTAACACTTGACAGAATACAATTACAATTATTCATTACATCCAGCTACAAAAAAGAGGAGTGGGACTTGGGCCACACCTCTCTCCTCAGCATTTCCTATTGGCTATCTTAGGGACCAATCCATTCAGCTTGCTGGCTTTTGTAGATATCCTTTTTAGGTACCTGACTCTCCCCATGCATTGGGCCTAACTTGCAGCTGTGGATTCTTTTGGGGCTAAATCCACAAAGGGGACGTGGGCTCAGGATTGCAATGCCTGAATTTAGATGTTCTGCTGCTTATTTCACTGGATCATGCCTTTAAAGGGACTCTTTAAAAAAAAAAAAAAAAAAAAAAAAATCTTATTTCTGTTAGTAATTTGGAAATTAAAATAGAAATGACTTTAAACATACTTTTAATCATTTATAGTATTTATTTAGTTTTGGCATTTTGCTCAGCTTCCACAAAAAAACTAGAGCACCCAGTTTCTCTTTGTGTTTCTAGTCTGTTTCAGGCGATTATACGTTTGCACCCGTGCTACAGCATGTGGGTTGCAAGCGCTGCAAAAGAGGGTGTTGGATTTAAGCAATCTTAATTGGAATGTTTTAAAATTTCATGAGATTTCTATTAATATTACATCTTGTAAAACCTTGTTTATATACAAAGCTTAAATGGTAGGCCTAAAGTACACTGCTTGAGGGTCCTTCTTAATGTTTAAGCCAAATGGTTATCATTTAGGCTAGGTCTACACTACGGGGGGAAAGGGGGTCGACCATATGCAACTTCAGCTACGTGAATAGCGTATGCGTATTTTAGGTCGACTTACCTGGCTGTGAGGATGGCGGCGAGTCGACCGCTGCCATCAACTCCGCTTCTGCCTCTTGCCACGGTGGATTTCCAGAGTCGACGGCAGAGCCACCGGGGATCGATTTTATCGCTTCTTCACTAGACGCGATAAGTCGATCCCCAATAGTGAAGACATGCCCTTAGTTATTTAATGACTATTAACCCATAGTTAAAATCAGTTAGAAACTAGTTTCAAGTTTCTGTCCCAATAGGTTTCTGCACTGCCAGTGTCATAAAAGACATTACTTTTCTGAAAGATGGCTGCCTTCAGCTCTAGGATTGGAAATACCAATTGGAATTAAAAATTTAAATTAATTCTCAGTTTTCCTGTTGAATGGCTGAGGGAAATGGGGGCTGTTTCCCCTTAAGATGGAACCAGTGTATCAATTCCATCAGTTTGAGTACTATCAAGATGGGTAATCTTAATGGAATGCCAGTGTCTCAAGTATCATCTGTGTGCAGTGAAATGACAGTGAGTTTATGACCTGTAACCTTCTCTCATTCTCCACATAGCAATCTGCACATCGTGCTGCAATCCGGGGATTCATCCGTTACGGCTGGCGCTGGAGCTGGAGAATTGCTACTTTTGTGGCAATATTCAAGTAAGTTTTTCATACCTATGGTTGTGGAGAAACATCAGGATAAGAACCTGCAGAGATCTGTTTAGGTGAAAATAACAGTTATAAGTGTTAAAGGGACTCTGTCAGGTTGAAAATCATACTTTTAAAAAGCCTTTTAAAACAAATGTAATTTATTTTACTCCATTAATATTCTGTTTTCTTTTGACTTCTCACTGAGTGTGGAAGATGAAAACAGATTTCAGAGTAGCAGCCGTGTTAGTCTGTATCCGCAGAAAGAAGAACAGGAGTACTTGTGGCACCTTAGAGACTAACAAATTTGCCACAAGTACTCCTGTTCTTCTTCTTTTTGATGAAAACAGAGTGGTTGGTTTCACTTTTGGGGCTAAATCCACAAAGGGGACGTGGGCTCAGGATTGCAGTGCCTAAATTTAGATGTTCTGCCACCTAGTAGAATCCACAACTGCAAGTTAGGCCCAATGCATGGGGAGAGTTAGGTGCCTAAAAAGGATATTTACAGAAGCCAGCAAGCTGAATGGATTGGTGCCTAAGCTAGCCAATAGGAAATGCTGAGGAGAGAGGTGTGGCCCAAGTCCCACTCCTCTCTGACTTTGGACTGGAGAAAAAGGTTTTTCTCCACTCGGGGATCACAGCTGTGGAGCTTCAGCCAGGTCAATGCTTTCTCTCAAAAAATGGAGGAGGCGGCGGTGGTGTCACCCTCTTTAGCCCTGAAGCCTCGTGGTTAGGGCACTCACGTGGGAGGTGGGAGATCTGCAGTAAGTTCCTGCTCCTCTCAGGCAGAGGGGGGATTTGAACCTTGTTTCTGATGAAGCTGTTCCATTTAGCATGAAATACTGAAGTAGTCATTGGAGCAGGAACTTGAAGTTGACTCTCCCCCATCCCAGGTGAGTGCCCTAAGCACTGGCCTATAGAGTAATTCTTCAGTCCAGTGAATATTTAATACAAAGTAGAACAGTTTCATCAGGAACGATTGAAAGATCCACCTCACGGGTGTTTGCAGTTCCTCACAGTTTAGTACCATTTTCAGATTTAATTGATGTACTGTTTACTCCTTCTTCTGGAACTTTAATTGTGTTAACTATACTGGACCTAACACACATCCCTGTGGTTTCCCCACAGCTGTCTCCAGACATCTTCCGCTTGAGACATTGCTCTTTTTCATTACCCCCTTGGATTTTTATTCTATAGCCAGTTTTCAGTCTACATGACAGTGTCCATGTGCAAACCATTTTATAGTCATTTTGGGAGAAAGTTTTTGAGATAATCAAATGCCTTCCTAAAATCCAAATACAGAATTTCTGCTGCATTCCTCCTTCCCACTAACCTTAAGCTTGACGAGCAATTACCCTCCCCACCCAAAAAAACACAAAAAAAAAACCCCAACAACTTACAGTTGATGGTTTTATCCTCACTCAATAGTTAGAGACATAGGCTGCGCTTTAGGAGTTGACCAGCCATGCTTGTGGCTCCCACAGACTGTTCACAGTACACTGTCATGATTGATAGGTTCACTTTTGAGTCTAACCTGCTTGCAGACTTCATATGGTTTTAAATTTATGCTTGGAAATGTTGGTTTAAAAAAATTACATAAAAAACCTTGGTGTTCTAGTGCTCCCCCACATCCTGTAAGGTGATTGAGGCCAATGCATTAGTGGCTACTAAGTGTGTCCCAGACAGATCGGCTGTAGGGAGGATGGGGTGGGCTGACTTGTTAGCTCCCCATTCTTTAGTGAAATCCTCTCTGATTTGGGTTCCATACGGCTGTATTGTCGAGTGTGCTCTTTGTTCATGTCTGCCTTCTGACTCTTTCTGTGCCCCACGCTTGCAGCACAGTGAGCACTGGTCTGTCCGTGTACCGCAATAAAACCACCTTCAGTCACTTTGCTGCCGCAGGAGGTGAGATGACTTTATTTTTATATTCTGTTCTGTCTGAGTGAAAAGATACTGTCTTTGATTTGAGTCAGTGAGAGTCAGGGCTCCTGGCTTGTATTTCCTCTGCTGCCACCGACTCACTTTATGACCGTGGTTAATTATTTAACCATGGTGTGCCTGTTTCCCATTCCTAATACAGGGGTGATAAAACTTTCCTAACCCGCCAGGGAGTTGCAAGGCTTAGTTAATGTTTGAAAGTTTGTTGCCCTTCTTGAGTGAAAGGTGCTTGGGCGCGGAACAGTGTATAATAACTCATCTCAAAAAATGAGAAATGAGCATTAGAAATCCATCAGTGAGGGGGTATGCATATTCCTTCCTTCTCTTAATAACAGCTTAATGCTGCTGCTTACAAATGTTTCCAAGGGAAAGATCATTTTTAAGTTTGCTCTAGATACAGAACAGGGTCTCTTTCTGTATGTTCTCTTTATACAGGCATATACTGTGATTCCAATTGGATATATTTTTCCTCACTTCCTGTTTTAAACTGTTAGGTAGTATTACTGGTTGTTGCTGAACAACTGCTGTGCTCCGTCAGAGGTAGCTCCATTTCAGTAGTGGGTGGGCTGGTAATCCGCCTCAAGCATTTAGTTCTTACAGCTCTTTTGGAAGAAATTTTGTGCTGTGTTTAGTGTTAGAGAAGTTACAGATTTAAAAAAAAGACCTATTAGGTTGCCACTCTCATCTTCCCTTCCAATCTGAATTGGAAGTATGGCAACCAGGGCCAAAATGTGACTGTTGGGGGTGAAGCAGCTTTACTGAGTCATGTGACACCATATTGTGACATTCCCCCCCAAAGTGGTGAACATAGGGTTCAGACTGTCACACATGTTCAGGCCCCTCAGAGATTGGCAGAGCCACTGCTGCCTCAGTATTTGGTTTCTGTTCTCTTGAGACTGGCTTTTGGCATTCAGGGGGTGGAGGGTAGAAGTGGCAGAGCAGTTCCCTCTGTGTGTGTGTGTGTGTGTGTGTGGTGCTAGGACTCCTTAGAGACTCATGTCTGTGGCTTGTGTGTTTTAGCCTTTACAGGAGGCCTGTTCAGAATGCATTTGGGCCTGAGCAGAATGGCAGCTGGCAGTGTCTTTGGAGCAGCATTCGGGTAAGCTGCACGCATACCAAATCAATAAACAGGGTCAGAATTACATTCTTTAGCTACTGTATGTTGGATAATGACCGCCCAAGTCAAGCCTTGAATCTTAGGAGGGGCTGCAGCAGACTTCCCATACCCTCAGCCCCCTGCTGGATTTTCTGCATCCCTTTGTGGACAATGATGATTTCTGTCTCCAAAAGTCCCCATCCAATTTTTCTGTACTTTATACTTCATTGTTCTTCCAGTGATGGCTGGATACATGGAGATTTCCCTTTCTCCTTAGAACTGATCAGTGCTTGCGCCTTAAATGGCCATAGAAGATGCTGATTACCATTAAAACAGAAAAGTAACAATAGTGTTAGGATCCTCTCTCCTCCTGTCCCTTCTCCCCATGTTTAGTGTCTCTACTAACCAGCTCTTCAGTTGGCTTCTCAGAACAATGAGCCGAAAGTAAAGAGGATGAAGCATATTCTTGAGGAGTTGTGTTGTATACTGGTGAGAGCAGGAGACTAGGAGCAAGGACTCCTGGATTTCCTTCCCAGCTTCACCACTGACTGCCTGTATGCCCTGGGGCAAATCACTTAGCTTCTCTGTGCCTGTTTTCCCAGCTGTAAAATTTTAATAATACTGACCTACCTTGTCTGATAAGAGGCTTAATGAGTGCTTACAAAGCACATCAGCTGGTTGTAGCAGGGGTATTGTGTTTCCTGAATAGCTGTATGGGGAGTTGAGCTTCATACAGTGATTGTCACCACTTAGTGAAAAGGAAGGTCTGAATATTGGAGGAGGTTATGTATCACTGACCATGTGGTTGCCCTCCCCCCACACACTCCTTCCTTATTGCCAGTAAACTATTAGTGTCTTCTGATGGCTTATCTGTAACTTCCTCCTCCATCTCTTAGCATCCCTGCAGGAGGGCTGTTGATGGCAGTGCAGAAGCTCGCTGGTGAGACCATACAGGAGAAAAGAACACGTGAGAGAAGATTGCTGCATGAACAGAGGTTTGCAGAGTGGTAAGAAAAAATGTTGCACTATCTAAATTAGTGAATCTGTATCATTGATCAGAGAGGCGGTAGTTCCAACTTTTTCATTTGGCAAACCAATTTGTAAGAGAGAGTATTGGATGGTCTATTTCTGCTTCCAGCCCCAGTTCCTCACTATTTGATTCTCAGGTTGTTTCAGGGTTCAGTCTAAGAACCACTGATCTGGTCTTCCTAGCCTCAGATTGCACCGTTTATTGTCCAGTGAAAGTCATTCCAGTCAATGCTGCAATTTGCTTATTTTGTAGTACAGTAGTTTGAATTTATAGCTTGCCTCCGCTCAAAACTCTCCCAACATCTTCACTTCTCGTGTGGCTGAGAAAGTAAACAGCAGATTTTAATGTATTTTAAAGAATGTTTGGACTTTACTGAGTCTTTTATTACAATATGCAGACTGGGGTCAGGGGGAGTCAAACAGGGTCAAAATTCTTCTCATGTAGGTTTACATTTCCCTTTATTGGAAAAGGGATGCCAGAAGTCTTTGGGAAGGAAGGCCTCCCCTAAAACTATTAATCTCTTGAAAACTGAACAGTGTATATATTTATTATATTAAAAAAAAATCCCTAAAGATGGAAGAGAGCTATTAGTTCTTCGAGTGATTGCTCATGTGTATTCCACAATAGGTGTGCATGCTCGCCACGTGCACCGGTGTCAGAAGTTTTTCCCCTAGCAGTACCCATAGGGGAGTGCCCGTAGCAACCCCTGGAGTGGCGCCTTCATGGCGCAGTATAAGGTGCGCTGCGCACTCCCCCCACCCTCAGTTCCTTCTTGCCAAACAACTCCGACAGAGGGGAAGGAGGGTGGGATGTGGAATAGACATTAGCAACACATCTCAAAGAACACCAGTTACGGAAAAGGTAACTGTCTTTTCTTCTTCAAGTGATTGCTCGTGTGTATTCCACAATAGGTGATTCCAAGCTATATTTGTTGGAGGTGGGTAGGCGTTCACAAATTCTCAGGACGGAGCACAGCCCTTCCGAACCCGGCGTTGTCCCTAGTCTGGAAGACGATCGCATAATGCGAGGTGAATGTGTGAACTGAAGACCATGTGGCAGCCCTGCAAATGTCCTGAATGGGGATATGGGCTAAAAAGGCCGCCTACGAGGCCTGCGCCTGAGTCGAGTGTGCCCTTACAATCGATGGCAGAGGGATTCCCGCCAGGTCATAACAGGTACAGATGCATGACATAATCCAGTTGGAGAGCCGCTGAGTGGAAATTGGCTGACCCCTCATGCATTCGGCTGAGGCAACGAACAGCTGCAAAGACTTCATGAACAGCTTAGTTCGCTCCAGGTAAAAAGCCAGAGCCTGTCTCACATCCAGCGTGTGGAGGCGACGCTCCTCACTGGACGCATGGGGCTTGCAGCAGAGGACCGGCAGGAAAATGTCTTGACCCATGTGGTAGGTGGAGACCACCTTCGGGAGGAATGAAGGATGTGGGCGGAGCTGGACCTTATCTTTATGGAACACCGTGTACAGGGGCTCAGAGGTCAGGGTCCTGAGTTCCGAGACCCGCCTAGCCGACCTGATCGCACCAGGAAGGCCACCTTCCACAAGAGTGCGACCAGGAGTACGTAGCTAGTGGCTCAAACAGGGGACCCATCAGCCGGGCAGCACCAAGTTCAGGTCCCACTGCAGGACCAGGGACCTAACGTACGGGAAGAGACGATTAGTCCCTTAAGGAATCGGCCAGTCATGGCATGGGAGAATACCGTGTGCCCCTGCACCGGCAGGTGGAAAGCCGATATGGCCGCTAAGTGCACCTTGACAGACGAGGGCGCCAGGCCCTGGGCTCTAAGGCAAAGGACGTAGTCCAAAATGAACTGGATCGGGGCAGCCACAGGGGAGATGCCCCGCTCAGCCGCCCATTGGGAAAACCGAGACCACTTTGCCAAGCAGGCTCAGTGCGTGGAGGGTCGCCTGCTTTCCAAGAGGACACGCTGAACCCCTTCTGAGCACGTCCTTTCCTCCCAGCCTAAAATTGTGATCATCTTTTTGGACCTCCTGTATAGCCCAGGCTTCCCCAAAATAATTCCTAGAGCTTTTAGAAAAATATCCAATCTTGATTTAAAAACGACCTGTGATGATGAAGAATCCATCACAACCCTTGATAAATTGTTCCAATTTTTAATTACTCTAATCATTTACACCTTATTTCTAGTCTGAATTTGTCTAGCTTCAACTTCCAGCCATTCGATCATGTTATGTCTTTCTCAGCTAGATTGAAGAGCCCATCATTAAATATTTGTTTGCCAGGTAGGTACTTATAGACGGTAATCAAGTCACCTCTTAACCTTTTCTTTGTTAAAATGAGTAGATGGAGCTGCTAGAGTCTATCACTAAGACATCAGTTTGTAGAATAAGCAGATTACAAGCCCCAATGATAAATCCTCCATATGCAATTTTTCACATGGATAGAGTAATTGAGACCACATCCATCTTTTATTTCAAAAGTACTATCAGATTTTCATATCTATCAATTCATTCACTTACCAGTTTTTTCCAAAACCTCACTCTTCACCTGCTGAATCTAAATTACATCCTTTTAGATGTGAGAATATTGCAGTTACATTACATAGAAAGAACTAACTCTTTTCATAAAACTTCAAGACTTGTTATTGCTTACGGTAACAAACCAAAGGGGATGGCTATTTTTTTCAAAATGTGTATAGGATTGTATGAGAACTGTTCATGATATTAAGAAGAAGAGTCCTCTATCACAATTGGAACTCACTCCAACAGACCACAAGTTGCATCAATAATAGCATGCCCAAGTCAAGTTCCAACACTGGAAGTATATAGAGCTCCTACTCTGTCTTCAGCTCATACACTTACAAAACATTATTCATTACTTACTGCTTCAAGATCTGATGCCAACTTTGGAAGAGCAGTTTTGCAATCTCTTTTCAGATAACTCCTAGAGCTCACTATCTAGAAAGATGACTGCTATCTAATCACCACAAGTGGGATCAACATGTGCAGTAACTGAAAGAAGAAAGTTGGTTATTTACCTTATAAGAAACTATGGTTCGTTGAGATATTCTGCACATCTGGACCCCATGACCTGTCCTCTGTTCCTGCAGCTCAGAAGCTTATAAATAAGGATTCGGCAGCTAAGGAAGTTAGTGGTAGTTGAGGTCACTGCCCTTTATCTGCTTTGGGGAGGATGGGGGATTGAGGGCGTGCACGGCGCATATGTGACCCTGGTAGGGAAAATATTCCACACTCCTGTGCTGGGGCCCAATGGACACCATCAGTGGGATTCACGTATGTGGAACCAGGGCCGGCTCCAGGATTTTTGCTGCCCCAAGCAGCAAAAAAAAAATAAAAATAAAAAGCCACGATCGCGATCTGCGGCACTACCGCCACCACTTCAGCCGGCCTGCGTGGAACATCTCGAAGAATGATGGTTACTGTAAGGTAAGTAACCATTCTTTGTTCTTTTTTAATTTGAGCATTCATTTGACTGGCAGCTTGGGAAAGGAGTGTTCAAAGGGATAAGCCTGGTTCTTGTCAATGACACTGTTCGTGTGACTCATAAAAACTTACAAATAGTGACAAAACTAGACAGAGCCTAAAGATTTGGGCTTTCAGGTTACTGGTGTCTGTTTTACCAATGAGCAGGAGGAGATAACTAGACTCTAGGGCTGCAAATTATACGCTTAGAGGGAGAGTACAGAAACTGAAATTACTTTATCTTCCCTCTCCCCTTTTAGGAAAGCTAGGCTTAATGTTACTGAGGCTGACTTGGAAGAAATTGTCAGTAACACTCCAGAAGGAACCATGGAGAGAGAGATGGAGAAGATCCAAGAGTTGTTAAATCTTCCCAAGAACCCTCTGCCATCGGAAGATAGGAACTAGTCTGAGCTCTGACTTCAGTCAAGGCATCTTGGAAGACTGGCGTGAATCTGTTTCTGTATCCATTGTTTTCGGCAGCAGCAGTTTGATGACAGTGTTGTGGGTATGCATCATGACGGAGGGAGGGTTCAAGATCTTCAACTGGAGTAATGACCAGTGAGCTGTGTTTTGTGTGAGGGCAGCAACAGAACTCTTAGTGGCTACTTCACACTTGAATGTCCTGGGCCACATCTTAATGCAATATACACAGAGAAAGGGGGGTTCATTAGTGCTGCAAGAGTGCATATCCTTATGCCACTGTAGTGAGTGGCATGATGGCAGAGTCTAGGAGCTGCCACTCTCCCAAGGAAGCCTGTAATGCCATTTTTATCCTTATTTGAAAACAGAATTCAGTTTTGGTGAAACTGGCTGCACTGATAGCGCTGGAGTGCTGCCTATCCATTCCCAGGTGCAGCATGGGCAATGCCCATGCTAGTTCCCTCCACTCTCTTTCTTCAGTGTACCTCAACCCTACTCCACTAGGAACAGTGCTACGGGTGAGAAGAGTTTGGTGACTGTGGCCTACTCGGGCTTTAGACGTTTTGCGGAAATAAATGGTTCTCAGTTTTCCAAATGAGGATTGTGTCAGGATCATGAAGAAAGTGCCTGACAAGGACATACCTTGGGTTCCTCTAAAGTAGGGTGTCCTTCCTTGAGGGGGAGGGGGCTACAACAAGGATGACCGCATGTTAGCAGGAGAGCTTAGTGTTACGGACACATTTTAACCAAAAATTGTGATTGTGTTAAGTTACAAATCACAGGATCCTCTTGGAGGAAAACTATTGGAAATGCTATTTAACAGACATAACCCGCTCACGTTGTCTAGATTGTTTTGTCTGCTAGAATCTCTTCTTACTCTGGTCATACAATATTGTAATTGAGCATACCAGCCAGACTCTCCCAGGGACGAGGAGAGTTAAGTCTCGTGGCCCCATTCAGGCTCTTGAGGCTGACAACCCCAATTCTCCTAGCAAGAGCAAACAACTTGGTCATGAAAATCTAGGGCTGGCTTTGAATTGTAACAGCCTGTGGTTGAAATGGCTCTGTATCCCTTCACCACTTCATGCTGGGCTGAAGCCAGTTTTTAACAGTGCTCGTAGTTTACTCCCTGTAACAGTGAGGTCACAGGTGCACGACCCTGCTCCATGTAATGGAAGAAAACTCTCAACAAGGTAAAGACAGGAACCTGTTGACAAGCCATAACAGGAGCAGGGACTAAGTATGTAGCTTCCCTCCCCAGGGTTCAGCCAGGTGTAGTACATGTCATTCAATTCGGCCTAAATGTGTTATTCCTCCACTTCCAGGTTGCTGTTAACATCTGCACAACTCAGTCAGCAGAGCACGTCCCACCCACCCAAACCCGGTTCCTCACACAACTTGTTTAAATAAGGCACTGGTTTTCAGAAATGAGCATATTCTCTATCAACTATACTCTCGTTTTTCCATAGAAGGAAAAAAATGCATTGTTGGGGTGGACGTGTCTTGTTCCTTCACATGCTACAAGGGGAGGAATGTGTACAGCCATGGGTCTGCTTCATTGTTGTGGTCTTCCTCCACACCTATGTACAGGGCCATCAACAATGCTGCCGTGACTCCCCCCCCACCCCCAACAAACGTGTATGTTTGCCACTCTAGTGATGCTGCGTTGTTTTTCAGCCTTGCCCAGTTGTCAGATTCTTTCATGCTCATATACTTTCTTGCTTCCCTATTCCTTGTAAGCACCCCACACCCTCACAACTTTAATTATGAGCTATATGCTGATGTGGCTCATTGCTCTCTCTTCCTCTTTTAATGACTGTTCTGGGAGAGATGATTAATGAGACAACTTCTTGTGCACGGTGGAATGTGTGTTAGAAAAACCATCAGAGCAAAGCTAGTTTTATAGAGTTTTTTTGCTCAGCGAGGGTCAAATGCCGTGGTTTAGCATTAGAAGTTGATTCACTTGCTCTTTCAAACACCCTCCTTGATGCATTTCCTGCCCAGTCTGTGTTTCCGTATACTTCCTCATTTTGTGTAATTCCAGCCACTGCTTCAGTCACGGCTCAGAATGGAGAATGAGGTGTTGGTTCTGAACCGTGTCTTTTAAAAAGCATTTTTACTAGTGATAAGAAGTGGCATGTTGCACAAAGACTGCAGGCCTTTAGTTATGAAATGAGGTGGAGGTGTGGGGGATGTGTGTGGGCCGAGCATATCTGTGCTGTGGCAATGCTATCGTGGAGGGCCCATGGGCTCAGAGTTGAAGGGGGATTAGGGAAGAGCCCTTCATGCGGCCACTGAGACCTTGCAAAGAGGCACCAGTTACCCCTGATGGAGTCTGTGCCTACCAGCGTGACCCACCTGCTCTTTTACTGCCTGGAATGCTGACAAAATAGGGGTTAACACATGCACGCTGGCTCTTGCCCGGTGAGAGTGGGTGCTGACCAGGCACGGGCCAAGTACCCTAGACTCCCTCTGGCCTTAGCATTACACACACCTTGCAGGACTAGGCTTTAAGGTGCAGGCCCCCTTTCCAGCTCAGTCCCTTTGGTTGAGGATTGTATTGGTGTAACTCGCCAACCTTGCACATACTCTGTACAGTGGCAGCCAACTGGCTAGAGCCTGACCTGACATAGGGCTAGAGCCACAAAAGGCTACAGCACCAAGCTTCCACTTTAAATCAAGTCCAACTGTTAGCGCCTCACAGCACTCACTCAGCTGCCACCTCAGGCGGTGCCTAAATTCCATGGGCACCAAAGCTTCTGCCAGTAACATCCTAATGCCACCACATGGTTTGGTGCCTAAGCCTTGGCAAGCTCCTCACTACTAGCTTGAACCACTGGGCTAGTGGGAATAACAGGGAGGAGTGCAGGGGTAATGGCACCACTGGAACCATGTTTTGCAGGAAAGGTTTGACCTGGTACAAGTGCCTGTAGCGAGGTCTAAGTCTAGGACACTGTTCACAGCTGTGAATCCTGCATGTAAGGTAGCACCTCCCTCTCACCCAGGTGGCTCAGGCCTCATCTCTTGCAACTCTCCTATTTGCTAGCATTAACAGCTTCCTCTGCTCAGCAGGCTGGATTTTGTGGAGCCCATTCTTCGATGCTTAACTCTGAGCCTGAGTCCCCGTTGTAGATCTAGACCAGCGGTGGGCAAACTTTTTCGCCTGAGAGCTGCATAGAGTTTCCAAAATTGTATGGAGGGCTGGTTAGCGGAGGCTGTGCCTCTGCAAACAGCCAGGTGTGGCCGAGCCCAACCCCTATCTGCCCCCCTCCTGCTTCTCAGTCCCTGACGGTCCCCCAGGACTCCTGCCCATCCAACTCTCCCTGTCCCCTGACTGCCCCCTGCCACCCCATCCAACCCCCCTCTCATTCCTGACTGTGCCCACCGGGACCCCTGCCCCCTATCCACACCCCTGACCACCATCCTGAATTCCCCTGTTCTCTGTCCAACCCCCAGCTCCCTGCCCCCTTACCGCGCTGCCTGGAGCACCGGTGGCTGGTGGCACTACAACCACGCTGCCCAGAGCGCCAGGACAGGCAGCCGTGCTGCCCGGCTGGAACCAGCCACGCCACTGCGCAGCTCAGAGCACCAGGTTAGGCCAGGCTCTGCAGCTGCGCTGCCGCAGGAGCTCGCAGCCCCACTGCCCAGAGCATTGCGCTGGGGACGGAGCAAGCTGAGGCTGCGGGGGAAGGGAAACAGCGGGGGCGGGGGCTCGCCTCCCTGGGCAGGAGCTAAGGAGGATCTCGTGGGCCATCTGTAGTTTGCCCACCTCTGATCTAGACCCTGGTGCTTACTCTGTGACTATATAGCTTTTAGCCAGTGTAGAAGCTAATGAGCTCCTGTAGTTTCCCAGCACATAGAGCAGATATGTTTATTATTGTTGTTATTATTTATTATTAAGAAAAGGAAACCAAATGCAGAGTTTACCCTTTAATACAATTAAGGGGGGAAAAAACCCCAAAGAATATCTTAGCCAAAATGAAGATGTTAAACTGAAAGCAGTTCACCTGTTACATTGGTTCAGGTGTTAAATAAGCTGAAAGGTCTCATGGAAACCATGTGCATTTCACTGAAAACACCGTGAGACAGTAGAAAACATAAAACATGTTTTATAGGGGGGAAAAATCAAACCCTAAATTTCCTGCATTTTTGTCAGTGTGAAATCCCTTAGCTCAGCTAGAAGGAATTATTTACAATGTCATAAGGGTATCTGGCGATTTACAAAAGCATATGCTCAACAGAAAAACCCTGCCCCAGAGAGCTTACAGGCTTCAGTCAGGAGTGCATATTAAATATAGAACAGCTGGAGGAAGATGGTTGGAAGTAAGTATGGCACTTTTTGGTTTTGTTTTTATTTTAAACAGGAAAGCATTGCGGTAGAGACGCATTTCTAGGAGGCTTCAGAGGAGAGGGGGAAGTTACAGAGCAGTATGAAAGGAGACACAAAGCTGAGAGTGGGCAAGTAAGTACAGCGTGGCATAGCGGATAGTGGACCAGTAGAAGAATGTAGTAGTTAAAGCTGTCAGTAGCAAGAGTACAGACTAGTTGTTGGGTAGTAGGAATGGGAAGAAAAGAAAAATGTGACACACTATTCCCATCACCATCCTAACTTACACTGGCTTCTCACCCAAAGCGTGAGCCTCCCTAAGCTGCCTTTATTAGCTTGATTTCCCTGCAGTAATTTCTCTTACACACCTATTTACCAGAAAGAGGAGTGTAGGATTGGGGTGTCCCAGTGCTGCTTCCCAGCTGTGTGTTCACTGGTGGGGGTCAGAGCATGGTTGCAGCAACATCAAAAAAGTGCCCAATGAGAATGCTGCGATGCACAACCAGTCTCCACAGTTAGTCTCCATTCTGCACGGCTGCCGTGCGGTTACTGGTTCCACTCCCCGAACAACAGGCTGCAAAACAGGCTGTAACTCACAGAGCCTATAACCAGTTGGCTTTAAAGACAAAGCAGAAGGGATAGAGTAGAATATGATAAGCAAGCAGGGGCGGAGTTATGTTAGTAAATCCCATTGTGCAAGCAGCCTATTGGATTTTGGTTTTCCCCTCAAAATGAGAAATCGCTCTTTCCTACACAGTAGGCAATAAAACCATTCAGGCCAGATCTGGATAGGTCCTATCCAATGCTAGAGGCCAAGCCGGGCTCTTCCCCGCTTCAGCTTCTGAATGGATATAGGGAACAGACTGAGAACAGCAGCCACAGACTGATCAGCAGCATCCCAGGCCAGGGTAGTCCCATACCGCTAAATTTCCTGCAAGAAACTAAAGACTCAGCCCACCCCAAGCCTTGTGGAGAAGCAATAGTAACAAGGGTGTTGTAGTCACACATCCCCACACGCTGTTAAGGGGAGCAGACCTGTGTTTTTGGATGAATTTTCTATTTCTTCATGTTACATGCATGTAAGATAGCTGCTGAGCAATCTGACCGCATATGAGTGTTGACGAGGGGAAATACATATAAAAAGTACCATTTGGGTGTGTCTGCATGCTGTCAGTTGGCTGGAATGTGCAGATAGATGAGCTTTGGCATATCATCTTCCTCTTTGGGGTGAACTAGCAGAGCTGTATCTTTGATTCTCTGGCTGGAGGGGTTTTTGGGACAAACAGGTCATGAGTACTAGCATTAGTGCTGCAAACGAGGCAGATAGCTGTACGCACATTAGTTAGCAAATGGCCAGGGTGTCAGTATATTAAGGTCACTCCAGACTACACTAAATGTTATGGCTGCTGAAATAAGCATAAGACGTATTTCCCCGTCTCTGTTCAGTTCTTCCTTAAGGAGTGGCTGAACTTTGCGTCCTTACTGGAGAAGGGACTCAAGACAGGAGACATCTGTGATTGTCAGGTCCTCAAATACATTCTTAATCCAAACTCTACTCCAAGAACTGTACTGGCATCATGCCCAAGCCCAAGGACCATGTATAGAATGGAACAGACTACAGCTGTCCTCAGCTCTAACAAAGAGGTGCAGCCTGTGCTTGGATCAAGATTGCACATTGGGACCTGTCATCTCCCAAGGGCCAGCCTCTCCTTACTAAAGATGGGCTACCTGGTAAAGCACCACAGGCCACCCTTGCCTTAGAGGCAATGTCAAAGCCAAACATCCCAAACTCTGAGGAGGCAGGTGGTGTATTGGAGCAACATTTCTTCTTGCTGCTCATCAGGAAAATGGAGCTTCCTTTGGGGTGGCATTGCAGACACAGGGCTCTGGTGCGTTACAGTCCTAAAGCTTCTGTGGTGGTGGTGTTTATTCACAAAACACCATCTTCCCAGTCCACTTGAGCAGATTTCCTGCCTGCTCCGTCATCCTCTTCTGGAAGAGCCAAACAGTCTATGGAATAAGCCTTGGCCACGGAGGACAATGGGGACTGCAGTGCAGGGCATACGGGATACGAGATCTGAGGGGACACAAAGGTTAGATTTTTTTACTCCTAAAACATCCATGAAAATGACTGTCAGAGACAACAGAAGCCATCTGCAGACCTCATGATGGCATCTAATCTAACAAGCAGTAGCAGAGGGGGTGCTTTGCCTGGGTGAGAGCAGGCACTGCAAGCCACTCACCATTAGGGCACCACACTTTGGGTTGGAATTTGGTCCTTGTGAAAGCCTGCAGGTTCTCTGGGGAGAGGGTTTACTTTGTGCAGTAAGGATGAATCAACAGCAAACCAGACTATCTGACTTACAACGGGCTGTGGTTGCTACTACTTAGATAAACTCTGCATTTTAGTGTAAGAGAATGTCCCATGATCAGCAACAGATCTCAGCAGTTCTGACACCTGATTGCTGGGTCTGCCCACTATTTCAGGCATCAGGACTAGGAACAATCAAGCATTTACCGAAAAGCCAGGAGGATTTAGAGAAAGAGGAATGCAGTGGAATGAATCTATTCAGTAGGGAAACTCCTACTATAGAATCTATGCTGATAAACCCCCTCGGACTACTTGCTAACCAAGATTTAGTATCTGTTCCAGATGGGGCCTTCCCCATAGGACAGTGAGAGTGGGTGGCTGGGTTTGGACATGAGAGAAACTAACTATGATGATTTCCCCTTCCTTCATTCTCACAGCATGTCAAGTTGTGAGTCCGTCCATTCTCAGAAAAACAAACAAACGTGACCCTTAGGACTTCGCAACTGTCAGTATGCTGCACACACTGGCCACTGGGACAGCAGAGAGAGAACCCAGATCATTCCCTCCAAAATAATAATAATAATTTATTAATAGCTCTTATTACACAGATCCACTCTCCCCCCGTTCCTTCCCCCGACCTAAAGAAAAACCTTTGTTAGAAGAACAGGGTTTAAGAAACAATTGAGCAGTTCCAATTCCATTCCTAACTCCCAGGCATTTGGAAGCAGCGTCTCAAAGATCTTTAATTCTAAGCTTTACTCAATAGCATTTCTCTTTTCGTCTGCTTTGATTCTTGTTTATCAGCCTGGGTCCTCCAGAGGAAGAGTCAGCCGTAAATCAAGTCAGGTATCAGGAGTAAGGCGAGGGGCTCCCCAGGGCCCAAAGTCATTGTAGAAGTGTAACCAGAGTTTTCTCTCACTCTGTAATTACAGGGTAGTGACCCACTTGTGCTTCCATTTTCTAACATCCCTGTTTCCATGCTGACCCTTCCCCAGAAACCGCCCCAGCATCTTTCACTTGATCTATCAAAAATAAACAGCACTTTCAAGCCATCTACTCCTGGGGCTCCCAATGAAGCTATTTGATACCTCACACCCTGCCGCTCACCTCACTGCTCACATTGGAAATCCTGAGAGGGAGAAAACTCTCCTCAAGCTGCTGAAGAGGAGGATTTGGAGGGAAGCCCTGGCCGGGATGATTTAGTTGGGGATTGGCCCTGCTTTGAGCAGGGGGTTGGACTAGATGACCTCCTGAGGTCTCTTCCAACGCTAATCTATGATTCTATAAGTGCCTCAAAGATGGACGAGCATTTAGGGTATGTCGACGCAGTCCGCTGTGGGGAACCTCCCAGCCCAGGTCAACAGACTCAGGCTTGCAAGGTTTACGCTACCATGCTAAAAATAGCCAGATGTTGCAGCTTGGGGTCTGAAGTCTGGGGGGGAGGGTGGGCCATCTGCACAGCTAGTTCTAGTGTGGGTGGGTGTGCCCCATGAGCCTGAGTCTGTCGACCTGGGCTGAGAAGCTCGCTGCTGGCAGCTGCGCAGATGGACCTTAGGAGCCGATTATGAAAAATGGAGTTATTCACTCACAGTTGTGCCCTCCCTCAACACCTCTGGCCACTGCTCCTTCAGCCCTTCCCTCATCATCCTTGTGGCCATTATATGTAGCAGGAGAGGCACATGGTCTATGTGCAGTTCACCAGAAATAGTTTCCAGGAGGCTAGGGTAGCACATGGGACTGGTGAGAGGTTGATTGCTGGCGAACAGGTCAAATCGGATTTCGTTTAGTAGTGACTGAAAGACATTGCCCAAGAGAGCTATTTGTTGGCCTGTTTGTGAAATGAACAAACCCATCTCTAAGGCAATAACCAGCCTCTTGGTCTCCGGTCTCCAGAGAGGACCCAAGAGCTGGATTTATCAAAGAGCTCTTCTTTTGGCCCTGCTGGTGTGAGCTCTGGAGGTGGAGCAAATTGGAGGGGTGGCAGGAGGGGAACTTACACTAATGCAGTACCCATTATATTGCAAGAAGGATCAAGAGCCCTGGAGAAACTGAAGACTAAACTGGCATCTTTCACCATTACTACATTCACTTTAAATGTAAACCAAAACAAAAACATCCCTGTTATCCGGCTGGGAGACACCCTCACTCCAGAAGACCATGCCAGCTATCCAAGTGTGAGTGGCCACAAAGCCCTACAGCCTTGACCCCAGAAAACAACAGAACACTTTGTGTGCTAACGTTACCAGCGCATAGCATATGAGCATCTATTTTGCCATCAACAAATAGGGGAGAAAGTTACCTGCAGATATGGTCTAATCAGAAAGATGCTGCTTCTGATGTTACTTCAGAGAGGTCAATGACACCTCTTACACCGTCTTTCATTTCAGTTCCCACTGCTGGATCTTGAGGGACAGGGTAGTGAGAGCACTGCAGTTGTTCGCAGCCTAAGGAAAGAAGACAATCTCTCTTAAGTGCTCAGAATTCCAGTTCATTCAACAGTACTGGATCCAAATGCTTCCTTCAGCCACATTTTGATCCCTTCAAATATGGTTACGGGTGGGGGTGGAATATCAGAGTATAATCAAGGAAATCAGATGGAGAAGAGCTCTTACCTCTAGTGCCATCACTCACTTGGCAGGATTGTTCCCTTCAGCATGTTAGAGTGATTGTCTATAACCATATTCTCATTGGCTGGTTTGGGCCTTTTAGGTGATGTCACAGATAAACACAGGGGTGAAAGTAACTTAAAGGACTTACCGGTACGCCGGAGTCCTGAGCGGGGCGGGGCCTCAACCGGAAGAGGTGGGGCTTGTCAAGATTTAAAGGCCCTGGGGCTCCAGCTGTGGCTGGGAGCCCCAAGGCCTTTAAATCACCCCAGAGCTACTAGCTGCAGATGAAGCTGGGAGCCCTGGGGCGAATTAAGGGGCCCGGGGCTCTAGCCGCCGTGGAGTTCTGGGCCCTTTAAAGCGCCGCTGGAGCCCTGCTGTTGCTGGGGCTCCAGCAGCCGGGCTCGGGCGGGGATTTAAAGGGCCCAGTGCTCCTGCCACTGCGGGGAGCCCCGGGCCCTTTAAAGCGCCGCTGGAGCCCTGCCACCACTTGGGCTCTGGCAGCCAGGCATGGGTGGGGATTTAAAGGGCCCAGTGCTCCCAAGAGCGGCTGGAGCCCTGGGCCCTTTAAATCACCACCGGGGAAGCCTGTCCAGTCCGGCATGGCATACCGGCTCTTGCCAGTACGCCAGATCGGCTTACTTTCACCTCTGGATAAACATCAAATCCCATTGGTGCAGAACTAGGACTTCAGGACATGCAAAAAATAACCCTACATATACTGAGAAAATTCAGAGTACATACACCATTTATTGTAAGTTACAGGTCAATAAATGAGCCTAAGTTACACACCAAACAGGCAGAAAGGTGGGGTCTTAGTTACACAGTTTCTTTTAAGGGTGTAGCAGGAGCAAGGTTCCCCATAGTTTTACACCCTATTAGTTGGTTTTCCTCCTATAGTCCAATCAGTGTCCCCTTGGCATGTTACACTAAATCAGGCTCACACCAATGTCTCAGCATAAATCTGATGCTGCCATTTAAGTGACCTCTGAATTTGGCCCATTCTGTTAAGTGGATTAAAGAAACGGAGGAAAAATGTTTTACTATCTTTCCCCACATTCTTTTTTTCTGAAGCTCATTTTCCAGAACAGAGTTAGAGATCATGCAGTGTTAACATATAGCTAGGTGCAAAGGTTGCCCAGGCAGGCCTAGGATCGTGAGCTCCTCAGGGCAGGGAGGTCCCTTCTCAAATGTCTGGAGAGTGTCTAGCAAATTGCGAACACCACCACAAACACACAACTAAAATCCTCAACCACCCACTCCAGCCCAACCCTCCACGCTCCTCCCTTTTGCTTCTTGTTTCCACCCTAGCCCTTCAGCTCCTTGAAGCAAAGCTTTTAAGCTAAGAAACTGGACTTTAAGGCTGGACCAGCTCCCAATCCAAGTTTCCACCATAACATTGCACTTCTGAAGCATTTGCTGAGCTCTGAGGGCCAGCTGCAGGGGGAAGCAGCAATTTTCCTGTAGGAGCCCTGGCCTGAAGCCCTTCACATCTCCCTTCTCACTGAGGTGTAACTCAACCTTAAACACTTGAAAGCTGGTTTGAGACTCCAACTTTGGTGTCTGAAAGTGAAGTTCTACTCTGAAAAGTGACTGTAAAATAGCACCGTCTTATTCAGCAGATCTGCTTCCTGGGGGGATTCAGAGACATGTCTACTGACCTCAGGCTCAAAGCTAAGTTTTTACCCTTATTAGAATGACAGAGCCAACACAGCTAAGAGTGTGAGCTGGACTCTATTCCTTTGGGTGCATCAACAGGATTGTTTACTACATTCCAAACAGCTGTGCACCCCATTAAGCACTAGGGAGCTGAGCAGGTGCCACTGAGGTCATAAATTGAAGATAATGGGGGCTGTAGAGCTGAGAGCATGATTTGCCTCGCAGAACCTCTCTCACAAGATGGTGCACAGTGGTGGATTAGCCACTGGGCCCATGGGGCCTGTGCCCAGCGGCCCTCACCAACTGGGGCGCCACCGGAAAAATTCTGCCACTGAAACCACAGGATGGGGAAGCCCCCCCCCCGCAGCCCCCGACCCTGTCCCAAGCCCTCCCCCCCCCAGCGGCCCTGGGACTGGAAGAGCTCTCACTTTCTGCTGTGCCCCAGGGCTGTGGCACGGGGACAGAGCTTCTCCAGTCTTGGGGCTGTAGGGGGTGGGAGAGAAAGGAGAAAAAGAGGTTGCAGGACTGCAATGAGGGGACAGAATGGGAGTACCCTGGGTGGGAACAGGGGTGGGCCCCTGGACCCCACCTCTGGGAAAGGGGCAGAAAGGGGTGGGGCTGTGGGTGGGGTCACAGCCGGAAGGGGCAAGGCCACAGGAAACCTTAATCTGCCTCTCGTGGTGCACCAGGAGGAAATAGCCTTGCTTGACTCTCAGAGCCTAGGCTGATTTTGCAGGGCAGGTGGATAGAAAACAAACCCCCAACTCCTCCTTGTAGACAGCACATTTGAAATTAGTTGCAGAAGCAGTGGCGCTCCCAAGCAAAATAAAGTTACAAATGCCTTTAAGGGGTTTGGGTCCCAACTATGCTAGAAATAACCTCT
Source organism: Trachemys scripta elegans (assembly GCF_013100865.1). Lineage (NCBI taxonomy): Eukaryota > Metazoa > Chordata > Testudines > Emydidae > Trachemys > Trachemys scripta. The sequence continues at coordinate 164,853,961 of NC_048298.1, read as the reverse complement.
CCTGCTCAGGGACAGCACTGCAACTATGATCAGCTCAAACATGTAGGCCAACAGCGCTTGCTTTAAATAGGAGGGTGGCTACTGACAGCGCATGTTTGGGGCGGGGGTGATTCTGGACTCTGAAGCTCACTTCCCTTGTGACCAAACCCTAGATTGTGTGACCCTTAGGACACACTGTAAGGCTCATGTATTTTTCTTGGGCCTGATTTACAAAGGTATTTAGATACCTAGAGATGAAGAGAGGCTTCTAGGTGTATTTTCAAAAGTGCCCAAGAGAGTTAGGTGCTTAACTCCTATTGACTTTCAGTGGGAGTTAGATGCCTACTCTGCTTTTGTAAATCCCAATAGGTGCCTCTCTGCATCTTTAGGTGCCTGAATAGCTGTGTAAGTCTGGCCCCAAGTTATTCTGGGGAAAGCAAGGGGATGGTGCAAATAGGAGCTTGCGGGGGGGGGAGGGGGGGCGCTTGAGGATAAGCCTCATTTTGGGAGGTGGCAAAGTCTTTTTAAATGGTAAAAACTCCACTGTATTTTGATGATTATACAGCAGTGACAGCCCTGGCAAAGGGCTCCTTTATACACTTCAGGACATAAACACGGGTCTGAACCAAACTGGCCCAGATCTAAACATCATTCAACTTTGCAGAATTTCTGATCCCGACCCAAATGGCTCAGTTGCTCCCTGCCTATAATGGACCAAACCAAAACCCTGGACCCACATAGCTGCCAACCTTTAGGAAAGCCCTGATATGAATCTATACTTTGTGACGTTGGCTGTTACAATTAATACAACTAGAGCATTGGATGTTCTGCACTTCCCTCTACAATCTATCAACAGAAGAGTTTCCAAATAGTACATTTTACCAACTTTCCTATGAGTCATCAAAAAGCAGCCCATGAATGTGACTCTCATTAAAGGAACTGTACTTACCATGACACCGGAAATATTTTAAAAGCAAGGCAATGGCCACAAGGAAGATGCAGATGAGAACCAAACTCGAGGCAATAATGACCCCCTGGGGCGGAGGTGTTGGAGAAGAAGGACATTCCTTTAGTTTTTCTGAGAAGAAAGGATTGATAAATATAACTGAAGGGCTCTTCACCATAGTGCCATTTTCACACAAGAGTGGGTGTGAGAATCCTGTTTTGTCCAAATTCTAATGCCAAGTAATGCCATTTTTGCCAGTAACATGCTTATTTGCAATATATTATCCAGCCACTCCTTATAGTTTCTGAACTATATGGAGTTACAGGCAGGGTATGCTCCCTGGTTCACAAAAGTGACAAAGCTGCAACTCAAGCTGTGAGGAAGCCTCCCATTCCCCAAGAGTATTTTTCTGGGTTTAAGATTTGTCTGACATCTGTGTAGTTTGAAGTGCTGGATTTTCTTCCAGAACTGGGCATGGATGAACTGTGTTTTACATGAGTTCTGCAAGGCTGTGAACATCTAAAAGCAGATAGGCAAATTTGACATAAAAAGGTGCACTCAGAGGTAATACACAGTAGCAACTAAGTATCATAATCTATCTGATTAACAGAGCAGGCACTTCCTGTCCTGAGGAGCCTCTGTTCCCCGTGGGTGTTTATGTGGGGAAGTAACAAAGCTCTTTCCCTTTAAGGAACAGTGGAGGTTGGGTGGGTAATTATGAGTCTGCATTTAGAAAAACTTCCAGTCATAGAGGCACTACTCAGGTTCTCTTGTTTCAGGCACATTTACACCTACGCCAGGGCAGTATGTATACCTCCAAGTTTATACATAAAGGAGACCTCTGAATGTAAAAGGCATGTTTGATCTATTATTCTCTGAGTAGGGGGCAAAGAGAGCAAGGGCCTGGAATTTTATTTCAGTAGATTCAGATGTTCTTGCCATTCTCATCAGATGGTGGAAGTCCTGTCACTTAGAACATTTAAAAGACTAGACATGTACTACCACTTCTACAGTAAGGAACTCTCCTGCATTGGCAGGAAGATGGCCTAAATGTATGTTTCATCTCATAGGGCTTTACCCTCACTAATAGCTATGATTCTAAGATTGGGCTAAATTAAGCAGCATACAACTTCCTGGACATTGGCTTTATTCTCCCCATAATCTTGCCAGCTTCACCTGTGAGCCCCGCTAGCCTGGAGCTGGGACTCCCAAGCATTTGTTGCTTTAAGGACTGTTCCCAACAAACTGAAGTGAAAGTGGCCACCCGCTTTAAAAATCAAAAGGTGTTTTTTGTTGTTGTCACTGTTTTTTCCCCTCCCTGCCTTCAAAGAATCAGTCATTACCTCAAGCTATTGTTTTATTATGATTATTTTGCTGGGATTTTTTCTCCTTCTCTTCTATTCCACGCAGTATACTGTTGAGCCCTTTTCTTCATACCTGTTTCCTCCTGGGAATTTAGACATTATTCCAGCTAATAGCAATATTCTCTAAGGGCCAGGTTCTGAGCTCCTTGCTCAAGCTGAATGGTACCTTCACAAGTCCTGTTGAGTTCAGTAGGCCTATGATGAATAAGGTACTATTCACCATGGACAAGGGTGGATGTATCTCTCCTTAGCTTCCCTTGGAAATGCCTGGATCCATACAGTCAGAACATTGGACATAGAAACATGTTTTAAATGTTGTTTTTAATAAAAAATGTTTTTTTTAAATCTCTGGCTTTAAGCGTCTTCTTGCAAGCTCCTTTGTACTGTGAAGTGTTTAGACCGTAACCGCTACTTCATATTCAGTGTACTGTCTTTCATCACCCTCCCTGTCTGTTTTCACTTGTCCCTTTCCAGGCATAGGCCCATTTATTGTATGATCCTCTATTTTGCATTGCACTGTATACAATCATGGTACATTACTACATACATACGTTAGGAATACTACTGAGTGTGGGAAGCTGGAATTTCTTCCTGATTATTGCAGTTAGTAATAGACCTTGAGGCAGGAAGGAGAGGGCTTGCAAGTTTTATGTTTGTGTAACTGTGGACACTATTCTGACACGAGTAAATGCACCCTTCTTTCCAAGCTATGTACCTCAGCGAGTTCCACAAATTCATTACACACTGCGTATGATTGGCAGAAACTTACTCAGAGTGTAGTTAGAGGACACTTCGAAGTCATCATACTCAATGGTACACGTGAGGAAAATGTCTTCAGTCAGATTGAGCTTCAATTTGGCGGTGACATTATAGAGGCTCTCTTTTGAGTCAGATAAATTGGTTTGCCAGTCCACAGACATATTATTGAGGATCCCGGAGACTCTGGGTGCTGGAAAGCCACCATGAGAAGAACAGTTCACCATCACCTCAGTTGTGCCACAAGCATCTTTAGGTACATCTGCTGATATGACCGGCTTGCTGAAGTCAGCTGGAGCAAAGGTAGTGAGAGAGATTTAATTACCATTCTGTCAGATGAGGCACAAAATTGCAGTCTTCCTGACCTCTTGTCATTAAAGAGCTCATGGCACTTTGCATTCTAGCGCCTCCAAATTCCTTCTGAAGTTACAGGTGGATAGGGAATTCTGGTATTCACCTTCACTTCCTGCCCTAAACTATTGTCCAGTATTGCAGTGCACTGTTTCACCAGCTGCCACATTCAGTGGTGGCGCGTGGTCTCTCTAGATATACGGTCATTTGTAAGGTGGCCTTCTTAACAGAAAGTACTATAGAAATATAGGGTTTGTGGTTATTAATAGTCTATTGCATAAATGTGTAGAAAAGATAACATTGGCCTCTCTTCTGAGCCATCCAGCAAGGGAGCCAATTAATTAATGATTTGTATTACGGTCATGTCTAGGGACACCCCCCTCCCCACACACACATACAACTGCAATTGGGGCTCCATGATGCTGGGCACTGTTCAGATGCATAGTTAGTGACAGTGCCTGTCCCAAAGAGCTTGCAATCTAAGTAGACAAGAATCAAAGTATGGGAGAGAAAACTTAGGCATGGAGGGATGAAGTGACTTTGCCAAAGATCACACAGCAGATCAGTGGCAGAAAGAGAAAGATCCCAGGCCTCCTCAGTTCTATCCCAGCACCCTATCCACTGGGCCCCACTGCCTTAGTTAGCACAAAGGATTGTTTTGGAGACAGTCACTTCTAAACCAGAAACTGGTCTGAAACCACTAGCTCATTTCACACAGGAGCACTGAGCAGTCATCACAAGGTAACAACTTTCAGTCACTTTTGTCCTAGTCAACTAGCAGCCTAGAAGTGAAAGGCTCCATATCCCATTACCAATCCCTCTATCCAAAAGGCCTGAAGCCCCCCCCCCCCCCCACTCCCCATAGCTATTACAAAGGCCTGTTAGAATGCGGGGGGTGGGAGATGGCAGAACAGAAGAGAGCTGGGCTGTTTTTAGTGCCGTGCCACATTTCCCATTAAGTTGATTTGTCAGCCCTAGGACTATTCTCTCCATAGGTGATGCACCCCACAAGAGGGGGAGTGGAGTGTTCTGGGAATACAGGAGGCAAGAAACTGGACAAGTCTCTTTTTTCACTTCAGTTCTCACTTGCTGATAGGGATACAGTTCCTTCAGGTGTCCCTGCACACCACGGAGTGTTATATACATGCTGCTGTAAGGCAGGCTGAGGACTAGTGATGGGAAAACCTCAGGAGAGATGCACATTCAAGATGTGGAAGATTCCAGTGCTTATTCATGGGCCTAGATAAAGGCTTCCCTGCGAGATCTCTGGGACTTTCTGCTGTCATATGGGTCGAAAAGAAATCAATGTCTCTGCTCTCAGTTGAAACCAACTATCAGAGAGGCAGCCATGCAAATGGAAAATGATGATGCAAATATAATTTCTTCTAACTTCCACCAACGGTTCAGATTCGTTTTGAGCACTCCTGTTCCTCCACTAAACCATTTCCCAGGGGCAGTGCTTACAGTGGTCTGAAAAAGTGTGTGTGGGGGGAACGAGCATTTTCTACAGAAATGAAAGTGACATCATCAGCGTCTGCCTGTCTCTCCTCCCCCCATCAGTTCTGCTCCCTCATCTGTTCTGCCCCCGGCTCCCCATCAATTTTGCCCTTTCCCAGCTTCATGTCTGTTCTTCCTGCAGCTCCTGGGGTTCTTCACTCCCCTCTCCCAGACCAGCCTGTCACCATTGCTCACAGGAGGGGCTGGAGGGAGGTAGGGGGGGAGAAGGAACAGGGCCGTTCTGAGCTGCTGGGCTCTTCCTGCTCCCCACTCCCCTCCTGGAAGAATAGGCTCCTGTGGGGGAGGGGGCGGCAGAGGAAGAGCTCTGCCCATTCCCTGCATTAGCTCTGATTGGCTGCTTACACCCCAGCAGGTGGAAAAGTAGCCAATCAGAGGGGGTTTCCCCCCATGCAGGGCTGACGTGCACTCCTCAATGACAGCTCGAATTATAGAACGTTTATTGGCTGGGTCTGGAACCCCTTTCAACCAGGTGCCATTTAAGCACAGATCTGAGGTGAGGTTCATTTAACCCTTAGGGCAGGGAGGTGTCTGATCCCTAGAGCACTAGTCAGGCCCCTACAATGTTGTGGGGCTATCCAAGGGTGATGGGGCAAAACCAGGAAGGGCCTATGGCTGCTGAGAGGTGGGGCCTGGTCAGAAAGCACTCTTCCCACCATACATGCCTGCCCTTCCAGGGAACACTTCCTCCTGCCCTACGAGAGAGACCCGACTTCTCTGTGCCTCACGCTGGAAAGCAGGATGGGGCCAAATAGCTCAGAGCACAGACCAGTGATGGCACCAGTGATGGAATAAACTCCATGCCAAAGAGACAACTAGCAGGCAAGGGAAGGGGGAGGGAAGGGAGACCCTCTTTCAATGCTTGAAGTAGCGTGGACAGGGCCAGATTTCCAATTAGTCACAGTCAGCACATGCCTAGGGACAGCAGCGTTCTAGGGGTGCCTCAAAGTTAAAAATTAGTTAAAAGTTAAAACATACGCCAGTGATTCTCAACCTGCGGCCTGCGGGCTGCATGCAGCCCAGTTACCCAGCTGTGTGCTAAAAAAATTCAATTTGCCACTCCAGTCCTGGCAGGGGCGGGGGCGGCAGAGGTTGAGATGGCACCACGCAGCCATGCTGGAGCGCTCCTGCCAGCAGGGAATGCAAAGCAGCCCCTGGTGACAGGGGAAGGCTTCAGCAATGCAATGCAGGGGGCCCTGCTGGGCAAGTGGGTCCTGAGGGAGCCTGGCATGAGCAGGTCCCGCTCCTGCTCCAGCCTGGCTGATCACGCCTCTCTTGAGGGGCCAGAGCAATCCCCGACTGGCCCCGGCTGTGCTGCCGGCTCAGCCCGGTGGACACAGTCACCTCCCAGTGGGGCTGATGAGTGTGGCCAGGGCGCAGGAGAGTGGATCTGTAGGAGGGTTGTGGGGGGGCTCTGGGCGGTGAGGAGTGCTAGGCCATGGCGGGTGCGGGAGGTCTGTGTGTGTTGGGGCGCTGGGCAGTAGGCAGTTGTGGAGGGCCGGGGGGGGGGGCGCTAGGCAGTGGGTGGGTCCATAGGTAGGGAGGGGCGCTGAAGATACTGTGCCTAGGGATGCGTAAGGTGTAAATCTGGCCCTGAGTGTGGACTGCCATGTAGGAGGACAGAGCTAATGAAGGGGGATGGCAGGTAATCCTATTGGAAGTAGAATCCTAATGGCGAGTCTAGCCATGCTTATGCTTCTCAAGGATGCTATGGCCTGACTGTTCTGTAGCCACAGTCAATGGTGCGTCTAGTCGTCCATCTTAACCCCTTGGTCTTTGCGTATTAATTAAAGGCTTCTGATGATTTGGGTCACACCACTTACCTTCAACCACCAAATCCACAGTCCTGTCACAGAGCTTGGAAGGTCCCTTCTCTATCACTTGAACTATGCATTTATATGTGTCAGTGTCTGATAGTTTCACTGGGAAAATTGACATTGTGAGGTTCTGTAGGTCCATTTTGGTCCGGTTCTCATACTTTGGATCGTTCCTGAGCGGCTTCCCTGCTGAGTAAGCCATCACTACTTCTTCTTTTTCTGTTTGCCAGTAAACGCGGTAGTTAGACAGGGACTCTGGGCTGGATAGTTCAAGGCAGCAGGGCAGGTGGATGATGTTTCCCACTTTGGCTTTGACCGGGTTTTCCTTTGCAAAGACTGCAGGGAAGCAAACAGGAAACAACAACATATGTCATGAGACAGTCATATATCCGTAAAGCCCGTTCTGCCTACAACTCCATCACTCTTGATCACAACTCTGTCTACTCCCACTGACATGCCCCAGCGTTCCATTGTCCAGTTTACACTGAAAAACCCCCCCGGAAGGGACCTGTCTCGGTGATGTGTTCTTGTGATGCTCCAACCTCACGTATGGAGCTAAGTAATAAAAAATGGTCGCTAAGCATGTGGATTAGTGAAAATGACTAGGGCAGCAGCATCTGCATGGAAAGCAGGATAGGTCACAACTTTCAAAACTCAGAGTAAGTAATCATCACTATTGTCATTGAAGGGGTGATGTACGTTGTCAAAGCCGTTAGGGACCAAAACATCTCTTCTCTTGCTTCTTAGAGCTGTTTGTTTGCAAAATCCCTATCATTTTCCTGTGTGTTTCCCCAACCCCAAGCAAATGCAGCAATGCATCTTTTGTGTAAAGGGAAGGGAGGGAGAACCAACCCAACACCCCCGCAGTCATAAGCAACCCTACACCAACAAGCCAGCATCCTAGCCCAACATTCACAGGCATCTCTACAATAACAAACCAAGACACACAGCCTATAGTTCATGAGCATCCCTGTGATAACAAACCAGTGTCACAGCTTGGTGCTCACGAGCATCCCTGTGACAGTAAAGCCAGCACACTTACGGAAGAAAAAAAAAGAAAAGATCAGTATGGAAACAACCCAGCCCTGTCCTGCAGTGGTTCCCCTGCTTTGCAGTATCCCCCTTTGCACTCTGCTCCCAGGCTCAGTCCTGCAATGCAGCGCTACGGTAGCTCTGCTTCCCGCCCCTCCATCTGGTCACACCGTGGAGGTAGGACACCAGAAGCAATAAAAAGCTGGAAGGCTTGAGAGGACCCGTGACAGCAGAGCAGAGGCCGGCTGAGGATTGATTGGCCCAGGGTGATGACAGAGCAGTGTCTGGAGAGAAGGAATGATCTTGTGGTTAAAGCAAAATGTGGGCAGTTCTATTCGGACCTCTGCCATGAGTTGCTGAGTAGCTTTGAGCAAGTCACTTAACCTCTTTATAGCCTAGTTTCCCAAATGGGGATAATGGTACTTACCAACCCTAAAGGGTCTCCTAAGGCTTAACTCATTGCTTGTAAGGTTCTTTGAGATCCTCCCTGGAAGGTGCTAGAGAAGGAAAGCAATCTTAGCCTGCCCTGATGCTCCCTGATTTGCAGGAGGCATGCCTGCCATTAACCAGAGTTCACAATTCAGACACCAAACCAAACCAAAAGCATGAGATTTCATGATTCCAGTCTGAAATGCACAGGGAATCCATTGCCAGCACACATGCCCCTGTTCCACCCACCTGCCTTATGACAAATCAGTAGGAAACATATAGAAAAATGCCAGGGTCAGCAAATACAAAATTGTGTTTTCCATTTAATTGGGGAGCTCTTTTTTGACTCAGGCACTTCATTGTCCCCTCACTAGTGTGGGATCCCTAGAAGAGTTCTTTTTTTTATCAATCAGGTGTGCTACTCTGTGTAACACAGCCCACCTTAAGCTGCATGTCTTGCTGCTCCTCCTCTTTGTGTGTGTCCATCTTCTTCCTGCTTGTGTCTCCTTCTAGCTCAGTTCCTATCATTGCTAGACTTCCGATAACTGAAACTTTGGGATTCTGGCCTGATATCACCACCCAATGGAGCTGGGTTTTTTTGTTTTTTGTTTTATTATAGAGAAGAGTGGGCGTAGCTGTAAATGTCAATGAGACATCACATCATGAGTTGCATGAGGTTCTCCACACTTTGCCACCAAGAGTCTCCTCTGCAACCAAAAGGAGAACAAAAACCTCCTGGACAGTACATATGCAGAGGCTGGAAACTCCTACTGATGTCACACCCGCCCTTAAAAGGCACTGCACCCATGAAACTGCAACCCGAACACTTTCAGCCTGAAGCAGCTACAGACCAGGGAGAGTCATGCAGCTCCACAAAAGTCCCCAGTTCATATGAGTTTACTTTAAAGGTGAATTGCAAAGCAAAAATGAAAACTGAATCCAGTCCAGATTTACGTACCAAATGTTCTGTAGGAGGCATCCACTATGGAAAAAAGTTTTAATGAATCATCTAGACAAAAATTCCCTCCTCTTCCCAACCTGCCAATGTAATCCTCTTGGTTCTTGCTCTCTGTACCCAGAGTGGATACTTCATTTGACCCCATGGATGAAGGAGTCAGGAATAGAGGAAGGAATTTCAGTTCTCTCACTCCTCCCACAGAAAAGAGCAGGACACAGGGGTTTCTTTATTTGCTTCCTACAAAGGACACAGGAACTCCAACTCCATTTGTTTGATGATTCCCACTCTACTACCTACTTGATCAGAGACACTGCTATGATTAGATCTCAGCATGGGTCAGGCAGAAGGAGTAGAGTGCTCATCAGGAGAGGTGCTCTCAGCATAACAAGGCAATGAGGAAGCGTTAGTACTAAGCTTGGCAGAATTCAATTTTATATATATATATAATTTCAGTGGCTAATATCAGTGGTTATTTTTAAGCATTTTAATTTTTTTTCAATTTAAAGTTTCTCAATTTTGCAAAATTATGGGTTTTAAGCATTTATTTTATCTTTTTATCTTTTTTTTTAATAGTTGTGGGGTCAGGAAATTGTTTAATGACAGCAGACCCTGAGGTTCAAAAAATTAAAGCTTTATAACCATTAAAACACAAACTGTCAACATCAGATATCAAAATATATAATACATATATCCTTAAATCAACAAGTCATACCTGTTTTTTACTATTCATTTGCTAGTCCATTTGTAATGAGTCTAGCACAAAATTCTAAATCACTGGATTTCTCAAGTACCATTTTTCTTACTTTTGCCTATCTGTAAATTTCAGTTATCATCTATGGAAATATTTTTTCAGCGGTTTAAGTGTGTATGGTGAAATAGAGTTTACTGACATATTCAAATCAAAATCTAATCCTTCCAATCCTAGTTATCAGGGATCAGATTGGGCTAGCTAAAGATGTCTCAATGAACCATTGCTTTCCCCTGGTTTCTGCATCTTGATTCCAGAATTTCAATTTGCATTGTGCATCTGCTGGTTGCTACTCCACTGTTAAGGTTAAGTTTTGTTTTTAACTTAAAGCAGGGATTCGATCTCTTCACTTTATAGGAAAACTATGGCACATTCTCTCCAAAATTCTAGTACTTACTCCTTAAATACAAATTGATTTTTCCAAGAAGTTACGAATAAATTCAATAATTAGGTTATGAATTAAAATTAGTTAAGTAGGTCTTTAAAGAAATTTGCACCTGCTTCATTATTTTTCTGTCCCAAATGATCTTAGCAATGGGATAACAGATTTTTTTAAATTTCCATATAGTTCATATTGGGCCTAGGCTATATTTCAGGAAATATGGTTGTATTTAAGATGAATTACTGTTGTCTCTAATTGTTATGAGTATATTTGCTATGGACACGCTTCTGTCAACAGCTCAGGTAACTGTTAAGTGGGGCTGGTGTGACATTGGCGGTAACGCAACAAATCATCACCCATCCTCTGCAGCTAATTTGCATGCAACAATTCTATTGGTTGTAATACCTCAGTGGTATGAGGAAGACAGGGCACATGTGCTGAGAGTGGCCCAACTGGTAGTACGCTTTAAAGATTATGTAGCTGTACATTAGCTTGGGCATGAGTACTCGACAGGATTCCTGTGGCACTTGTATTTCGGTTCCACTGTGCACAGAGGCAGCGCTGTACTGGGAAAATGAGGCAGGAGCACCAAGAGCAATGGGCTCTCTCTGAACCCCTTCACAAGTGCTGGAATCAGTAACAGAGCCCTGCACACCAATAGGTCAATTGCAAATTAAGGGTCAGGTTCACCAGTACGCTTCAGCTGCTTTGTGCGGCTGCTCTGACAATGTAAAGCAGCTGTAAATCCAGCTCTTCGTGACCAGGTGCTCCGTGGTGGGCCAGGATCTCTGCTTAACACAGATGGGGAGAAGGAAGAGAGAAATAGAGCAGCTCTTTAAAAAATAGATAGGTATTTATTTCACCAGCAGTTGTATTCAGTCCCATTTCCTTATAGGTTTTCAGTGTGTCAACTATGCCCAAAGCAACCTTAATTCTACTCTGTACTGATTCTATGAGGAGGAGGGATAGGTATGAAAGAAATCTAATTTGATTTAAAAGCTTAATTTACTCTAGTCTGAGACCGTACATGCAGATTCATAGATTCTAAGGCCAGACGGGACCATGGTCATCTAGTCTGACCTCCTGTATAGCACAGGCCACAGAACTTCCCTGATTTAATTCCTGTTTGAATGAAAGCACGTCTTTTAGAAAAATATCCAATCTTGATTTTAAAATTGCCGATTGTGGCGAGTCTACCTTGACCATTATTCCAATGGTTAATGACTCTGACTGTTACAAAAAAAAAATGCACACTTTGTTTCTAGTCTGAATTTGTCTAATTCCAGCCACTGAATCTTGTTATAACTTTTGTCTGCTAGAAGTGTCCTTTATTATCAAATTTCCGTACCACACACAGATGTTTATAGACTGTGATCAAGTCACCCTTAACTGTCTCTTTGTTAAGATAAACAGATTGAGGTAACTGAGTATCACTCTAGGACATGTTTTCCAATCTAATCATTCTCGGGGCTCATTTCTGAACCTTCTGCAATTGATCATCAACATCCTTCCTGAATTATGGGCAGCAGAACTAGATGCGGTATTCAAATAGCAGTCTCACCAATACCAAATATAGAGGTAAAATAACCCCTCTACTCCTTCTCAGTATTCCCCTGGAATTCCAAGGATTTCATTAGCCCTTTTGGCCACAGCATTGCACTGGTAGCTCAGCTGATTATCCACCATGCCCCCCCAAGTCCTTTTCAGAGCAGGGCCGGCTCTGGCTTTTTTGCCACCCTAGGCAAAAAAGCCCCCCCCCCGCTCCCTCCCCACCAGCGCGGCAGGGGAGGGCACCGAGCAATCCCCGACCGGCCGGAGCGCCAGGAGCAGGGCGGAGAGCCCGACCGGGACTCTCCGCTCTCCCCGGCAGCCAGAGCGCTGGGAGGAGGGCCGCTCTCCCTGGCGGCCAGAGCGCCGGGGGGCGGGTGGAGAGCCCCCGGCGGCCGAAGCGCCGCGGGGAGGGCGGTGAGCCCAGTCGTGGCCCCGCTCTCGGGCAGGAGTGCCCCGCCGCGCCGCCCCCCTCCAGGCGCCGCCCCAAGCACATGCTTGGTGGGCTGGTGCCTGGAGCCGGCCCTGTTTCAGAGTCACTGCTTCCCAGAATAGAGGGGCCCAGCCTGTAAGTATGGCCTACATTCTTTGTTCCTAGATGTATAACTGTACACTTGACCGTATTAAAACACATAGTTTACTTGCGCCCAGTTTACCAAACGACCCAGATCAATCTGTATCAGTAACTCGTCCTCTTCATTATTTACCACTCCCACACTCCTTGTCATCTGCAAATTTTATCACTGATGTTTATGTTTTCTTCCAGGTCATTGATAAAAATGTTAAATAGTACAGGGACAAGAACAGATCCCTATGGAGCCCCACTAAAAACTCACCCACTTGATGATGATTCCCTACGTACAGTTAGCCAGTTTTAATCCATTTAAAGCGTGCCAATGTTGATTTTGTTTTGTTCTAGTTTCTTAATGCCATGTGGTACCAAGACAAATGCCTTACAGAAATGTAAGTATAGTACATCAACACTATTATCTTTATCAACCAAACATCTAGTTTCATTTAAAAAATTATCCATTTAGTTTGACAAGATCTATTTTCCAAAAACCTAGGTTGACTGGCACTAATTATATTACCCTACTTTAATTCTTTATTAATCACGTCCCATATCAGACATTCCACTATTTTGCCCAGGATTGATGTCAGGCTGACAAGCCTGTGATTACCCAGATCAGCCCATTTATTCTTTTTAAATAGAGGCACTAATTAGCTTTCTTTAAATCCTCTAGAATTTCACCACTGTTCCAAGACTTATTGACAATCAACAGTAATGGTCTAGATCAGAGGTGGGCAAACTACGGCCCGTGGGCCACATCCAGCCCACGGGACCGTCCTGCCCGGCCCCCGAGCTCCTGGCCCAGGAGGCTAGCCCCGGCCCCTCCCCTGCTGTTCCCCCTCCCCTGCAGCTTCAGCTTGCCCTGCCACCGGTGCAATGCTCTGGGCAGTGGGGCTATGAGAGCTCCTGGGGCAGCACAGCTGCAGAGCCCGGCCTGACCCCAGTCTCGTTGCTGTGCCGTGGTGGTGGCAGCATGACCCGTCTCCAGTCAGCTGGTGCGGCTGTAGCGTCGCCAGCCACTGGTGTTCCGGGCAGTGCAGTAAGGGGGCAGGGAGTGTGTGGGGGGGTTGGATAGAGGGCAGGGGAGTTCGGAGTGGTGGTCAGGGGGCGGGGCAGAGATCCTGGAGGGGCAGTCAGGAAGGAGGGGGGCTTAGATGGGGCTGCAGGGGGCAGTCAGGGACAGGGAGAAGGGGTGGTTGGATGGGGCAGGGGTCCCAGGGGGGGCATCAGGAATGAGAGAAGGGGTTGGATGGGGTGGCAGAGGTCCGGGGGCGGTCAGGGGACAGGGAGCAGGGGTGTGTGGATGGGGTAGGGGTCCCAGAGGGGTTGTAGGGAAACAGGTGGGGTTGGATGGGGTAGGAGTCCCGGGGGGGGACAGATAGGAGGTCATGACCCTCTCCCCTAACCGGCCCTCCATACAATTTACGAAACCCGATGCGGCCCTCTGGCTAAAAAGTTTGCCCGCCCCTGGTCTAGATTGCTCCTCTGCAACTCTTTTAAAACTCTTGAATGAAAGTATTTGGACCTGCTGATTTTAAAATGTCTAACTTCAGTAGCTCATGTTTAACATCTCCAGAGATACTAGTGGAATGGAAAATATTTCATCATCAACACCACCACCACATCATATGATTACATCATCTAGCTTTTTCATTGAACACTTCTGCCATTTCTGAATTGTCACTGACAATTCTACCACTTCCATCTAGTAAAGGACTGTATCATTGTTAGGATTCTTTTTGTCCCTAAAATACTTGAACATCTCCTTAATGCCTTTAACGTAATCACATGGCTGTGTCATGTCATCTCTATAAGGCAGAGTTAAGGTGGGTTGGAAGGCACAAACTGGGCATTATTGCCTTATGTTTGTATTTCTTTTAAGCATAACCTTAACCCTCAATTGCCTGGATTTAAAAGGCTTGGTTTGAAGACAATTACAACATCTTTACAATTTCTTCTATCCTTAAGTTACTCATACATACTCTCAATCTTAACACCATTTAAACTTTTTTTTTTTAATTTAAAAAAAATTTGGTCTCTGGCCCTTATGATTATGAAGAAAGCCTGGAAAACACGAACCATGTGTAAGCGATGCACCGATGCTGAGCCTGCAAAACAGCATGAAGTCATAGATCTGGGAAGTGTGTATTACCTCTATTCATCTCCGTGGCATGTTAGCTCTGAAGCCTAATGATGATAATTTAAATATCAACATTGTTAACTATGGTACTGATGATCAAAGCATCCAGCACCACGACTTCCCTCCCACCCAATCAGCATGCTGTCCATTGTAATTCTTATTCACCAAAAATTGGACTACAGTCATCCCGCTTTGCCTAAACTTGTTTATGTCACTACAGTGAGCAGACATAGCCCAAAGACTTGCAGCCAGGGAGCAGATACACTGAGTAAGAAGGGGGCATTTTTACTGAAAGTAACTCATCTGACAATAACATTGCTTATAAGAAAAACAGTTCAGCATTAGAAGTGCCTTGATCTTTAATTAGTAACTCCTAACATGTGCCAGGGAAGCTTTAATAACCATGTAGTCAAGAGGGTGTCACCTTTGCAGCATCTCTAGAACACAGTGACATCCCCCACATCAGCATCACCATATTGGAGGCACACAAACACTGCCTTCTGAACTCCACTTCCCTGTGCAAGCTGCCCATTGGGGTACTTCAAGTCCCAACTCTGCCTAGTTTACAAGATAAGAAAGATCACAGCTCACGACCCACTCGCCAATATGTTACATCCAAACAAGGAGTTGTGGGGGACAAAACCCTGATGGTTTCTGCTTTCTTGGCTGCTGGGATCCAAGTGAAGACATTCAGACTGGATGAATGATTTTGTAAAGGTCTGTAAAAAGTAACAAAGAGTCCTGTGGCACTTTTAAGACTAACAGATGTATTGGAGCATAAGCTTTCGTGGGTGAATACCCAAGCTTTCACCCATGAAAGCTTATGCTCCAATACATCTGTTAGTCTTAAAGGTGCCACAGGACTCTTTGTTACTTTTTACAGATGCAGACTAACACGGCTACCCCTCTGATACTTTGTAAAGGTCTATTTGCCTTGAATTTTATTGTGCCCCTCCCCCTCAGGTTATTCTGAGACAAATGGAATATGTGCGCTGGGCAGGGGGCAGGTTTAATGCATATCAGCAGAGCTGGGATATAGGATAGAAGGGGAGGGCTTTTTGTGCGGGGAGGCGAGGCAGGAGGGAGTGAGAGACCCACTGAAACCCTCTTCCAGCACTAGGAGCAGACAAACCAGGTTAGGATAAGAAAGGACAGAGTTGAATATTCATTCAGAATTCAAATCCAGACCTGGATCTTTTCTGAGGTTAGAAAAATGGTGGTTCCTTTAAAACAAAACCAACCCTCCAACCACCTCCAGACATTTCCTCAGCATTCTTGCACTTGCTGGTTTGGGGCAGGACCAGAAGTAGAAGTTGTGCAAGACCATTGTAGGGGGATGTGTAGAGCACAGAGATTCGGATGAATTTGTTAAGCTTTTTCAAGATTCATCTATCCGTGGTTGGAACCCAGTCCCGAATAGTACTTTCTAGTAGAATACTTTGCCCTTCTGTAGCACCTTCCAACTGAGGAGGTTCTCAAAGCACGTCCATCACAAAACCCCCACCTGAGTATTACCCCCACTTTGTAACTAGAGACACTGAGGCACAAAGGTTAAGGCCCAAATTTTCAAAAGTGTCTACTAATTTTGGGTGCCTCAAGTTTTCAGATACCCATCCCACTTCTGATGGGAATAGATGCTGTAAGTGCCCAGCACCTGTGAAAATCAAGCACTACATGCCTCACATTGGGTACCCCAAATTAGCGAACACTTTTGGTTTAAATTACTTCCCTACAAATGCACAAAATTAGTGCTAGGGCAGGGAATAGAAACCCAGAGTCCTTTCTCCAAGCCCTCTACTCTAATGGGCACGTATTCACTACGGCACTGAGGTGGGAGACTTGGCAATAACCCAAAATATTAGCGATTGGTTGAGGAAATATTTTATATTTTAAGCTAACAGGCTAAGTGATAAATAAAGAAGAACACGATAGCGTTCTATAAGTATCTGAAAGGTATAAAGACCAAGGATGGAGAGAAATTGTAGAGGGCAGTCCCACGGGAAAAAAAACTAAGAGTATGAGTCACTGAGAGGAACATATATGTTGAATCGCAAGCACTTTCTAACAGCGAGATCTCTTTACACTGAAATAATTTCCCAAAGGAAGTGATGAACGCCTCTTAGAACAGTCAAAGGTAGACAGGAGATCACACATTCTTCATAGAACAAGCTTGCAAGTTGCAGTGGCAGGGTTTGACTAGATTATCTTTCCCACCTTTAATATCTATTATCCAATGTTATAATACTGCAGAATCAGAGGAAAGTGAAATGTACTATGTTCTGTATGTAGGAAACGTCATCTTTAGTCACTGTCCAGCCAGCAGTCAGCACTTTCATTTTCAGTCAGGGAGTCCCCTGGGACCAATGAACTGAAGTGGTATTTGAAAAGGTAAGAGAGAAAAGCAGAAGCACAGTCAGTGGCGGGTTCCGCATTTGGAACCATTTACATATTCTCGAATGACCTTCTGAATCTCCCAGTGATGTTCCTCGGAGGGAATTGAGTTGTTACAACTAGATTTCTGCATCTTTGGGTTCTGAGGGGGCAGGAGCTCATCCAAAAAGGCAAAAGAGACAGGGCAGCAGCAAAAAGACAGAAACTGAATTTGCCTGGCTTGGCCGCTTGGGCTGTGGCTGCTTCAGTGAAACATTTGCAATTTCCTCATTGCAGTCTGCCCCTGGTACAGCCCCTAGGCCTATTGGGAATGGCACAGAAACTGGCCACTAATGGACAGAGTCATTAGTAGCTGATGAAAACTTTGCCGATGCCCACTGAGCGTGCTACCCGTTTTGATTTTTAATCTCTCCCGTCACCCCCAACAGAAATCTAACAAAGGGCCGTCTCCTCCCTGAGCTGGCTATTGTCACATGTGCTAGAGAGGGGATTCCCAGCTCTTTTGAGTTGTTGGTGAGCAAACATTTTCTTTCATTGCTGAAGGAAGTGTATTTCCCCACCCTCCAATAACTCAAAAATGTTGCAGGGATTTTCCTCAAAACTTTCCAAAAAAATTCACCTCTGGCCAGAGCCCAGGAACCAGATCCTGAGCCTTGGCACCACTCCGGGCAGGCAAAGACGCTGCATAACTATATTAAAGGGGTAGTAGGAGCTTCTCCCAGCAAGAGAGAATAGCCACTGGCCTAAGGCTGGCTCCATTGGCTCTACGTCACCTCCTCCTCATCTTCTCCAGCACCTAGGGTAGGCCTGGAGCACACTGAGATCTGGCAACCATTGGCTGGTATAAGAGCTCCTAAGGGTATGTCTACACTGCAGCACAGAGCGAGCCTCCCAGCCTGAACTGACAGACTCAGGCTATGCTGTCTCGAGTTTGTGTGCTAAAAACAGCAGTGTGGATGTTGCTGCACCAGTGGAGGCTTGGGTGGCTAACGGCCAGCTGCAGTGTGGACATACCCTAAGGGGCTGTTATCAGCCAGCGTAACTTAGAATAACTCTAAGGCTACTCTAAGTTACACTAGGACTTGAAATAGTCCCAGGAAGCCCTGGGGAATAGGGGAAGCACAAAGATGGCTTGAAGCCACCTTTGCATCCCTTCCTTGCCCTATCCCAGGTCCTGTGCTGAGTGCAGCATGTTGGAACCTGAGAACTGGGACCCACGCATGGAAAATGTCAGCCACAAAGGAGAAATGTTCAGAAAGTTATGAGCATTTGGAA
Organism: Trachemys scripta elegans; assembly: GCF_013100865.1. Lineage (NCBI taxonomy): Eukaryota > Metazoa > Chordata > Testudines > Emydidae > Trachemys > Trachemys scripta. The sequence continues at coordinate 164,835,759 of NC_048298.1, read as the reverse complement.
AGATAGAGTTAGAACGAAAGCCCTGAGGTTATGCTATCTATAGCAGTCACTAACTGTGACTGTGTATATATAGATACTGTATCCACTATAGCCCTTAGCTTGTGTGTGTGTGTGTGTGTGTGTGTGTGTATACAGACATACACACATACATACACAAACACAAGCTAAGGACTATAGTGGATACAGTAAATATTGCACCACAGGTTGAAGAGGAGAACAAAAACAGCTTCAGGAATTATTTCCCATTGGAGGTCATTTTATTCACCTCACAGGGCAATAAACATACTTATTCAGATGGGCGATGCTGGTTTAAATTTTATTATACAATGTTCAGTTTTCTAAACATGGTGGAGCTTTAGTTAATCTCTGCAAAGGGTCCTTAATTTTACATCACAAGCTCAGAACAATTTTGTTCCATGTCATAGTAAAATAATGACTACCATAGGTTCTTCTAGAATGCGCATCATCATGGTATCTACCTGCTGTCATTTAGCCCTTAATCCATACATCACAAAATAAGGTATGTATCAAAACTTCTCTTTTGCAAAGGAGTTTAAGGCTCAAAAATAGTCACTGATTTTGTGTGCCCAACTTGAGACACTTCAAGGTGCCTTGATTTGGGCATCCAAATTGAAGCATCTAAAAATCAGGCCACTTTTGAAAGTGTTGGCTTCAATGATTTGCTTAAAATCACCCAGCAGGTCAGTGGCAGAGCTGTTAAGAAAACCCAGGTCTCCCAGCCCTATGCTGTAGCCACATTGCCTCCTGTACAGAAGAAGGTCATGAATTTGAGATGCTCCCTTCCTAATGCGTGAGTTATGAGGTCATCTGCTACGAGCCCCAAGAAAACCTTTAAAACCATGCCATGGTGTATTCTGTATAGGTTACGTAAGTATTTGTGGTACTGTAGCACCTAGGAACCCCAGTGACAAACCAAGACCCCACTGTGCTAGGCACTGTAGACACACACAGAACAAAAAGTATATATTTACAGAAGAGTTGACAGAGGAATGTTCCCGATAGCTTTAAAAATGCAGATCAGTATTGTTTTCTATATTACTCTGCCTATAAATAATGTAGGCTTCCTGGTGCTATCTGAGTCCCATGGCTCAGAGAGGAGAAAAAATTATAACCAGTACATTTTAGAAATCGCCAAAGCTTTTCTCTGCTTGTTAATGTCATAGTGTTCAAATTGAGCATCTTGCAGTCTACCAGGATTAGAAACAAAAACACTGTTCCTTTGGAAAGGACAGCTCCTGGCTTTCCAATGAGATAAAGCTCCTGTTTCTATTGATCAGACCGTAAACCTGTCACTGGTGAAGGCCTGCATATTGTCTATCTTAGGTCTAGTATAATTTTGGGGAGAAATGTCACGTTACTCATGAATAATATGGCCTTCTCGGACACACACACACACTTATACACATACACACGATGGTTTAGTGTGGCAGAGCATTACAGCATGAGTGTGGATGGATGCATTACTCACAAATACATGTATTATGTTTATGACACATATTTAAATGTTTGGGTAGGAGGTTGGGAGAGGGAAAAGAGCCTTGAAAACGTGGTGGTTTGCTTTACAGGGGTCTGTGTGTTTAATTCCGTGTGAAATTCCCCAAGTTTTGCTTTGAGTTTCTGGTTTGAACAAACTCAGAATCTTAAAGTGAAACTCAGTGGAAATCACAAAGTTTTCCCCCATTTCATAATACTACCATGAAAAACTCAGAATTTTGAACAACTTTTATACAAAGCCACAATTCAGCACAGTTTGCTCTAAAGTTTCGTTAACTATACGGAAATTGTCAACAAACCTGATGCTTCGAATCTGTAAGGGATCCAAGCTCAGGAGAACTGTATGTGCGTTGAGGTTTCGGTGTTAACATTTCACACAGCTGTGAGGAGTGATCTCAAAAGCCTATTGAATTCAATGAGCCTTGCAGCAGACCCTTGGAGAGGGCCAGGATATATGACTCAGTCCCAAGACCAGTAATTTAAGCCTGCATTAGGGGAATTGTTGATTGTGTGATTTTGCAATGACTAGTTTAATGTACATTTCCCAGAGAAGAAATTACCTCTTTCCATTTCTGCATCTCCTGAGAGCTTAGAAGCTCTTCTGTCACAGAAGCTCTGAATCAGCCCCTATCCTTGCAGTCAAGGGAAGACTGGACAGGGCAGGGCTCCCTGTCAATGCTGGTGCTTCAATGACTGGAAAGAGTACTGCTGAGCAATGGGAGAACACCCACCCCTGCCTATCCTTGGGAGCACAGCTGGCTCTCAGTGTTGTGTGGCACTATGAAAAGTAGCACTTGCATGGACCCCACCCCATCTCCAGCCTTGGACCAGGCACTTTCCCACAAGTGTGTGTGTACTCACATCCCTTCCTGCCTGCCTCTGGTGCTCACTTCAGCCGTGGGGAACCCTCACTCCTCACACTTTTCAGACTCAGCAGTCTTTAGTGACTCACTTGGCCTAGGAAACCAAGGATGGAGCAGAAGTGCCACTTTCCAAACAGAGAGCAGACAAGGGCGTCTTGGGAATTCTCTCCCTGCTGTGGCCTGCAGGCACCGTTCCGATGGGGCCGCAGCTATGGAATTGAAGATGCCCTTCTAGACAGCACCTCATGGGTGTGGGGAGTGGAGGGTCCAACACAAGCACATAGGTCACACAAGCTTATGGTTGGCTCTGTCCAGAGGAGTGGGACCAGGATCAGAAATCCAGTTCTTGCGTGGAGTATTAACACACACATACCCCTCCCCCCCCCAGGCCACCAGGGCTCTCCCCAGCACTCTGATATTTCTACTAAATTTTAGCAACAGTGAAAGGCACCACCCTGGAGGCTTCAGTCCTCTCTCTGTCCCCATAACATGCAGCAGCAGCAGCTCCAGCACCCCAAGCTTCTGCCCCAATGCTCCTCACCGGCCTAGTGTGGGGAAAGAGGGAGTCAAAGCTCCTGAGATACAAAATGGAACTGAACTCATCCACTTACCTAGACTAGTGACGTGAAGCACAAAGAGCCCCTGCCAGAACCAATTCTTTAATGCCGGTCCAGACCACATCAGTTCAGCCCTGGCCACACACACCATTTTCTTAGAACTCCTCAGATAAAAAAAGACAGAGAAAAGAAAAGATGTGAAACAAGAAGGAATTGATGAGTTAATAAATGGAGCCTTGGATTGACCAGAAATCTTAACTCTTTGGACAAGTGATACACCATGTAGCACTTCTATAGTGTTGATCATCCAGCTGGATCCCATAGCACAGTGATTCTCAAACTGGGGGTCGGGATCCCTCAGGGGGTCTCAAGAATATTACATGGGGGGGGTCATGAGCTGTCAACATCTACCCCAAACCCCGCTTTGCCTCCAGCATTTATAATGGCGCTAAATATATAAAATAGTGTTTTTAATTCAGAAGGGGGGGTCACACTCAGAGGCTTGCTATGTGAAAGGGGTCACCAGTACAAAAGTTTGAGAACCGCTGCCATAGCACTTTACAAACATTGGTTAATTAAGCCTCAGTGTCAGCGCACTGTTCACTCTCCATGAGTTTCATTCTGGTCTGGGTGATCTGCTGTGCTTGGGAAATTCTAATTGCCTTTTCAAGGGTTAATTCTGGGTGCTATGGAAGTTATTCTGAAGGAGCGGTTAAGTGACTTTCCCAAGGTCCTGGCCACTCATCAGTGGCAGATTTGGCAATACAGCCCAGGAGTCCCAATTCCTAAATCCTCTGCTCTATACACAAAACACATTGATCCCCATTCTCAGTGCACCCAGGCTCTGGTTGGTATAAAATCAGGAGGCTGGCTTTACACTACCGTTGTGCCTCCCCCTAGCATTCTGGAGTTGGCCAGGAGCCTAGAAGAGCCTCAGGACTTCTCTAAACTGCACCCAGTGGCCTTGGCCATTCAGCATTTGGGAAGTGAATTCAGTGCTGGAGAGCTGCTGGATTTACAGCTCAAGAAAAAGCTGTTTATTACAGAGGCACAGCACCAGCAACAGGGGATCAGTGTCCTCCAAGCCTGCTTCCTCCCATCCTGCTTCAACTCATAACAGCCTCCTTTTAAAAATCATCAGCTCAAGGTGTTCAGAGGTTTGCTTTCCAGCCTGGCAGGTTTCTGACCAATTTTAAGATGACACGTTCTTGACCGCCAGCACCCCACACAGCCCAGCATTACCAGGCACATGCCATGCAGCCAGACAGTAGTGAACTGCTAGCAGAGGAAAGCAAAGGGACAAACCACTCCAATAGAGTCACCAGGCGCAAGGCAAAAACTGAGAGCACTCACTTGTGTTCCAGGGGCTCCTTCTCCCTCTTGCCGTGGGGTCTGGGTAGTCCTTAGCTGGCCACGTCCCCTGTGTTACAGAGCTCAGAGCAGCTCATTCTCAGTCAGCCACACACAACAAAAGAGCAGAGCGTGTGCGTGTGGAGCTTAACTTTATACAGGCAAAAAGGGTTGCCACCCCCACAACTTCCCCTTTTGCACTGATTAAGAAACAAAACCTTTCTGACCTTGCGTACTCCATCCCGCCCCATCCTGACGTCCCCACACTGCTTGGAAACGGTTGTTATGAAGGCTCTGGGACCAACTCAACAGGCTGTGTTGAGGGTTGCAACAGAGCAGCAGTCCCATACAGTTACATGGGGCAGTTTCTCTGCAGCCACAAAGGAGAGAAAACATTGTTTCATAATGGTCTAAAATGGGACCAAAACATTGTTAATGCTCACGCTGCCCTGTAATCAGTGGCCCTGCTTAATCTCATCCCACCACCTCCAATCCTAACCCCTCTTCCCTCTCCCACACACTGGCACCACCCAGATCTTTCACCCTACTGTTCCCTTCCTTTTTATCTGCCCCTCAGCTTTGCACCAGCCATTTTGTTTCCCCCTACATTTGGAACATTCTCTCACGGCCTCTCCCAACGCCCTTCCATGAATGCTTGGTACACTGGTCTAACATCAGTGAGGCATCTGTGCCCTCCTGTGCCTGAAACATTGCCCTGCATTTTGCCTAGTTTAGAAACCCATCCTGCGAAGTGCTGAGCACTTTCTGAGAGGGTCTGAGCACACAACTCTAGGGCTGGGCAGTTTTTTGTATGAACCCTTTTTCAGCAAAAAAGCCCAAATTCAGTCACATCGAACTATTTAGCAAATGCCTGTTGATTTTGCCAAATTGTTTCAACAACGGGGGGAAAGTCAGAAAAAAGTTTTGTTTTGACTTTTTTTTTCAAATGAACTGTTTTAATTTTTTTGGTTGAAAATGAGTTTTCATTTCAAAATTTCCTTTCCATTTATTAAAAAAATGTAATGGTCAAAATTGAAACAAAACATTCTGATTTGGTCAAAATGAAACATTCAACCCCTAATTATTATATTTTTAACTTTTCAATGTGCCAAAATATTTGAAAAATATTGTTTTTGTTTTGACTTGAAATTGATTTTTTTTTTCATTTTTCAGAATTCCCAGCAAACCACATTATTTTTTCACCCAGCTCTAGACAACTGCCATTGGCTCCAGTGACAGCTCAGGACACCAGGCAGAGATGCTCAGCGCCTCACAGGATCAGATTTTCTTCAAGGCACGGATCTTCCCTCCTTATTTGTTTTGTTAAGTGGCCTGTATCTTTATATCTCAGTGGAAATAATGCCCTATCAATTAACCCACAATAACAATCGTTATAACACAAATGAATTAAGTATGAACATCATGCCTGATTCATGACTGTGTTGCTCCTGTTTTAACTCTGTGTAACCCTTTGATTTCAATGGGCTTACAGCAGAGGTGAATTGGACCCACTGTACTGTAAACAAATCAAAGTTCTATTTTGCTAGCTCATAGCTGGCCATATGCTAGCTCTATAAGGAAGTCAGATGTTCGACTGGGCACAATATACAACTATTCAGCTAAGGATTCAAGTAGCTGAAATGGTATGGAGGAGCTTGGCGTCAAAGCAAACAACCACAAACTAAGAATTAATTAGGACTATTTATCTGGCTGTTGGTGGATTTCTAGCACGTGTGTTTCATCGATTAGTTTCCTTTTCTTTTTTCCCCCTGTAAATTTGCATTCTGCCTATGGATCATCAGCATGGTCAGAGCCGGCTCCAGGGTTTTGGCCACCCCAAGCAGCCAAAACAACAACCAACAAAAAAAAAGCCGCAATCGCGATCTGCGGCGGCAATTCGGCAGGAGGTCCTTCACTCCCAGGCGCAGTGAGGGACCGTCCGCCGAATTGCTGCCGAATACCTGGTCGTGCCGCCCCTCTCCGGAGCGGCCGCCACAAGCACCTGCTTGAGAAGCTGGTGCCTGGAGCCGGCCCTGAGTATGGTACATAGATACAGAGACTATTAGTAACAATAGATTTAAAGAACAGAAACATGTTCATGGCACTTCAGAGGAAAAATATTAAAATAAAATAGAATCACCAAAAACTTGGCTATCCTGAGTCCCAGTCTATTGCCCTAACCACAAAACCACCCTCTTTCCCTTTGTGTACCTAGTATGATCATACATGTCTATTAACGTTGTCTATTGTATAATATTGTCTATTATAGCCCTCCAGTATAACCATACACCATTTCATGTTTTATTGCCCTCAAGACTTGAAGGCATCTCAGGTACAGTTTTCAGAAGTGCCTAAGCAGCTTAGGAGACAGTATCATTTTGAAAAGTGGCTTAGTATTATGGTCACAGCATACACAGAGAAGAATCAGATGTAGGGTTACCAACCCTCTAGTATTGTCCTGGTGTCTCCAGGAATTTAAGATTAATCTTTAATTAAAGATTTTGTCATGTGATAAAACCTCCAGGAATATATCCAACCAAAATTGGCAACCCTAGTCAGATAGGAACATAAAATACTCTTGCTGGAAGGCTGCAACGTAACACTACTTTACTACTTAGAATTCAGAATGATAACACACAAGAACCCCAAATCAGAGAGCGACAAAGCAGGCTGCTCCCTGAAACAGAGTCACACATATTATCTCACCTTACTCTAGGTGTCTGTCTGCAGACTGACTACTGCTAGAGTGCTAAGCCAGATCACTTCCTTTCCTAGGGAGCTCCCTAGCCTGCAAACAGGGCCAGGAAAAAAATGCTGGCCATTTAAAGTGATAGTTTACAATTTTAATACAGTTTGCAATACACCACACATAAGAGCCTAAATCTCATTGATTTTCAGGGAGCCCTAAGCTCCTAAGTCACATAGGCACTTGAAACTTTGATTCTGAGACTAAGCACACCCCCTGTATAGTAATATGGTACTGGCAAACCTTTTTGAGCTGTAAAGAATATTTTCTCACTTTCATTTTAAATTTAAATGATTAAAAAACAGTTTTGCTTTTACTATATTAAAGCTAAGAAGAAATTCCAGTCAAAGAATGCAGATGCTGCGGTAGTTATTTAGGGCTCAAGGGTGCCCTGAGAAATGCAGGGTCGGTCTCCACCAGTCCCCAGAGAGGCTGACTTGTACTTGTGAAGCCACGCTCCTCTTGTCACAGGCTGCAGGTGTGCTGGAGGGCAGGATTGTTAGGTGCATAGGAGATGTAGTCACATTAAAATTGTAGCCCTGACAGTTTCACCTGGTGAACAGGTGTGGTATTAGGGGCTGTGCCTTTAAGGGCTGAGCTTCCCAAATAGAAAGTCTGGGTGGGGCACTGAGAAGCCAGCTGGAACCAGACACTTGCAACTTCTTTGAGCACTGAGTGATCACTGAACACTGCATGATCCTGGGAGTAAAGAGAACTAAGAAAAGATCCTGAATGGAAGAATGAAGCAGTTAAAAGCCCCATCCATCAGAGATGAAACTCTAGAAATGTGGAAGACAGCTGGAAAAGGTTTAAACAGTGCTTCTCCCTGTATCTACAAGCAATGAGTGCTAGAAAATATAGACACAGGTGGAGGGTAGCCTTATTTCTGACAATAGCAGGTTCTGAAGCACTTGATGTGTTTAGAAGTTTTTAGTTAACTCAGGCAGAGGAGGCTAACTATGAAACTATTACAAACATTTGAGGATTAACTGCACTCCACCTAAAAATGTTTAAAACATCTCTCAGCTGTTCAGAGTACAACAAGAAGATGAAACCATAGCAGAGATTTTAGAGCTGAGTCCCTCATAAGAGACCAGCTTGCAATTGGAATCTGGAACAAAAATGTCAGAGAGACACTATTGGAAGAGCCAGAATTAACCCTCGCTAAGGCAATTAGAATCTACCAAGCACAGGATGTCACCCACTCCAGAATGAAGCTCACGGAGGGCGGGCAGTACTTTGATGCTGTAGACCAGATTGAAAATCCAAACTATCATAAGAAAATGAGATGAGAGGCAGACAGGTATATGGAACTCAAACTCAGAGTCCACCAAAAACAGCACATGGAGCTGCACATACTGTGGCAACCAACACAAGCCAGGACAAGGCCCAACATAGGGGAAAAGATGCAAGAGCTTAATGGATAACATCCCTTTGGAAGAGTATGCAAACAGCAGCGGAGCGGGCACAGTTTGGACAAAGAGCATGACAACAGCACTGCTGGCTCAGATGAATTCTTCCTGGGAACAATTGACAACATTGCAGCAGAAGATGATTGGACTATCAGCCTGAAAGCATTAATTTTAAAGTGGACACTAGTGCACAAGCAAACAATGTTATTAATGCGAAAAAAAAATAAAGCCACTGGCTATAAATGGGTAAAACTCAGGCTTACAGTTTTGAGTTTATCCCCACTAAAGGTGTATGTGAACTAAACATATGGGTAAATAAACTGGAAAAGATACAATTTGTAATAGTGCCAGGGACAAGTGCACCCATTATTAGGTTAAAAACGTATCACGCCCTGGTCTCATCAAGGGAGTGGATTCTTTTGGAGGGGCGAGGGACCCAAACAATTAAGGAACAGTTTGAGGACATCTTCCACGGGACAGGGAAGCTCACAACAGCACACAGAATAGAGCTGAAAGAGCCCAACTGTCCCACAATCCATGCCCCAAGGAAAGTTTCCCTAGCCCTAAGCCAGAGGCTAAAAGAGGAGCTGCATGGGTTCATTGCTCTGGGAATCATCCAGCGAGTAGAAGAACCAACCAAGTGGGTAACACTTGTTGGTCATTGTAGAAAAGGAGACAGAACCCTTCACTTGTGCATAGACCCAAAGAATTCAATATGTCAAAAGGGAACATTTTCCTTTATCTACACATGGAGTAATTACTCAGGAGGAGGCCTGATGCATCAGCAGGGTTCTGGCAGGTGCCCTTAGAAAAACAGAGCACATGTTCGTTTCCATTCAACACCCCCTTTGGGAGACCTTGTTTTTGCAGACGGCCATTTGGGTTTTGGTTTGGTCCCCCAGGTGTTTCACCAGAAAATACCACAAAATGTGGTTGATATAGAGGGTACTAACTTAAGGTTTGCATAAATTACATTATGATGTGGGGAAAAACAGTAGAGAAGCATCACCAGAGGCTCTGAGCTGCTTTGGAAAGAACCCTAGCTACTGGGAGACAGCTAAACATACCAATGTAAATTCCATGCAACAGAAATAACATAGCTGGGGAGAAGTTAACAGAGCAAGATGTACAGGTAGATTACAGTAAGGCTGAGCCCATCACTGACATGCCTGCCCCACCAAACAAGGAAAGGTTACAAAGTTTCCTTAAAATGGTGAGCTATATAGGGAAATTTGTGACTCAGCTAGCTGCCTGAACCAGCCACCTGCAAGTGCTACTGTGCAAAGACATCCAGTGGACATGCGATGCACATCTTAATAGAGAATTTGGGGAACAGAAGGAGATAGTTAAAGAGGCCCCAGTCCAGAGGTACTGTGACAGTAAGTGCAAAATTAGGTTGTCCACATACTCCTCTAACGAGGGTATTGGCTCAGTCTTCTTACAAAACTGAAGACCAGTGGCGTATTCATCATGAATACTGAATGCCAATATGCTCAAATAGAGAAGGAGGCTTTGGCATTAGTCCATAGGTGTAAAAAGTTTCATGTCTTTATTTATGGGAGGGGGGGGAGCTGTGTCAACTGAAACTGACCAGAAGCCATTTATTGCCATTGCTGAAAGGGGGCTGGCAGCCCTGCCCCGCAAGAATACAGAGATTATTTTTTCAGCTACTACTATATGATTTGCAAATTGAATACAAACTTTGGAGACATTTGGTGGTCTCAGACATGCTCTCTAGAGCACTTGACAAAAGTGGACTGAAACAAAGTCCAGAGCTGGATTTTGTACATGTCCATCTGATAAAAAAAATACCTGGCCAATCTCAGATGAAATATGGATGGTGATGGCCAGAATTACTGCTGTGGATGAGACCTTGCAGAAAGTGATTAAGTCTATTAGCACAAGGTGTCTGAGACAGCATATTCCCAGCTCCGAGTATCAGTTTAAGGGGGAACTCTAAGTACTAGATGGGATTTTGTTTAAAGGCACCAGGATGGTGAGTCTTAAGGTGTTACAGAAAAGTATGTTAAAAAGATAATGAAGATCACCTAAGGATTGAAAAAAAAAATCTAAGAGAAGGACTAGAGATATTTTATACTAGTTCCAAATGAACGGTGGCATTAAGGAAGCTGTCAGTGCGGGTTGTACATGTTAAAAACTCAGGCCAAGTCAAGTAAAAGAACTGATGCTGGTTGCATAGGAAAAATTGCCCCCCTCCCCTGCCCTCCGAGAAAATAGACATTGATTTGTTTACATCTAGACTAGTATTTTTACTTCCCTGAGATAGCCTTATTACAAGATACTACAGCTAAAGAGGAGATTGTGCAGAGTGAATCTACTTTGCTGGACGTAGTATACCTGACAATGTGCCACAGGATAGTGAGCATGAGTTTAAGCAGCAAGAAAACAACAAAGTGACCTATTGAAAAAGGTTGTGGAGTCAGACTCTGTTCTGTATTTAGCATTGTTAAATTACAGACTGGCATCAATGAAGCATGAGTTGTCACCAGCTGGCATTCTGTAAAACTGAAAACTCAACACAAGAATGTCTGCACTGTTAGAGAGAGCTCCTGGAGGCTTGCAGATGACTAAAGAGACAGAAAGGCAAAACAACATAAATCAATGGGACTTGGGGGTCACAGGAGCTGCCACCACTTCATGGAACTGACACTGCATGACGGGAAACAATGGCCACAAACAGGACCGGTGTCACAAGTGGTAGCTTTGTGGCCATATGAAGTTGTCACCCCCGATGGACATATACTATGGAGTACTTCCAAATCCCAGAAGGGACAGAAATTAGGGGCACAGAATCTGCTGTTTTGCCTGGGGGGTCTCAAACAGGCAACAACCACAGCAGTTTGAGACAACAGAGCCTCAGGACACGAAACCACCAGAACAAGTGGACTTGCTCCCTCCTGACAGCAGTCGTGCTGAGGTTTCAGGGGAGCCCTGCAGGCCAAATGACAGCACAGCGCACCTCCAAGACTAAATGAACACTGTCAGTAAGCTTCATTATTGGTTTGGATGTAAGTGTAAATGGGTTTTCAGCGTTTTATTACATTTTGGTTGGGAAGGGAAGATATGGTATTGGGACTGTGCCTTTAAGGGCTGAGCTTGCCAGACAGAGTCTAGGCAGGACACTGTCAATCAACTGCACATTCAGTTGGAACCAGACTCAGAATAGAGCAGATCTATTGCAAGTTCCTTAAGCCTTGGCTCCTTTCTACAGAATACTGGAATGGCAGATCACAAGGAGCTTGCATTTAAAAGGAACAGCACACCAAGTGTATCGCTTCAACTAGAGGCAAGAGTCATACTTCTAATTCACTTATAGCTTCTCTAACACACACACACACACGACTTTGGAGCCCAGTGATATAGTTCTTCACAGGAAGCCTTACAGACACTAAGTTAGAGTTTATATATTAAAGCCCAAATTCAAAAAAGTACTTAAGTGCAGGCTCAATTTTAAGCATGTGCAAAAATCTCATTAGCTTAAGTGCATTCCTGAATCAGCGATTAAATGGGTAGAAGGAATACTGTAGTCTGAAAAGGAAAGCCTATAATTTAATCAGAAAGGGTACATACAATTATACTAAAAAACAATTGTCCGATAAAAAGAGGAAGATGCTGAAGCATCAGATTTATCACAGTTTTTCACTGTGCAGAGGAATTTGATTTTACTGATCAGCACTTGTGGTGAGCATTAGAAATTCTTTGCGGCCCAAAGAATGGTTGCTCACATGTACCTCTAACAGAATTGTGTTGTATATACATCATCAACTTCTCCAGAACACAGGCTAACCAATGCACAAACACAGTTTAAAACAGGGTTAAATCTTACTAATTTGCAAACACTGATTTAATGACTTCTCTTTTCATTTCTCAGAAATAGCTAATAATGGACAAAACCGACAGGGAACAGCTGGGTGAATGCTGCAAAAGGTATTAGTGAAGCCTTGGATCTGTATTTAGTTCATTTTGATCTTTTTTGTTTGTTTTATGAGAACAAGCAACATTTTGTTCACAATACCGTTCAGGAAAAGGGAAAGTGTCATGAATACTTGAGCAAATTTTTATTCTCACCAGTGTAATCATCTTGAAAGCTCTATGTTGCTATAGAAATTAGCCAAATCAGGGAGCAGAAGCAATACCATAAGATATAAGGTAATATTTTCACAGGGCCTATTTTCAGTCTCTGACATCACTCGCTCCAAATGCTGTGTGTGTAATAAGAGATGTGTTGGTGTATGAACTGAATACAAAAGCACAGACTCATCTGTCCCTCCCGGAAAGTAAGTGATGCCTCCCAAAGTGTGCGTAGGGAAATAACCCAAGTAAAGATGTTCCTATTAGTTGGAAATTAGACGGCTTCACAGATTTCAGGCAGACAAATCAGAGATGACTCTTGAAGGTTCCCAAGATCAAAGCACAGGCATCAGAGGAATGGGGAAAGTCCCAGGGTCTGAGATTACAGGAAATTACTTTCATTTAGGTTTAAAGGATCAAAACAACCAAAGCTTAGCATTGCAACTGAACTGGTTCAGGTTCAAATGTTTTCAGTTTCAGTTCTTTCATTTCTCTCCCCTAATGCACCCTCCCCCTTCAAAATAGGAACCTGGCAGATTTTCCTGAAGTTTGAGGTTTTTGAGAGCAGAATTGCATCCTGGTGTTTTCTGTTTGCAGACAACAGAGGAGTTTCAGAAAACAAAGACATTTTTCACTTGTGCTAATTACTCCTACAGTCCTTCCCCCTGCTTTGGCCAACCACATCATATACCAGAGAAAGTTGGAATTTTCCCCCAGTCTCCATGTTAGGTTCCCAAGTATAGACTCTCTTTCTCTAGTCCACTCTCCCTCCAACTCTTGGAATTAGTTTCATCTTGGCCAACCTCAAAAGGTTTGGAGTTGGGTTCAAGTCTGGGGCAAAGTATCAAAGGAGGGGAAAGTGCAAGTTTATTTTAACTCAAACCTTTTACCACTCAGTTAGTTGTGATGAAATCCTTAAATCCCCGGGGTTCTCCTACACTCTCTGGTGTCTGCAGAATCCCACAAATTATTTCCTTGTGCATTGGTGCAGAGATCTATTACAATGCTCAAGGTATTTCTCAAGTTAAACTCCAACTTTGAATAACTAAGGGCTTCTTACGTTAAGGCAAAGGGACAAATTCTGCTTTCTCGTGCACATTTGACTCACGTTGATTTCAAAGGGAGCTATGTCTGTGGATGTATCAGTAAGTTCAAAATCCTTCAGAGTCAATGTATGTTATACACAGCTGGTGCAACTCTCATTGAATACAGTGTTTCATTGCACATACTTATCTGTGCGCAGACTTACAGCACACTTGATAACACTTTAAATTACTAACACTGGTCTACAATTTTTGAGAAGTCGTCTGCTTCAGAGATAAAATGTGCTATTTATTATGTATTTTGATGTGCTGAATTCAAATATGACAATTAAAACAACTGATTGGCTACTGTTTCTAAGATATTTAAGTTTTAACATTTTATGTCTATGTATATTGTGTAGATAGTAGAGTTTTAATCATAAATTGTAAACCTAGGTCTTTTCATGTGTTTATGGTTGCTTTACATGATAATATTTCACCTGTCCTGTTTATGTAACACTTTAAAAATCAGCAAAAGGGTTATATAAATAAAATTTATTATGAAACAAAAGGCAAAAAATGATTATGTACATAGTTTAGTCCTATTCAGTGTCTACTCGGTGCTTCTTGGCTTGTCTCTTGTATTCATTAAATGGAGCATCTCTTGTCACTGTCCAGCAATAGTCTGCAAGCATTGATGGGCTCCATTTGCCCTGATAGCGTTTCTCCATTGTTGCAATGTCCTGGTGAAATCACTCGCCGTGCTCGTCGCTCACTGCTCCGCAGTTCAGTGGAAAAAAATCTAGATGAGAGTGCAAAAAATGTATCTTTAGTGACATGTTGCAACCAAGGCTTTTCTATGCCTTGAGGAGGTTTTCCACCAACAACCTGTAGTTGTCTGCCTTGTTGTTTCTGAGAAAATTTATTGCCACTAACTGGAAGGCTTTCCATGACGTCTTTTCCTTGCCACGCAGTGCATTGTCAAATGCATCATCTCGAAGAAGTTTACGAATCTGAGGACCAACAAAGACACCTTCCTTTATCTTAGCCTAATCTTTCACTTAACCTTGGAAATTTTCCACGGAGGTACTTGAAAGCTGCTTGTGTTTTGTCAATGGCCTTGACAAAGTTCTTCATCAGACCCAGCTTGATGTGTAAGGGTGGTAACAAAATCTTCCTTGATTCAACAAGTGGTGGATGCTGAACACTTTTCCTCCCAGGCTCCAGTGACTGTCGGAGTGGCCAAGCTTTCTTGATGTAGTGGGAATCTCTTGCACGACTATCCCATTCACAGAGAAAACAGCAGTACTTTGTGTATCCAGTCTGCAGACCAAGCAAGAGAGCAACAACCTTCAAATCGCCACAAAGCTGCCACTGATGTTGGTCATAGTTTATGCACCTCAAAAGTTGTTTCATGTGGTCATAGGTTTCCTTCATATGGACTGTATGACCAACTGGAATTGATGGCAAAACATTGCCATTATGCAGTAAAACATCTTTAAGACTCGTCTTCGATGAATCAATGAACAGTCTCCACTCATCTGGATCGTGAACGATGTTGAGGGCTGCCATCACACCATTGATGTTGTTGCAGGCTACAATATCACCTTCCATGAAGAAGAATGGGACAAGATCCTTTTGACGGTCACGGAACATGGAAACCCTAACATCACCTGCCAGGAGATTCCACTGCTGTAGTCTGGAGCCCAACAGCTCTGCCTTACTCTTGGGTAGTTCCAAATCCCTGACAAGGTCATTCAGTTCACCTTGTGTTATGAGGTGTGGTTCAGAGGAGGAGGATGGGAGAAAATGTGGGTCCTGTGACATTGATGGTTCAGGACCAGAAGTTTCATCCTCTTCCTCGTCTGACTCAAGTGAGAATGATTCTGGTGTATCAGGAACCGGCAGTCCTTCTCCGTGGGGTACTGGGCGTATAGCTGATGGAATGTTTGGATAATGCACAGTCCACTTTTTCTTCTTTGACAAACCTTTCCCAACTGGAGGCACCATGCAGAAATAACAATTGCTGATATGATCTGTTGGCTCTCTCCAAATCATTGGCACTGCAAAAGGCATAGATTTCCTTTTCCTGTTCAACCACTGGCAAAGATTTGTTGTACAAGTGTTGCAGCATATGTGTGGGGCCCACCTCTTGTCCTGATCTCCAATTTTGCAGCCAAAATAAAGGTGATAGGCTTTCTTAACCATAGTGGTTATACTGCGCTTTTGTGATGCAAAAGTCACTTCACCACAAACATAGCAGAAGTTATCTGCACTGTTCACACAAGTACGAGGCATCTCTGCTCACTTTGGCTAAACAGAAATGTGTCCCTTTGCAAAATCAAACACTGACAAATAAGAGAGCACGACACTGTATGATTTCTAGAGCTGATATATGGCAATTTGTTCAGCAGAGTGATGTAAGCTTCATTATGATTGCATCATCCATGACTTCTAGGAATAACATGATGCAATTCATATCATGGATGACACAATACCAGCTTCAGATTGCATCATTCATTGTTTTGCCTAAAAAGCAAGTACTGTCCAAACCCAGTCTTAGATTTATTCATAGATCCAGTCAAAGATGTATTTTAGTCATTTCTAGTTTAAATTGAGATCCCTTCCCTTTATAACTCACTTATCCTCCGCCATTCCCAAGTCCAGGGTCGTATATACTGACCCAATATCATATCTTGAAAACTAGAGCCAATCAACAATTTTAAGCATCATTTTTGTTCTCAATGACCCAGAATTAGTAAAGTTTGACTACATTTATTTCAGAAGCATTTTGACTGTAGAGCAGTGTAATCAGCAGTGGTAAGTGTGTTGAAGTCTGCATTGTGTACAGCAAGAGAAATGAACAACAACTAGATCTAACATCTATGGTAATTTAGAAACAGAGAGGGGCAAAAAGCTCCTGGCTGGGGGCAGGGGAAGAGGGTCTGGCAGTGGGGCAGGAGAGGAAGAGAAGGGTTGCTCAGGGTTTGTTGGAACAGAGGCCAAGATAGTGGAAGGTTGATGATGTTTCACACATCTTTAGAGCTGGTCAGAAATGTATTTTGACACTTTTCAATAAAAAGGGACAAACTGTTGAAAATAAAAGTCACAACAACTGTTTTGTTTTTTCTTTAGCTCTAGACATTGCCATGCTTTTGGAATGTATTATGCATACGTTCCTGCTATGCTTATTTGTAGTGGTAAGACTGGATTTTGGGAATATTTTTTCCCCTTTGGTATCTGAGACTGGACTCTGGCCTTTAGCACCCTGCTAATTCACACTAACAATTGGGGGACCCACTACCTTTGATCCTGATCCTGCTGATATCCATAGGGATTTTGATGTTGCTGGCAGCAAGACTAGGGCCATAGTGAATTACTGAATGTTATCAAATTAGGGAGTAAATTACAGAACATAATGAAAGACAGAATGCACTTTCTTCACTCATTTGGACAAATGTAGTTTAGTTCTAATTTTCTGACAGCATTTCAGAATTTACTGCTCTATGTAGCTTATTAAACCTTGTAAAAATAACACCCATTGTCAGTAATCCGGAACAAAGCTCCTAGAACTGGGTGATCTAGTCACAGTAAATAATGTATTAGATTCATTTAGCCTTTTTGTTCTGTTATTATTTGTATCCTTGTAGTACCTACAAGCCCTAGTTATTGACCAGGACCCCTTGGGCTAGATGCTGAACAAACACTGAATAAAAAGACAGTCCCTACCCCCAAGGAACTTAGATTGTAAGTGAGAATGACCTGTGAATACGATTCAGTTTTTTACATATTTTCTGTTAATTTAGCTTATAGATTGCCTGAGTGCTATTTGCCCTAATTTTGACTACACCAAAACTCATTATTTATGCAATTTGTTTGGTTGACTTTGGGTAATATTTTCAAAAGGCTCCTAGGTCAGTGGCACTGGAACGGGGGGCGGGGGACAGGGAGCCCTAGTCCTCCCACTTTTTGAAAGTGAACGGGCCTGGCCCATCCACTTTTCACCACAGGCCCCGCTCCTCATCTTCCCCCTGAGGCCCCACCCCCAGGCCAGGCCAATATACCAGCAGCTGGAGCCCGGCTGGGGAGCCCTGGGCAGCTGTGGGAAGCTGCATATCCTCCATCTGCCCAGGGTGAGGGGGCCTGAGAGCAGCCCCAGCCCTTGTCCCCACCCCCCAAAATCCCTGGCCAGGGCAGATGGATGGTCCGTGCTCCGCGGCTCCCCACAGCTGCCTGGATGTCTCTTACTATGGCTGGGCTGTGGCTCCAAGGCCCCACCCCTGGCAGGAGCCGGGTTGAGGTAAGAGCCACATGGGCAACTGTGGGGAGCCATGGACCCTCCACCTGCCCTGGGTTAGGGGCTCTGGGGGCAGGGACATGGGCCAGGGGCTGCTTTCAGGCCTCCCCCCCCCCAGACAGGTGGAGATGCACGGACTCCTCGGCCCCTGCTTGGCTGGGGGGGGGGCCTCAGGGGGAAGAAGCAGGGAGGGGGCGGGGCTACAGAGGAGGTGGGGGGCCCTGGCCCTCCCACTTTTGGGAAGGTTCTGCCGCCCCATCCATTCATGCCAAGTCCCATTTTCAAAAGAGAGTTAGGCCTAGTCTACAGCTAAAAATTAGACCGACCTAGCCACGTTGCTTGGGGCTGTGAAAAATTTCACACCCTGTGTGATGTAGTTAGGTCAACCTAACCCTCACTGGAGCTGCAGCTAGATTGATGAAAGAATTATTTAATCAACCTACCTACTTCGTCTCCAAGAGGTGGATTAACTACATCAGCAAAAAAAACCCCTTCTGTTGACACAGGATACACCACAGGGAATTATGCACAGAAAAAATATCAAAATTATGCAAAAAAAATTGTTTTACATATTAAATGAAATATAACACTATTTGAACCTTCTTTAGACATATATGCAGGTATTTTGTATTTATATAGAATATTTTATCACAGAATCTACGCTAGTGCTTTATCATTCCTTAAACAAAAAAAGCAACCCAGTAGGTGTGATTTTTAAAACTAAATAAAGTTGTTAAATAAGGACTTGTTCAACTGAGATTAGTTTTCCTAATTTTCAGCAAAATTACCATTTTTCTGCAGTAGATTAGACGCTAATGTCTTTTCAAAGTCCAAGTGCAAAACAAAAAAACAATGAAAGAAAAGAATGCTTTGAGTCCTTGCGGTATCTCAAATACTGTGCAATGTAACTAAATTATCGTGCCGTTACACGGGTTCTTCTTTCATACTGCTTGTCAAAATACTAGTACGGTAAGTAAAAAAAATAAAATAAAGCATCAGTCCGACTAAACCAATGGATTTTTGGTTAACATACAGTCTTTTCTAAATTCCAAGATTGAAATAAAGGAACACAAGCTCTTTCAGTTTGTCTTCCAAAAGAGAATGCCTCTGGCTGGAAGATTATACAACGAGTTGCTGCGCTCAGCATCAGCTGTGTTTGTTAGAGTATTTATGTATCTGAAAGCTAATGTTTTCAAATTCAGAAGATGGTCGGCTGTTGATGACCAAAAATGGCGATGTCAATTTCCCCTGACTGTAGAGTGCTCTTGATCACACCGGGTGTCACCTTCCCGGTATACAACGCCAACTCCTCTGCCGAAATGTCATTGAAGCCAGGAAATGAAGCATGATCCTCCTTGATATGAGACATTACAGGAACTCTTCTGGGGTTGGAAATCCTTATGCATTTCAGGAACTTAATTGTGGGCTGCTCACTCTCAGTATCACTGATGTACTTCTTCAGCTTTTCAGCTGAATTGTCAACAGCAGAACAAAAGGGGTGCACCAACTTGCTACTTTCATCAGCTGTTACATTGTTGACATCTTCAGCCCTGAGAAACCTTTGAGTGGGTTGTTACAAAAATTGAGTGCGTGTCTGTAGCGGGGTGGACACCCGCTCCTGCCTGGGAAGGGTTAAAGCCAGCCCTGCAGAGGGCTGGGGCTGTGGAAGGAAAGACTTGGGCTGATTGGGGAAACAGCCGCAGCTGGGCCACGCCGCAATCAGGCCCCACGGTAGGGGAAGTTGAAATGCCCATTGTGATCCTTGGAGATCCCGCTTACCCGTTAATGCCGTGGCTCATGAAACCCTACACAGGGAGTCTTGTCAGCAGCAAGAAACAGTTCAACTACAGGCTGAGCCAGTGCCGAATGACTGTGGAGCATGCCTTTGGCCGTTCTGTATGAGAAGCTGGACTTGGCCGAAAGCAGCATCCCTGCGGTTATATCCACGTGCTGTGCCCTTCATAATATTTGTGAAAGGAGGGGTGAAAGCTTCACTCAGGCATGGACCTCCGAGGTTCAACACCTGGAGGCTGAATTTGCACAGCCAGACAGCAGGGCTATTACAGGGGCCCAGCGCGGGGCTGCAAGGATTAGGGATGCCTTGAGGGAGCAATTTGAGGCTGAAAACCAGCAGTGATATCTGGTGCCCTGCACGGGAGTGAAGTGCAGTAGTTCCAATCTTTAGGAATCAGTGTCTGCTTAGCAGACAAGCAGACTTGCAGTGCCTGTTTATTTCCTGGGCTAAGGAGTCTTTTACTTTATGCAATAACAAAGAATGTTTTCAAAGCCAAAGAATCCATTTATTGAAAAGAAAAAAAAATATTTATTGAAAAGAAACAAGGGGGTGGAGTGGGGAACAGTACAATCACAGATTTGTGTATGTCCTGTCTGGTGTGCTGTGTAGTGAGTGCTGCACTTCAGGGCAGCTATACTGCATGGTGATGGGGGTTGAGTGCAGAGGGTAAGGGTCGTGGTTTTCAGGGCTGGGTGGTGAAGATACTGGTGTTGGAGGCAGCGGGTGGTGTGAAGAACATGGAAGTTGGGGAAAGTGGGTTGGAGGTGACAGTGGGGCACAACGGAAAGAGTTTTGGAACAAGGGCTGTGGGGGGGGGGGGGGGGCGTTTGCGTTTGCGGTACTGCTCCTCTTTCTGCATGGCTACCAGCTCCTGGATAGCATCTGCTTGGCGCTCCAGGATGCTGATGAGCCTATCAGTGCTTTGCTGCCGGTGCGTGGTGCTTTGCCGCCGGTGCACTGCATTTTCCTGGTGGATCCTGCTTTCTCTCTCCCTCCAGTCCTGTGCCTTCTCGTTCTCTTTAATAGATTGCTGCATCACTTCTTGCAGCATGTCTTCTTTGCTTTTTCGCGGTCTCTTCCTGAGTCTTTGCAGTCTCTGAGCAGGCAATAAGAAGGATGGCTGAGGTCTCAAGGTTGAAGCAGCTGTATAGGCAAAATGCAACATTTAACAGAGGCAGCACTGTTTATACCAGGCAGAGTAATGATTCCCCCCGCACTTAAGGAGTAGAAAACACACAGGGTCTACACAATAGCATAATTTTCCCATTCGAAACAGAGCACACATATCCCACGGGAGCCTCAAAATGGTGAGTAATGGGGACTGATTGTTTCAGGGCTGCACTGTCCTCTGGGTTTCTGTGCCTTGGGGAGAGCCAACAGCTTCAGGGGGCTCCTACACTGAACACTGTCCCAACATTTTCCACAGGAGTTCGTCCTAGACGATATCTCGCTGCTGAGGGTGACCTGGGAAGCAAGGGAGGGTCTTCTACTGCACTGCGGCTTCTGCCCTGGCCCATATACAGCTTGCCTGTGTGCAGCAATGGTCCCCCCGCCCCTCGCGGCACAGTGGCGCAGACACGTTAGCCTGGCTGAGACAAGGACCACGGTGGCTCTCCCTATAAACCTGCGCAAGCGCATTGCACACGTTTTGGATGAAACAATCGAGGAGATTACCGAGACCAATTACCGCGATGTGATAAACCACATCAATGCACTATTCCGCATCTAGGCATGCCTGCCTAACCCTCCTCTCTCAAAGAGCCCGCACCGAAAAAATTCCTTCCCGAAAAAAAAAAACTGCTTACCGGGAGCCTGCTCTTCTGTTTGTCCTCCACCAAGTACCGGCCGCTGCGACTGACTACCTTCCTCCTTGCTCGAGAAGAGCTCCTGGCTGCATGGCTCCAGGGATTCCGGGGTGTCTCCATCCGGCCCACCACCATCACTCCCGTTTTCCTTCTCCTCCTCCTCCTCTTCCTCCTCCCCCCTCACCGGTTCTGAAGTGTCCATGGTGGTGCTCGGAGTGGAGGTGGAGTTAACCCCAAGTATTGCATCCAGCTCCTTGTAGAATCTGCAGGTCGCGGGGGCAGCACCCGAGCGGCCGTTTGTGTCACAGGCTTTGCGGTAGGCACTCCGCAGCTCCTTGACTTTAATCCTACACTGCAGGGCGTCCCGGTCATGGCCCCTTTCCATCATGTCCTTTGATAGCTTCCCGAAGGTATCGTAATTCCTACGGCTGGAGCGCAGCTGGGACTGGACAGCTTCCTCCCCCCAAACACTGATGAGGTCCAGCAACTCGCCATTGCTCCATGCTGGGGCTCGCTTGGCGCGTGGAGGCATGGTCACCTGGAAAGATTCGCTGATAGCACTCCATGCCACGCCGGGCTAAGCAAACAGGAA
Source organism: Trachemys scripta elegans (assembly GCF_013100865.1). Classification (NCBI taxonomy): domain Eukaryota; kingdom Metazoa; phylum Chordata; order Testudines; family Emydidae; genus Trachemys; species Trachemys scripta. Next base: position 164,813,713 of record NC_048298.1, on the reverse strand, counting down.
GAGGATTTTTAAAATTCCCAGGGAATGTAAAGGGTCGGTCACATGGTTGGTTACCTGAGGCCAGGGCAGTAGAGTTTGAACTGATGACCAGAGTGGCTAGAACAGGCATTGTGGGATACTGCCGAATAATTCTGGAGGCCATTCACAGTGCATTGGGCGGCCACACTGGTGCCACAGCGCTGCAGCGGCAGCGCTGCACTCGCTATTCCTCTCGGAGAGGTGGAGTACATGCAGCGCTGCAACCAAGGAGATACAGTGCTGCAAATGCCTTGCCAGTGTGGACGGGGAGTGAGTTACAGCTCTGGGGATGGCTTTACAGCGCTGCAACTCGCAAGTGTAGCCAAGGCCTTTGTCTGCACTCTGCACAGAGAGAAGGGCCTGGCTGCAGGGAGCTTGAGACAGGGTACCTGAGTGGAGCAGGGCTCAGGAAAGGCAGAGGAGCTGGGGAACTCCAGCCTGGAAAGCCCCAGGCTGCGGCCTAGCATTGGGCCAAAGGTACTGGGGGTTGCAGAGGGCGGCCCAGAGGTAGGCCAAGGCAGCAGGTCCAAACCCAACCTTGCCTGTGATGAGTGGCTGATACAGCAGTCTGCCCCAGGGAGTGGGGCTAGATGGTGACTGGCAGTAGCCTTACACTGAGGCGAGATGGGGTTAGTGGATGGGAGGGTTTCCCTGGGACGGGAAACTCAGCATGTGTGGATACTGCCAGGGGGCAGCACACAGAGCAAGGGGCACTGGGGTCCTGGGAGGGACATGGGAGCCAGTAGTGACAAGGCGGATCACTCGCCTGCAGAGGGCGCTCCGGGCTGGATTGAGCTGATTCCCCGGAGTAACCAGCAGGAGGTGCTGCAGGGGTGAGTCTGATCTCTTACAGTGTCTCTTCCATTTTCTCACCAGCCAAGAGTGTGCATGGTCTCGGACTTTCAAATGTAGCCATTAGGTCAATGATTGGCTTGCACATTTCATTGATAAAACACAGTGCAATCTTTAGCATTAAACACTGGGTTTCATCGGACAGCACTCTTTCAAGTTCCTGCCATGAGTGTGGTGCCGAGCCACCACACACACCCATTTCTTCTTCAACAAACCTGTGATAATATTGAAAATGCTTTTCATGATACTGAACAGCAGCAAACCAGCTGTTCCGTCTAGTTGCTACTGGGTCTGGTGCTATCGTTGTACTGGGAACTTTTTGCCTTAGATAGTTTAAATACCTCACCTTCCTGCGCCCTGCCATATGGAACATTTGGAAGAAAGCTTTTACCAGTGCGGGGACATCCTCAAATGGCTTACAAAAACTTTCCCCCACTAGATTGATTATGTGAACAAGGCATGGATGCTAACAGGAAACAGTCCAGTTTTGTAAGTGTTTTTCATGTGCATGGTATTATCCATGTCAAAGACAACCACATTGTTGTAAGCAATTTCATAACTTTGCACAGTCTCTGACTGTTTGAGACATGGTGCTATGATTTGTTTTCTGCATGAACTGTGTGTCAGCAAAACAGGAGGACACCTTCCCAGTACAGTCTTTCACCAGTGGTGCGAGTAAATTGTTAAGTACAATAGTCATTTAATCAAATATAACTAACTTGTAGTTATCCTTCACTTTGTCCTTAAGTTTATTTCTCTCAGTGTTGTAGACCTGCATCTTGAAGCTGGTAACCTCCTGGAATTGCATTATCATTCTTGACTCAAGTGTTTAGAAACTGGTGTTTGAAAGGATGGTCCATTTAGATAATGGTACGTTTGTAGCGCACATGTTAAGACCCAGTCACAGAAACATGCAAACACTCATGTTGTACTATTGTCGTTGTGCTGAAACACATGGAAAGTATACGCTGCATTTTTTGTGATTCTCCTTGCAGTGTAGTTTCTCACTTTAAATGCTTCTCTGATTTGGTGAGGAGGTTTGCAATTGTCAGTTTCCTCTGATGGTCCAGAAGTACATTGCACGTTTTACAAGAGTTTTCCACCATCTTCAAATACTTGTCCAGGAAAATCTTTGACTCTCTTTTGCTGGTATATTTGCAATGTGGGACCTTTGATCGATTTTGCTACAAAATGCCACAACAGTGTTCCCTTGACTCTCAGCATGATACAACATTTCTCATGGTCTTTCTCTATTAAGGGATATTATGCTACAATGTATGGTCATACCTTTTATGCATAAAATTATGTGGGTGCATATAGAGAGGCTAGCCGGGACTCATCTCTCTCCAGGGCGGCAGGGAACCACACTGCCTCACTACCTTTCAGAATAGCTCTTGCGGGGAATTAGTCGAGCTGCAGGAGTCTTCCTCTACGGCCTAAGTGAAGGTACAAATAAACACAATGAGCCAAGACCCTGGGTCAGGGCGGGGCACTGGTGAGTCAGGTGCTCAGGCCCTCAGGCAGGGGCTGAGCAGTAACAGTATATGCACAGTGGGCCCAGGCCCTGGGTCCGAAGGCTGGGGAGAGGGGGAGACTGCCACCCGCGAGTTGGGTGGCAGAGGGGACGCAGGCCCTCCCACTCCACTGCCTCCCAGCCTGGGGCCCTAGCAGCAGTAGAAGACCCACTGCTGAGTCAGTGGCGATCCTGGCCACAACACACTGACATGGGCTCTGGCAGTGCTGCAGCCAGACTAGGGTTGGCTGCCTCCGGGCTACTTCCAGACTCCCCCTCTTGAGGTACCTGGCTCAGGGTGGTGTCCTCAGGGGGGTCCAGCACCATGGATTCCTCAGGATAGGTGGTCAGGGGTAGACTCAGCAACTCCTCCTGGTAGCTGGCATGGGGCAGGTTGGGCCAGTCCTCAGGTTTACTGCAGGCCACTGGGGTTTCCCTATCACGAGCTAGACTGGAGGCATCTGGCCTTCCTGGCGGCTGCTTCCCCAGGGAGCTCTGGGGTTGGGGCTTTATACTTCCAGGGCAACGCCTGACCCTTGGGGGGGGGGGGGCGGGCTCAGAGCTCCCTGGCTCTGCCCACTCTGGTGTCTGGGGCAGCAGGAAACCCTACCGCCTCACTACACACACACACTCTCAACTCTGGCTCCCACTCATCAGGGCCAGGCTCTTCCATCCCTCCTAGGCAGGTCAGGAAGTCAGCATTTGCATGGTCTTTGCTGGCCCTATGACGGATGGTGAAAGCATAGGGCTGTAATGCCAGGTACCAGTGCAGTAGTCTAGTGTTATTTTTTCATTCTTGTTAACCACTGGAATGGGGCATGGTCCGTGACTAGTGTAAATGGGGCCCCGAGGAGGTAGTACCGCAGGGCATCACAGGCCCATTTCACCACGAGTGCTTCTTTATTACCGCATAGTTCTTCTCACGAGGGAATAATTTACAGCTAAGATATAAGACCGGGTGGTCTTCTCTATCCATTTCTTGGGACAGGACAGCCCTGAGCCCTACCTCTGAGGCGTCTGTGTGGAGGATAAAGTCACGGTCGAAGTCCGGGCTATATAGGACCGGATCCCGACAGAAGCACTCCTTGTGTGTCCAGAAGGCATCTTCACATTCTTGGGTCCATGGCACGCACCAGGGGCTGTCCTTAGTCAAAAGTCCCGTCAAGGGGGCGGCGATGGAAGTGAACTGAGGGATGAATTGCTGATAGTAGCTGGCAAGCCCCAGGAATTGTTGCACTTGGTGTTTTGTGGTGAGTGGTGAGCAGGCTGCCAGTGCTTGAACCTTCCCCATGAGGGGTTTCACTCATCCTCCCCCTATGGTGTATCCAAGGTACATTGACTCTTGCCACCAAATGCAACACTTTTTTGGATTTGCCGTTAGTCCCGCCTTTCGCAGGGATCTCAGGACCGCGGCTACGTGTTCCAGGTGGTCCTCCCGCTGGCGGCTGTAGACTACGACATCATCCAAATACGCCGCTGCATAGTCTTGATGGGGCCGGAGAAGGCAATCCATTAGTCGTTGGAATGTCGCTGGGGCCCCATGGAGGCCGAAGGGCATTCGGGTAAATTGGTAAAGTCCCACTGGAGTGGCGAACACTGTCTTCTCCTTAGAGATGGGGTTGAGTGGGATCTGCCAGTACCCCTTACTGAGGTCGAGGGTGGTCATGAAATGGGCCTCCCCTAGGCGATCAAGCAGTTCATCCACCTGGGGCATAGGATATGCATCGAACCTGGAGATTGCGTTGACCCGCTGGAAGTCTATACAGAAGCGCTGTGTTCCATCGGGCTTGGATACCAAGACCACCGGACCTCGCCACTTACTCTGCGACGGCTTGATGACTCCTAAAGCTAGTATGGCCTGTACTTCCTCTTCGACCTCCTGCTGCCTTCAGTGTGGCGGGGTCTGGTCATCTCTGGGATTACCTTCCCCGGTTTGGTCTGGATGGAATGATGGACCAGAGTTGTGTAACCGGGTAGGACCGTAAAGGTTCTCCTGAAAGCCTGCAGGAGACATTGGGCCTGCTTTCACTGCTCCTCTTTGAGCGTGTCGCTGAGCTGCGGGCCTGTGGGGTCCTCTCTCAGGGGCGCGTAGGGACCCAACTCTGGTTCCCGTGGTTAAGAGTTAATTAATAGGCCCTCCCGCTCCCTCCATGGTTTCAACAGATTCACATGATATTGCTGGGTCTTCTTGTGCCAGTCGGGCTGGTGGACCTCATAGGTGACGGGCCCGACCTTCCGGGCCACCTCATAGGGTCCCTGCCAATGAGTCAGCAGTTTCGATGCACTCAATGGTAGGAAGAGTAGGACCCAATCACCTGTCTCAAAGGCATGGACCCACGCGTCTTGGTTATAGGTTCATGCTTGAGCTTGCTGCATGGCTTTTAAGTTTTCACTTGCTAGGGCTCTGGCCTGAGCGAGGTGTTCATGGAGCTGGAGAACATACTTCAGGAGGCCCTGGGTTGGAGACGGAGACTGCTCCCATGTCTCCCGCATTAAGTCTAATAGGCCCTGCAGGCAGTGGCCATATAGTAGCTTGAACGGGGAAAATTTTGTTGATGATTGGGGTACCTCATGGATCACCAGCAGTAAGGGCGGGGGTGCCTGGTCCCACCAGCGTAGCCCCTCTGCAGGGAACTTGTGCAGCATTTCCTTCAGGGTCCGATTAAATCGTTTCACCAGTCCGTCAGTCTGTGGGTGGTAGATGGAGGTGCGTAACTGTTTAACTCTTAGGAGCTCGCATACCTGCTGCAACAACGGGGAGGTGAAGTTGGTGTCCTGGTCCGTTAGGATTTCCTGGGGCAGGCCCACTTGAGCGAAGACCTTCACTAGTTCACCGGCGATGGTCCGGACAGTGGTGCTCCGCAATGGCACAGCCTCAGGAAAACGGGTGGCATAATCAACGATGACCAGCACATACTGGAATACTGCAGCACTTCTCAGGAGCGGGCCCACCAGGTCCATGGTCACCCGCTCAAATGTCATCTCTACTATGGGCATGGGAACCAAAGGGGTCTTGGGTACCCGTGGGGGAGCTGCTAATTAGCACTCCGGGCAGGAGCTACAATAGTTCCTCATCTGGTGAACGCTGGGCCAAAAGAACTGTGTCAAAATCTGGGCAAGGGTCTTTTCATGGCCCAAGTGCCCTGTGGCAGGGATGTCATGTGCGAGCTTCATTACTGCTCGTCGGTGGCACCAAGGCACCAGCAGCTGGGTCTGTGGTACTCCCATGCGGGGATCCTGTTCCACCCAGTAAAGACGGTCATGGCATAGCTCAAACTGGGGCTACTGATTTGTGTGATGCTGGTCAATCACGACCCCATCAACAGTGGCTAGTTGTCCGTAGGCCCAACTAAGGGTGGGGTCTGCTCTTTGATCGCGGCAAAAGTTGGTATTAAGTCGGGGTTCGATAGCTGTCCCAGACGGGGGGTCCTTGGGGCCTGGGGTCTCCTCCTCCTCCTCCAGTTGGGCCTCAGGGCAATCTCCTTCCAGCACAGGGGTCGAGCAAAGGATCACCTCAAACACCAGCCAGTCTCATCCCAGAATCACCGGGTAGGCTAGTCGAGGAGCCAAGCCAACAACCATCCACTGTGTGACCCTGGCCACTGTTAGCAGAATCTGGGCACTGGGATATGACCGCACATCGCCATGGATACATTGCAGCCAGATTGTTCCCAGGTCGGGGTCGGCCCAGGGCCCCAAGGTCTCACAGATTAGCGTCTGGCCACAGCCCAAATCGATCAGGGCCAGGGTTGGGTAGTCCCTGACAATTACCAGAACCATGATTTTGGGGACCTTTGGGAGCCGTGCCCGGGTCTCTCCCACACAGACATGGCCAAAACTGCAATCCGCCTCAGTGCAGTCACGCTGTAAAAGTGTCCATATTTCCCGTATACAAAGCAGGGCCTAAGTTCCGGGCAACCACCCTGGATGGGGACTCCCATCGAGCCCCTGGGGGGATTCCAATGGGTCCTCAGGACACTCGGCACAGGAGGCGCAGATACTTGTCGAGGTGGGAGTTTGGGGCGTCTAGCCCGAAGCCCCGAGCGAGCCTCTTGCCCGCGGGGGAGACTCCACACTTCGGTTTGAGCGCCCCCTTTCTTTTCAGAGTTAGGGCGCTCTGGTCCTGAGGGGTGGGCTCTGGTAGCTGGCCCCACCGGTGCTTCGGCCGTGAGGAAGTCTTCCATCAAAGCGATGGTGGCGACTAGCGTCACTGGCCGATGGCGGAGCACCCAGGCCCTTCCTCGCACTGGGAGGATGTGTACAAATTGTTCTAAAATAATTTGTTCCGTGACCTCGTCTGCGGTACTCCTCTCTGGCTGTAGCCACCACTTGCACACTTCCTTCAGCTCTTGGGCCACCAACTGGGGTGCCGGTGGGGTAGGTCTGGCTCTGGAACTGCTGCTGAAAGGTTTCCAGGCTGACGTCCAGAATCGCTGCTTTTACCTGGTTATAGTCCAGTGCATCCTCCATAGACAGCTCTCTGTATGCCGTTTGGGCTGTCCCGGTTAAGTACGGGGCCAAAAGAGTGGCCCATTGGTCAGGGGCTCACCCTGCAACCAGCGCTACTCTTTCAAAAGTTACCAAAAAGGCTTCAGGGTTGTCATCAGGTCCCATCTTGGTCAGCCACACTGGCGCAGTGGTGTGGGGGGACCCGCCGTGTCTCCCAGCTGGGGCTCTGCGGGGCGCGGCAGTCCCATCGCCAGCTGCTGCAGGCATTGCTGCTGTTGTACCTGGTTCTGAACCCCCAGGTCCTGAATCAGCTGCTGCTGCTGTGCTCCCAGCTGCTGGATGAGCTGCTGCTGGCTCTGGGTCAGGAGCTTGATAAGTTGGTCTATATCCATGGCTCTTTCTGGGGTACGTTCCCCCCCCAGGCCCCTTCTCACAGGGGTCGAGGGATTGTACCCGCATTCTCCACCACGTGTAGAGAGGCTAGCTGGGGCTCGTCTCTCTCCGGGGCGGCAGGGAACCAAACCACCTCACTACCTTTTGGAATAGCTCTTGCAGGGAATTAGTCTGGCCGCAGGAGTCTTCCTCTATGGCCTTTGTGAAGGTCGAAATAAACACAGTGAGCCCAGGCCCTGGGTCAGGGCAGGGAAATGGTGAGTCAGGTGCTCAGGCACTCAGGCAGGGGCTGAACAGTAACAGTATATACACAGTGGGCACAGTAAGCCGGGTCACCATGCATCAGAATGCTGGTGTAAGGCCCTGGTGTGTCGACACTGTGGCAAAAAAGGACACACTGAGTGTGCCTGTAAACAAAAGAAAGAGGCCTGTGGTCTGGCCGACCAAAAAGGGAAATCTGCATACCCTAGAGCAGACCCAGGATGACCAAGGAGACACCTCATCACCTCATCACAAGAAGAGCCACTCCACGTTTTGTCTTTGGCAGTGGGCTCACATGAATACTGGGTAACCCCGTTGTTGGACGGCAAACCTATACGCATGGAACTGGACACTGGTGCAGCCGTCTCGCTGGTCTCTGAGATGGTGTATAAAGAAAAGTTACAGCATCTTCCGCTTAAAGCAACAAAAATAGTTCTAACGACGTATACGGGAGAAGCTGTGCCCATGTTGGGCACTACTGATGTTAAGGTGGAGCTCAATGGACAGGCTGCTAAATTGCCACTGTTTGTGGTAAGAGGTAATTACCCAGCCTTAATGGGTAGGTCTTGGTTTAGGAAGATCCAGCTGAACTGGACAGAAGGGCACCGAATGACTAAAGAAGAAAGCAGTCTGCCCGCTATACTAAGGAAACATGCTGCTGTTTTTGGAGAGGATCTGGGAAGTATGAAGGGAATCACTGTGACATTGAACACTAAACCTGACAGTCAACCAAAATATCTGAAAGCCAGAACTGTGCCATATGCCATCAGGCCGAAGGTTGAAGCGGACCTGGAACGCCTGGTCACAAATGGAGTCCTAATACCAGTTACCCTTAGCCCCTATTGTTCAAATAGTAAAGAAAGATGGCTCCCTCTGGATTTGCGGTGATTTTAAAGTCACTGTCAACCCAGTGTTGTGTGCAGAGCAATACACACTTCCCCATATCGATGACCTCTTTGCAGGCCTAGCTGGGGGACAAAAGTTCAGTAAGATTGAGCTGAGTCAAGCGTATTTACAGATGCATGTTGATGAAAAGTCCCAAGAGCTGTTGACTATTGTGATGCATAAGGGGCTTTATCGATACTGTCACCTACCCTTCGGAATAACGTCTGCTCCCGCCCTGTTCCAGAGGGCTATGGACCAGCTCTTATGTGACTTGTCAGGAGTCCAGTGCTATCTGGACGACATCCTGGTGACTGGAAAGAATGAGGAGGCTCACCTAAAGAATTTAGAGGCTACCCTACAAAGACTGGAAGAGTATGGCCTACAAGTCCGCAAAGACAAGTGTGAATTCTTCCAGCCCTCTGCTGAATATTTGGGACACATCATTGATGCTACAGGTCTTTGTAAGGCCCCTGCAAAAGTTAAGGCTATTGTGGAGGCTCCCCCTCCTCGAAATGTTAGCCAGCTTTGCTCGTTTCTAGGACTATTGAACTATCATGGAAAGTTCATCTCAGAGTTAGCCACACTGCTAAAACTACTTCACGAACTCCTTGGGCAGAACAAGGCCTGGAAGTGGACTGAAGCCTGTGATGTTGCATTTAACAAAGCTAAGGATGCATTGCTAAGTTCTGACGCACTTTGATGCATCCTTACCCTACTGTTGGCCTGCAATGCATCCCCTTATGGAGTGGGAGCAATTGTGTCACAGATCATGCCTTCGGGAGAAGAGAGACCTATTGCTTTTGCTTCACGCACTCTAAGCAAAGCAGAAACTAACTATGCCAAAAGCGAACATGAGGCATTGGGAATTGTTTTCGGAATTCGGAAGTTTCATCAGTACCTGTTCAGACTGAAGTTTACTCTTCTCATAGACCATCGACCCCTGACTTCAATTTTTGGACCCCACACAGGCGTTCCCCCGTTAGCTGCTAGTTGTATGCAATGTTGGGCATTGTTGCTTTCCGTGCACACACATGAAATTAAATATCTGAAATTCACTCTGCATGGCAATGCGGATGGTCTCTCAAGGCTGCTTTTGCCAGTCAAACGTCGAGATATTGCCCAGAAGGAAATCTTTTACTTTGAACAGTGTGACAGACCCAGACCAGTGGGGTACAGGAGTCTGGTAGAGGGCAAATATACTGGTCACTGGATGAGTAGTTTTCTGTTCCCTGAGTGACCAGAGCAGGGGCTGCACTAGAGTAATCAGGAACCTGCTAGAAGCAGGCTAATTAGGACACCTGGAACCAATTAAGAAGAAGCTGCTAGAATCAATTAAGGCAGGCTAATCAGGGTACCTGGGTTTTAAAAGGAGCTCACTTCCGTTTGTGATGCGAGTGTGAGGAGCTGGGAGCAAGAGACGCAAGGAGCTGAGAGTGAGAGGGTGTGCTGCTGGAGGACTGAGGAGCACAAGCGTTATCAGACACCAGCAGGAAGGTCCTGTGGTGAGAATAAGGAAGGTTTTTGGAAGAGGCCATGGGGAAGTAGCCCAGGGAGTTGTAGCTGTCATGCAGCTGTTACAGGAGAAACTATAGACAGCTGCAGTCCACAGGGCCCTGGGCTGGTACCCACGGCAGAAAGCAAGCTTCTGGCCCAATGGCAGAGGCCCTATGAGGTGGTTGAACCCGTGGGGGAAGTAACCTACAAGGTGCGGCAGCCAGGACACAGAAAACAAGAACAGATTTATCACGTTAACCTTCTGAAATCCTGACATGCACAAGAGGCATGCACAACGGTCCAAAAAGACCTAACCCAGGAAAACAAGCCTTCCAAACAGGTGAGAGTGTCTCCCAATTCAACACCAGATGAGAAGAATGAGGTGTCTGAGATGATCTTCCGGAACCGAGATGTGTTCTCGACAAAACCGGGTCGAACAACCGAGACATATCACCACATCGTCACAAACCCTGGGGCCAGAGTAACAATGAGGCCCTAGCGGGTGCCAGCAACAAAAAGGGAGGAAATAAAAGCAGAAGTAAAAAGAATGCTGGAGTTGGGGATCATCGAAGAATCCCACAGTCAGTGGTCCAGCCCAATCGTGCTGGTGCCCAAACCTGATGGCACCAAAAGATTTTGCAATGACTTCTGGCAACTAAATGAAGCATCCCAGTTCGACGCGTACCCCATACCTCGCATAGATGAGCTAGTGGACCGTCTGGGTAATGCCCGGTACTTGACTACCCTAGGCTTGACAAAGGGGTACTGGCAGATTCCCCTTGCAGAAGACGCAAAGGAAAAGACTGCATTCTCTACATCAGAGAGTCTTTTTCAATATACTGTCCTCCCTTTTGGACTACATGGGGCCCCAGCTACCTTCCAGCGCCTCATGGACAAGCTATTACACCCGCATAAAAGTTATGCTGCTGCCTAGTTGGACGATGTGGTCATTCATACCCCAGACGGGGAAACCCACCTGGAGAAGGTGGAGGCACTCCTCGATACCTTCAGGCGAGCTGGCCTTACAGCAAACCTTGCCAAGTGTGATGTAGGGTACAGAGGCCAAATATCTTGGCTACATTGTGGGAAAAGGTTTGGTAAAATCCCAAGTGAACAAGTTAGAGGCCATCCAAAATTGGCCCTGTCATAACTATAAAGGGAAGGGTAACAGCCCTCCTGTGTACAATACTATAAAATCCCTCCTGGCCAGAGACTCCAAAATCCTTTTACTTCTAAAGGGTTAAGAAGCTCAGGTAACCTGGCTGACACCTGACCCAAAGGACCAATAAGGGGACAAGATACTTGTACCTTTTACTAGGGTGTTTACCTCTCTTTGCTGTAACTTTGAACCTAAGGCTACAGGGGGGATCCTCTAGGCTCTTTAAGTTTGATTATCCTATAAAGTTATTTTCCATCCTGATTTTACAGAGATGATTTTTACCTTTTTTTTTTAATTAAAAGCCTTCTTTTTAAGAACCTGATTGATTTTCCTTGTTTTTAGATCCAAGGGGGTTGGATCTTGATCTATCAGGAATTGGTGGGAGAAAGGAGGGGGGGATGGTTAATTTCTCCTTGTTTTAAGATCCAAGGGGTTTGGATCTGTATTCACCAGGGAATTGGTGAAGAGTCTCTCAAGGCTACCCAGGGAAGGGAATTAGCACATTGGGAGTGGTGGCAGCGGACCAGATGTAAGCTGGTAGTTAAGCTTAGAAGTTTTCATGCAGGCTCCCACATCTGTACCCTAAAGTTCAGCGTGGGGAAGCACCCTTGACATGGTGGCAGAGTGGTGGGATCATTTTAAACCAAAACCAGTAAGATTTTTTTTCTCATTTCTAGCTGCTTGGAAAGCAGAGCTGAAGGTAGATGGATATCTTATCTCTCCTTGCCTGAAGGCAGAGGTGTTAAGTTCTTTTTAACAAGGGTCTTTGTTAAGAGAAGGGTTCAAGCAGTGAGCAAACAGCTGGCAAAAGGAATTTACAAGCTGAACTGGTTTTTTTTTCTTTCTACCTTTTGGGGATACCTAGTTAGAAAGCCTCTATTACCTAGCAGCCCTGAGCTGAGTGCATCCCAGTTTCAGTGAACTGCAGAGGGGGTGTGATCCAGCCCAACAAAGCAGGAAAATGAGTACCAGTGACACTGCTACTAAACTAGAGCTGGCCAGACTGGCAGCAGAAGAAAGTGAAAAAAATCATAAGAGACTGCTCAAAATAAAAGAACTTGAGAAAGCAGCTACTGAAAGAGAAGAGAAAGCCAAAGAGGAGGCCCACAAAAGAGCTATGGAGGAAAAACAAAAGGAGATGGAGCAGAAAGAAAAAGAGCTGGATGAGAGAGAAAAAGAGAGGAAGCATGAACTGGAATTGGTAAGGACTAGGCAGGATATACCAGCTAACCCTAACAACCCCCTTCAGGTACCACTTCCCATCCCAGAAAATTCCCCACCTACAAGGCAGGCGATGATATTGAGGCCTTCTTAGAAAATTTTGAAAGGGCCTGCCTTGGGTACAGCATCACTACAGACCTGTACTTGGTAGAGCTGAGGCCGCAGCTCAGTGGATCCTTAGCAGAGGTGGCGGCTGAAATGCCTAAGGAACACATGAACAGTTATGAACTTTCTAAAAACAAGGCCAGAATCAGAATGGGGCTAACACCCGAGCATGCCCGTCAGCGGTTCAGAGCCCTAAGGTGGAAACCAGATGTGTCATTTACCTGACATGCCTACCACATTGGGAAAAATTGGGAAGCCTGGATATCAGGAGCAAATGTTAAATCTACAGAAGAGTTGCCCTTCCTAATGCAAATGGAGCAGTTTTTAGAGGGTGTTCCTGAGGAAATAGAAAGGTACATCCTAGATGGGAAGCCCAAAACTGTAACTGAGGCGGGGAAGATTGGAGCCAAATGGGGGGAGGTGGCAGAAAAGAAAAAAACTGGTAGCAGTTGGAACGAATATCAGAAGGGGCAACCCAAAACAAAACCCTATCACCCGGGACAACCCAAGGCCCCATCTACATCCCAAGGGAAACCCCAGACACCTCCTCACCCCATCACACCAGTCTCCACCAACCAACATCACCCCGGTGATACCTTAGCAGGGCGATGTTTTAAATGTAACGAACTGGGACATATAAAGGCCCACTGCCCCAAGAACCCCAACCGATTACAGTTCATTACACCACAATCATACCAAAGATCCCTAGGCCCAGATGCCTCTCTCATACCCTCAGAGCAAAGGGAAACCTTGAGAGTGAGCAGAAAGATGGTTATCGCGGGGAGGGACACTGGGGCACAAGTGTCGACTATCCGCCAATCCCTAGTGGACCCCAAACTCATCAACCCGGAGGCTCCGGTGACAATTCAACCCTTCATGTCACACTCTGTAACCTTGCCTACAGCCAAGTTGCATGTCCAGTACCAGGGCTGGTCAGGAATGTGGACTTTTGCAGTCTATGACAATTATCCCATCCCCATGCTGCTGGGGGAAGACTAGGCCAACCATGTGAAGCTAGCCAAGAGGGTGGGAATGGTCACCCGCAGCCAGGCTAAGCAAGCTTACACCCCCATCCCTGTTCCTGAGCCGTCCACCAGGGCCCCGTCTGTGTTACCAGAGACCCAGAGAAAGGTGGTGGAACCGGATCCCCTGCCAACGACTGCAACAGCCGTAGTGGATCCAATCCCAGAGACCCAGCCAAAGCCAGACCCAGAACCGGAACTGGCAATACAACCAGTGCCAGAACCATTGACAGCACTGAGTACAGCGTTTGCAAACCCGTCTACAATTCCAACACCAGAGGGCACCAGCGAGCCTGAACTGCAGAAGCAGCTGATAACCCTACCCAAGAGGCTCAGCCAGAGCCTGAAATACAACATAGTGCGCCAGCGGACAGCGGTTCACAGTCAACGGAAACAGCCCCAGCACCTGCATCAATTCCAGAGGGGCCAAGCCCAAATCCACAGTCCAAGGAGGAACTGATGTCTCCAGCATCAAGGGAACAGTTCCAGGCTGAGAAGGAAGCAGATGACAGACTTCAGAAAGCTTGGGCGGCGGCACGGAGCACCCCACCGCCTCTCAGCTCTTCTAACCGATCCCAGTTTGTTGTAGAACAAGGACTTTTATACAAGGAGACTCTTTCTGGTGGGCACCAGGAAGACTGGCATCCTCAAAGACGGTAGTTCCCACTAAATATCGGGTAAAGCTCTTGAGCTTAGCCCATGATCATCCTAGTGGCCATTCTGGGGTGAACAGAACCAAAGACCGGTTGGGGAAGTCCTTCCACTGGGAAGGTATGGGCAAGGACGTTTGCTAATTATGTCCAGTCTTGTGAGGTGTGCAAACGAGTGGGAAAGCCCCAAGACCAGGTCAAAGCCCCTCTCCAGCCACTACCCATAATTGAGGTCCCATTTCAGCGAGTAGCTGTGGATATTCTGGGTCCTTTCCCAAAGAAGACACCCAGAGGAAAGCAGTACATACTGACTTTCATGGATTTTGCTACCTGATGGCCGGAAGCAGTAGCTCTAAGCAACACCAGGGCTAAAAGTGTGTGCCAGGCATTAGCAGAAATTTTTGCCTGGGTAGGTTGGCCCTCCGACATCCTTACAGGTTTGGGAACTAATTTCCTGGCAGGGACCATAAAAAACCTGTGGGAAGCTCATGGGGTGAATCATTTGGTTGCCACCCCTTACCACCATGAAACCAATGGCCTGGTGGAGAGGTTTAATGGAACTTTGGGGGCCATGATACGTAAATTTGTAAATGAACACTCCAATGATTGGGACCTAGTGTTGCAGCAGTTGCTTTTTGCCTACAGGGCTGTACCACATCCCAGTTTAGGGTTTTTACCATTTGAACTTGTGTATGGCTGCGAGGTTAAGGGGCCATTACAGTTGGTGAAGCAGCAATGGGAGGGGTTTACGCCTTCTCCAGGAACTAACATTCTAGACTTTGTAAGCAACCTACAAAGCACCCTCTGACACTCTTTAGCCCTTGCTAAAGAAAACCTAAAGGATGCTCAGAAAGAGCAAAAGGTCTGGTATGATAAACATTTCAGAGAACAGTCCTTCAAAGTAGGAGACCAAGTCATGGTCTTAAGGGCGCTCCAGGCCCATAAAATGGAAGCGTCGTGGGAAGGACCATTCACGGTCCAAGAATGCCTAGGAGCTGTTAACTATCTCATAGCATCCCCCACCTCCAACATAAAGCCTAAGGTATACAATATTAATTCTCTTAAGCCCTTTTATTCCAGAGAATTAAAGGTTTCCCAGTTTACAGCCCAGGAAACAGATGACGCAGAGTAGCCTGAAGGTGTCTACTATGAAGGAAAAAGTAATGGTGGCGTGGAAGAGGTGAACCTCTCTGCGATCCTTGAATGTCTGCAGCGGCAGCAGATCAAGGAGCTGTGCGCTAGCTTTGCGCCAATGTTCTCAGCCACCCCAGGACGGACCGAACGGGCATACTACTCCATTGACACAGGTAATGCTCACCCAATTAGAACCCCACCCTACCGGGAGTCACTCATACCCAAACTGCTATAAAAAGGGAGATCCAGGACATGCTACAGATGGGTATAATCTGCCCCTCTAACAGTGCATGGGCATCTCCAGTGGTTCTAGTTCCCAAACCAGATGGGGAAATACGCTTTTGCGTGGACTACCGTAAGCTAAATGCTGTAACTCATCCTGACAACTATCCAATGCCATGCACAGATGAGCTATTGGAGAAATTGGGACATGCCCAATTCATCTCTACCTTAGACTTAACCAAGGGGTACTGGCAAGTACCATTAGATGAACCCGCCAAGGAAAGTTCAGCCTTCGTCACCCAGGCAGGGGTGTATGAATTCAATGTACTCCCTTTCGGGCTGCGAAATGCACCCGCCACCTTCCAAAGATTTGTAGATGGTGTCCTAGCGGGATTGGGAGAATCTGCAGTTGCCTACCTCGATGATGTGGCCATTTTTTCTGATTCATGGGTAGAACACCTGGAGCACCTGGAAAAAGTCTTCGAGCGCATCAGGCAGGCAGGACTAACTGTTAAAGCTAAAAAGTGTCAAATAGGCCAAAACAGACTGACTTACCTGGGGCACCACGTGGGTCAAGGAACTATAAATCCCCTACAGGCCAAAGTGGATGCTATCCAAAAGTGGCCGGTTCCAAAGTCAAAGAAACAGGTCCAATCCTTCTTAGGCTTGGCCGGATATTATAGGCGATTTGTACCACACTACAGCCAAATTGCCGCCCCACTGACAGACCTAACCAGAAATAAACAGCCAAATACAGTTCAGTGGATTGATGAGTGTCAAAAGGCCTTTAAGCAGCTTAAGGCGACACTCATGTCTGACCCTGTGCTACGGGCCCCAGACTTTGACAAACCGTTCCTAGTAACCACAGATGCGTCCGAGCGGGATGTGGGAGCAGTTTTAATGCAGGAAGGACTGGATCAAGAATTCCATCCTGTCGTGTTTCTCAGCAAGAAACTGTCTGAGAGGGAAAGCCACTGGTCAATCAGCGAAAAGGAATGCTACGCCATTGTGTACCCGCTGGAAAAGCTAAGCCCATATGTTTGGGGACGGCGTTTCCAACTACAAACAGACTATGCTGCGCTAACGTGGCTTCATACTGCCAAGGGGAATAACAAAAAACTTCTTCGGTGGAGTTTAGCTCTCCAAGATTTTGATTTTGAAATACAACACATTTCAGGAGCTTCTAAAAAAGTGGCTGATGCACTCTCCCAGGAAAGTTTCCCAGAATCAACTGGTTAAAAATTGTTCTTGGAATGTGGGACATATTGTTAGTTTTTATATAATCAGTAGTATGTCTAAAGGTGCATGTGTCTTATTAACTGTTTTCTCCTCGAGCTCCAGGAAGAAATCACAGCCAGTGTGGAACTGGCTGTCCAACACTATCTGTGATTTGGGGGGCGTGTCATAACTATAAAGGGAAGGGTAACAGCCCTCCTGTGTACAATACTATAAAATCCCTCCTGGCCACAGTCTCCAAAATCCTTTTACCTGTAAGCTCAGGTAACCTGGCTGACACCTGATCCAAAGGATCAATAAGGGGACAGGATACTTTCAAATCTTGGTGAGCGGGGGAAGGCTTTTGTTTGTGCTCTTTGTTTTTGGTGAGGTTTGCTCTTGGGACTAAGAGGGACCAGACATCAATCCATGCTCTCCAAATCTTTCTGAACAAGTCTCTCATATTTCAAACTTGTAAGTTACAGCCAGGCAAGGCGTGGTAGTTTTATCTTTGTTTTCTCAACTTGTAAATGTACCTTTTACTAGGGTGTTTACCTCTGTTTGCTGTAACTTTGAACCTAAGGCTAGAGGGGGGTCCTCTGGGCTCTTTAAGTTTGATTACCCTGTAAAGTTATTTTCCATCCTGATTTTACAGATATGATTTTTACCTTTTTCTTTAATTAAAAGCCTTCTTTTTAAGAACCTGATTGATTTTTTCCTTGTTTTTAGATCCAAGGGGGTTGGATCTTGATCCACCAAGAGTTGGTGGGAGAAAGGAGGGGGGATGGTTAATCTCTCCTTGTTTTAAGATCCAAGGGATTTGGATTTGTATTCACCAGGGAATTGGTGAAGAATCTCTCAAGGCTACCCAGGGAAGGGAATTAGCACATTGGGAGTGGTGTCAGCGAACCAGATCTAAGCTGGTAGTTAAGCTTAGAAGTTTTCATGCAGGCCCCCACATCTGTACCCTAAAGTTCAGAGTGGTGAAGGAGCCTTGACAGGCCCCGACCAAGTCACAAGAAACAAGTCCGGATGTTCCTAGGTGTGGTGGGGTATTACCGACAATTTATCTCCCACATTGTCACTAGGGCAAGCCCCCTGGACCTGATCTGGTGAGATGGTCTGACGCAGCAGAGGAAGCATTCACAGACCTAAGGACTGCCCTCTGCAGTCACCCCGTACTGATAGCCCCCGATTTCACCAAGGAGTTTATCCTGTAGACGGATGCATCGGAAGTAGGGTTGGGGGCTGTTCTAGCACAGATGGTTGGGGAGGAGGAACACTCAATTCTATACCTCAGTCGGAAACTCCTTTCAAGGGAACAACAATATGCAGTGGTGGAGAGAGAATGCCTCACTGTAAAATGGGCCATGGAAACATTGCGCTACTACCTGCTCGGGCGCAGATTTGTCCTCGTGACTGACCATGCCCCTCTTCAATGGATGCCTTGGAACAAGGAGAAGAACACCAGGGTGACCAGATGGTTCTTATCCCTCCAACCTTTCCAGTTCCGTGTGCAACACAGAGCAGGGAGCCGTCATGGCAATGCTGCTGGCTTGTCACGTGTGCACTGTCTGGCGTCCCAAGCTGCCCAACTCCTTGGTGTTGAGCAGGAGGGAGGGATATGTGACAGACCCAGACCAGTGGGGTACAGAAGTCTGGTAGAGGGCAAATATACTGGTCACTGGATGAGTAGTTTTCTGTTCCCTGAGTGACCAGAGAAGGGGCTGCACTAGAGTAATCAGGAATCTGCTAGAACCAGTTAAGGCAGGCAGGCTAATTAGAACACCTGGAGCCAATTAAGAAGAAGCTGTTAGAATCAATTAAGGCAGCCTAATCAGGGCACCTGGGTTTTAAAAGGAGCTCACTTCAGTTTGTGGTGTGAGTGTGAGGAGCTGGGAGCAAGAGGGGCAAGGAGCTGAGAGTGAGAGGGTGTGCTGCTGGAGGACTGAGGAGCACAAGCGTTATCAGACACCAGCAGGAAGGTCCTGTGGTGAGAATAAGGAAGGTGTTTGGAGGAGGCCATGGGGAAGTAGCCCAGGGAGTTGTAGCTGTCATGCAGCTGTTACAGGAGGAACTATAGACAGCTGCAGTCCACAGGGCCCTGGGCTGGAACCCGGAGTAGAGGTTCCCCCCAAACCTCCCAATTGACCTGGACTGTGGTTTCTTCCAGAGGGGAAGGTCTCTGGGCTGTTCCCCAACCCACATGGTGAATCTCTGAGGCAAGAAAATCTGCCAATAAGCGCAGGACCCACCAAGATAGAGGAGGAACTTTGTCACAACAGGTAGAGCATACACCCATCACTGCTGCTCAGGTAAAGAAGGCAACTTGAGTTGACCCAGTATTGTCTCAAGTTATGGATCTGGTGATGAATGGAATATCTCAATGAACTTCGCTGGTCTCACCCGACCTTGTTACCTATATTTCCAGGAGGATGGAGTTATCGATCCAATCTGGTTGTTTGTTGTGGGGGAGACATGTCATTATCCCACCACCACTGAGATCACAGATATTAGAGCAGCTCCATTTTGGTCACTGTGGAATAGTGCGCATGAAGGAAATTGCACAAAGCTATTTTTGGTGGCCTGGCTTGGACAGTGCTATTGAAGAGAAGGCAAGAGCTTGTATGTCATGTCAGGGTGTGAGGAATGCACCCCAGTGGGCACCCCACACCCAGGGGACTGGCCTGAAAACCCATGGCAATGTATTCATGTTGACTTCGCTGGTCCACTTGAAGGAAGCATGTTCTTGGTGGTGGCAGATGCCCATTTTAAATGGCCAGAAGTCTCTGTCAAGCAGTCCACTACTGCAGAGAGTACTATCCAAAAACTGCTAGGTCTCTTTAGTCATTTTGGTCTGCCAGAACAACTTGTGAGTGACAACAGACCGCAGTTCATCTCTCAGGGTTTCAAAATTTTATGAAGGCAAATGGGATACACCACACACAATGAATTAGCTGAAAGATGTGTGCAGACAATGAAACAAGCTTAGAAATTGGCAAGGGGACAATTATCCATTCAAAAGCATCTAGACACCTTCTTATTATCCTACAGAAACACATCTCATGCTACAACCAAGGCATCCCCAGCCTTTCTAATGATGGAACGACAGCTGCGCACTTGCTTTGATCTGCTGAAACCTTCTGAACCCCGACAAACTGTGCTACGTCAGCAGCAAGATCAAGTCATCAGGCATGCACCCCGGAGCAAAAGACCGAACCTTTAGCCCAGGACAGCCGGTTTTTGCTCAGAATTATACTTCTGGAGCTAAATGGGTCCCTGTCACTGTCATTGCTCAGACGGGACCTGTTTCCTACACAGTCCGAACTGCAGAGGATCTCACCTGGCGGGGACATGTAGATCAGCTCCTGTCAGGTCATACCAGTCCTCAGGACACATCTTCACTTGAGTTGCCTGAGTTGACCACTTCCAGCAAGACACCAAATTAAGAGTCACCTTTCCTGATTTTACCCCTCCATTACTGCCGGCGGCAGAGATATCTCTCTGCCCGGAACGAGCTGATACCATGTCCTCACCCATTCGCCCTACAAACCCTGAGCCCATTGTCAGGCCCACACCCAAGACATTTTTGGGTGCAACACCACCAGAAGTCCGCCGTAATCCACCTAGAGACATAAAGATTCCTCAATGGCTGGATCTTTAGCTAGGGAGAACCCACAGTTATGGGGCAAAATAATCCCCGGGGTTTAGCCAGGAACAGAGGCAGCTTACCCTCCTTCTCCAGTTTAGTGTTTGTTTTATTTAGGGGACATTCTTATTCAGGGGGAGGAATATGTTGTGTATTTGGTTGTCGTGGTAATAGAATTTTGTTGTTGCTATGGCAACTGAGTTAGATTATTAGGGGATAGCCCAGCCAGTTTTGGCTGGTTCTTGTTTAGTGCAGTGTGTGGCAATAAATGGCTGGTTGTAAGGTTTACAGCTCTCTGTGTCTCCAGTGATTTCTTCCTA
Organism: Trachemys scripta elegans; assembly: GCF_013100865.1. Classification (NCBI taxonomy): domain Eukaryota; kingdom Metazoa; phylum Chordata; order Testudines; family Emydidae; genus Trachemys; species Trachemys scripta. The sequence goes on along the minus strand of NC_048298.1, from coordinate 164,793,151 downwards.
AAACTGCTACCCCCAAGGACACAACAAGAACCACACCGCCTCACTACAGTGCATGATTGCTTAATTCCCCACAGTATAATTGGAAGTGTCTACACTACAACAGAAAAGCTGCAGCACCATAGCTGTGCTGCTGTAGCGTAAACATGGCCGTAGGCACTTAGAAACTTTGCCTGCCACCCTCACAAAGGTATGAGTATTTGCCCCAATTTGCTTCTGAACCAGCCCTGGTTTTCATTCATTACTCTTTGTATACACAATACAGACTTGGACACATTTACTGTTGGTGATTAATAATTTAAAGTATTGCCAAGTATGGGTGGCCATTCTGGGCACAGACAGGCATGCACAATGCAACACTGAATTCAATGGGGGTTGCACCACCAGGACAGAGCTGGAATATGGATTATAGGTAAGGCTAAGATTCAGTCATGGGTATTTTTAGTAAAAGTCATGGACAGGGCACGAGCAATAAACAAAGTTCATGGCCTGTGACTTGTCTATGACTTTTACTATAAATATTCATGATGACTAAATTTCTGCTCCTGGGGCCCTACTGCTCTGGGGGGTCTTCCACTCCAGTGGTGGGGGCTGACTATCCCCGGTGGCCTGCTGCTCCAAGGCCCCAGGGAGCCGCTCTCTCGACAGCCTCTGGGGCTGCCCCCGGGACTGCTGCTGCTCAGGCGGTCCCCAGGGCCAGCTGCCAGGACTGCCCAGGCTGCAGCTAGTGCAACTGGCTCTGGGGAGCGCCTGAGCAGAGGTCCCGGGGGTGGCCCCTTGGAACGCCCCAGCGGCTGGCCCCGGGGCCAGCTGCTCGGGCGGCCCTGGGGTCAGCTGCACTGGCCGCTGCAGCCGTGAAAGTCATGGAAAGTCACAGAATCCATTACTTCCATGACCTCTATGACAGAATCACAGCCTTAATTATAGACAGACCTGGTAGCTCCACCTATGCCAGGGGTCGGCCACCTTTCAGAAGTGGTGTGCCAAGTCTTCATTTATTCACTCTAATTTAAGGTTTCGCGCGCCAGTAATACATTTTAACGTTTTTAGACGGTCTCTTTCTATAAGTCTATAATATATATCTAAACTATTGTTGTATGTAAAGTAAATAAGGTTTTTAAAATGTTTAAGAAGCTTTGTGTAAAACTAAATTAAAATGCAGAACGCCCCCCCCGCCCCAGATCGGTGGCCAGGACCCGGGCAGTGTGAGTGCCCTGAAGATCAGCTCGCATGCCGCCTTCGGCACACGTGCCATAGGTTGCCTACCCCTGGCCTATACTTAAGGTTGCCTGACGTTTCCCATCATAAATCCTTGTTTTCAGTTGCTTACAACTTTGCCAAGCTACCTATTTGGGCTGAAATTTTCTATGCTGTTTGCCTGAGGCTGACTTTTTTTTGGAAAGTTTCAGAAAAAATCAGTTTATCCATTTCCAAGACCAAGATTAGGGGAAAAAAGACATTGTTTCCCCGGTGTTAAAGTTTTTACATCCATTTTGTTGAGAGGTTCTAGTGTGCCCATGCGTTGGGACAAGGAATTGAAATTTGGTAGTTTGCATATGCTCAGTAGAGACTTGTTAAGAGTTTGGTAGCCAAATTCTCTCAAGATTCAGTCTGCATTGAGCATGCAGTGAGGTTGCAAAAGCAACCTCAATTCTGGTATTTCCTCACTTCTGAGTGCTTGACTTTGCAACCTTAACATTCTTTTAGCAGTGTATTTTTAATGCAATATATTATATACTGGACTGAATGGTCAGGACCGGAGTCTGTGCTTGCTGATACATCCACATTCACAACTCTCTTTGACACGAATGCAAGTGAAACATACATATGGGAGGATAAAACATGGTTTTCTGGAAATAGACCACACTAGGGCTCAATTCTTCCCTCAGAAATGTGAACTCAAACTTCAAAATATCAACACAGCAAGTTTTCTGAAGGTTGGAGAGGGAATTTAGGGGAAAAAAACTAAGAACCAAACCTGAAAACATTTGAACCTCAGCTTTGTTGTGATGTTGAGCTTTGGTTTTATTTTTTAAATTGAGATGAAAGTGATTTTCTGTAATCTCAAGCCCTGGGACTTTCTACTTTCTTCATGAGTCTGTGGGTATGTCTACACTACGGGATTAATCCGAATTTATATAATTCGAATTTTGGAAACAGATTGTATAAAGTCGAATGTATGCAGCCACACTAAGCACATTAATTTGGTGGTGTGCATCCATGTACCAGGGCTAGCGTCGATTTCTGGAGCATTGCACTGTGGGTAGCTATCCCATAGCTATCCCATAGTTCCCACAGTCTCCTCCGCCCATTGGAATTCTGGGTTGAGATACTAATGTCTGATGGGGCCAAAAACATTGTCGCGGGTGGTTCTGGGTATATACGCCCCCCTCTTCAGGGAAGCAATGGCAGACAACTGTTTTGCGCCTTTTTCCTGGGTGAACAGTGTAGACACCATACCATGGCAAGCAAGGAGCCCGCTCAGCTCAAGACAGCAGTCATGAACATTGTAAACACCTCGCGCACTATCGTGCAGTTTATGCTGAACCAGAACCTGCAAAACTAGGCAGCGAGGAGTAGGCTACGGCAGCGTGGCGGCGAGAGTGATGAGGATATGGACATGGAATTCTATCAAACCGTGGGACCTGGTGCTTTGGAGATCATGCTGTTAATGGGGCAGGTTATAGCCGTGGAACGCCGATTCTGGGCCCGGGAAACAAGCACAGACTGGTGGGACCGCATAGTGTTGCAGGTGTGGGACGATTCCCAGTGGCTGCGAAACTTTCGCATGCGTAAGGGCACTTTCTTGGAACTTTGTGACTTGCTTTCCCCTGCCCTGAAGCGCCAGAATACCAAGATGAGAGCAGCCCTCACAGTTGAGAAGCAAGTGGCGATAGCCCTGTGGAAGCTTGCAACGCCAGACAGCTACCGGTCAGCCGGGAATCAATTTGGAGTGGGAAAATCTACTGTGGGGGCTGCTGTGATGCAAGTAGCCAAAGCAATCTGCTGCTACGAAAGGTAGTGACTCTGGGAAATGTGCAGGTCATAGTGGATGGCTTTGCTGCAATGGGATTCCCTAACTGTGGTGGGGCGATAGATGGAACCCATATCCCTATCTTAGCACCGGAGCACCAGGGTACCCAGTACATAAACCGCAAGGGGTACTTTTCAATGGTGCTGCAAGCACTTGTGGATCACAAGAGACGTTTCACCAACATCAACGTGGGCTACCGGGAAGGGTTCATGACGCTCGCGTCTTCAGGAACACTAATCTGTTTAAATGGCTGCAGCAAGGGACTTACTTCCTGGACCAGAAAATAACCGTTGGGGATGTTGAAATGCCAATAGTTTTTCTTGGGGATCCAGCCTACCCCTTAATGCCATGGCTCATGAAGCCATACACAGGCAGCCTGGACAGGAGTCAGGAGCTGTTCAACTACAGGCTGAGCAAGTGCAGAATGGTGGTAGAATGTGCATTTGGACGTTTAAAAGGTTGCTGGCGATCGTTACTGACTCGTTCAGACCTCAGCCAAACCAATATCCCCATTGTTATTTCTGCTTGCTGTATGCTCCACAATCTCTGTGAAAGTAAGGGGGAGACCTTTATGGCGGGGTGGGAGGCTGAGGCAAATCGCCTGGCTGCTGATTACGCGCAGCCAGACACCAGGGCGGTTAGAAGAGCACAGCAGAGCGCGCTGTGCATCAGAGAAGCTTTGAAAACCAGTTTCATGACTGGCCAGGCTACAGTGTGAAATTTCTGTTTGTTTCTCCTTCATGAAAACCCGCCCTCTTTATTGACTCATTCTCTGTAAGGAACCCACCCTCCCCCTTCCCCCAGCTTGCTTTCAAAGGAAATAAAGTCACTATCGTTTAAAAATCATGTATTCTTTATTAATTGATTATAAACATAGGGAGAGAACCGACAAGGTAATCTAGATGAGGTTTAGGAGGAGGATAGGAGGGAAGTAAAAGGCCACTGAAAAAATTCAATATAATGACAGCCTTTTGGTTGGGCTGTCCACTGGGGTGGAGTGGGAGGGTGCACACAGCCCCCCCCCCCCCCCCGCGTTCTTACACATCTGTGTTGCCGGCCCAGAGGGCCCGAGGGGACAACAGGGTTCGTTGCCCGGTGTGCGTTGCACCAATAGACACACCAGGGTGGAGAAGCAAACCAGAGGTATTCAAGAGCTCTGAATAGGCACTAGGAGACCAGCATGTCTCAAATCAAGCGCAGCAAATACAAGCAAGTTTCCCATTTTATATTCCAAGCTGTTTGTGTGTAAGCCTTTGTTCTGTCCCCCCACCCACCCCTCCCTTCCCAACAGCAGTTACAGCAGGCATTACATTGTGGCGTGTTAGAAAAGTTCTCGTCCACATGTTTATCTTTGGCCTTGCAAGCTCTACGTAGTAGGCCTCTCCCTCCCTCTTTCCCCCTCGTTATCACTACTGCTTCTGCTAGTGTGAGCAAAACTGCAGCAGTCTGCTAAAAAAGCTGACCGTTACATATTCTGCTTCGGTATTTAGGCTGTTAGCATGGAGGCTGGTTAAAGTTCTAAAGATGGAGTTACTGTGGCTCACTTAGACCCAGAGCAGGGGGGTTTTATCGGCACTTATGGCCTTCCACCTCCCCCCCCCCGCCCCCCGAGCTACCTGGTAGCTATGCCTAGTGACACCAACAATTCCCTCCTTTGAGAATACTCAACAAATCTTTGGCAGAGTTTTCTCATACTCTAAAGACAAAATGCTATTAAGCTCCATGCAATTGGGATCATCAATGAGAGGGTATAAAGGAACTTCTGGGGAATAGGAGGTACAAATCTTATGTATGAGCACCTTACAGCAAGCAAGCAAAAGAAAAAGAACAAAACATATCACAACACCTGTGAGCAAGAGGCGAACAATGCCTCCCCCTAGTCCCCCTAGACCAGGTAACCAACCCCAAAGGGAATTAAAAATAGTGGGTTCTCCTTCCTGGGCCTTCCACTGGTTCAAGGCCTGTTCGGCTGACAAGATGTGCTTGTTAATATCCTGTGAAAACTCTGGGACATAGGTACAAAATTCTTCTCCAATAAGGGCACAGACCCCGCCCTGTGAGGCTAACACATAATCTAGGGCCTGGCGGTTTTGCAGAGCCAGGATTCGAAGCTGATACAGCTCGGAGCTTATGCCTTTTTCTATGGCCAGGGTATCATTGGCAAACTGGGTGAGAAATTTAGAAAGTCTCCTGTAGAGTTGGGTTAGCCGTCCCACCCCATAAGTAGGGAGGAATATCATTCCAAACCTGTCTCCTTCTCCGATGGGTTCAATGGTAGCTCTCAAGGACCGATAGTACCTGGGGCGACCTGAGGGAGCCTGGGTCAGAACACTGAGGGGAGGAGCGAGATAGCCTTTATAACAGCTACCATGCCAACCATGAGGAAGCCATTTGTAGGCACTATTACCACAGACCCAGAATGCTTCACCATAACTAGCCTTTCCATTGTTACCTTGTAGGTCCCGTAGAGTGGCTTGTGGGGAAAGGGCAAAAAATGCAGCCCCGGTTTGCCAACTGGTGGCATTTAGTACAGGAACAGTGAGACTTATACCAGGACCAATATAAAATCTACATATACTAATGCCGGCAAACCAGGCATGATTACTTGTACTGGCTTGCTGAAAACATATGAGACCAGTGGGTGGAGAGCGTAGACGAATAGGCTGGGGCTTAAGAGTGCTACTATAGTGGGAATTCCAAGAGCCATTGTGTAGGCCATAAGGAGCTTCCACAGTACAGTTAGATTGCAAACTTAAATTGTCAGAGGTGCTGTTGCTGGTAACCATCCACCTTTGACAAAAGTCTGACCAATTTTGGGGAACTACTCTCCAGGGCAATCCAGCCGAATGGTGGGGAGTCTGGGCACATATCCAACAGTGGGAGAGATTGAATTCACGGGCAAAGGCAATTTTCAGGGCCTCATAGGTATTGGTAGCCATGTCTGCAGAGATGGCTCCCCATCCTGCATACGATGTGGGTGAAACAGTAGGTAACAGAAGGATTGCTTCTGTGACAAAAAGGAATGTTGTGAGAGACCCTAAACCTGAACTCATATTGTAATTACAACAACCCAAATGCCCAGAAGATAAGAATTATTGACACCAAACAAATCAAAAAATAAAAGGACCAGGAGCATAGGCTAGGTAGGTCTTCTGTGAATAGATAGAACCAATGCTCAGGGTTTTCGCAGAGAATGCGCTGTGGCTGTTCAAAGAGATTACCAGGCATTCCCAGCTATCCTTACTGTCTTTTGAATAACAGCTTAAGTCCCAAATCATTGCTGGCCGTCTTTTCTGCAGGCTGGACAGTCCACTGTTCAGGAGTGGGTACTGCTTTCAGTCGAGAGTGATGAATCCAGTTATTGTGCCCTTCGACCTTTGCTGCCGTGTGGGAGACCAGCAGGACGGTGTAGGGTCCCTTTCACTTCTCTTGGAGAGGCTCGTCCTTCCAGGTCCAAACGAGAACGGAGTCACCTGACTGCAAGGAGTGGACAGGGGCATCCAGCAGAAGAGGCTGTGAATCTTTAGTGTATCTGTGAAGAGAAGAAAGAACAGCAGACAGAGAGCCCATGTACTGAGACAAGAAACCGCACTCCATTTCCCACTCTCCTGCCAGAACCGGTGTACCGTTCAGAGGCCATGCCCTTCCAAACATAATTTCGAAGGGACTGAGCCCTAACCTGCCCTGGGGGAGAGCACGAATGCGGAGTAACACAAGGGGCAAAGCATCAGGCCACCTAAGAGAGGCCTCCTGACAGACCTTTGAGATGTGTCGCTTGAGTGTCTGATTTGTGCGTTCCACTACTCCACTGGCTTGTGGTTGCCATGGTGTGTGGAACTTCCAGGGGATTTGCAAGGCACTTGATATCTTTTGAACAACTTGAGATGTGAAGTGTGTTCTGTTATCAGATTCCATCCACTGGGGGAGTCCAAAGCGAGGAATGATCTCCTTGACAAACTTAAGAGCCACTGTTTTGGCAGTGTTGTTACGACATGGGAAGGCTTCGGGCCATCCGCTGAATCGATCCACCAAGACGAGGAGATACCTGTACCCTTGAGTCCGGGGAAACTCAGTAAAGTCTATTTGCCACACCAATCCTGGGCCTGGGGTAGGTTCTAGAGTGGCTGGCAACACTGCTACTCCTGGTCAAGGGTTATTCTTTTGGCAGATTAAACATTCAGTCTGTACCTGGGATGCTAGGGGTTTAAGTCCAGAGGTTAGAAAATATTTATTCATAAGCTGGGTAAGAGCCTCTCTGTCTGCGTGGGTGGTTTGATGCGGTTTCTGCAACACCGGTCGAATCAGGCCCTTGGGCAGGAGGATTTTTCCCTCTGTGGAATAAAGCCATCCCTCCTTTTCCTGGAGACCGAGCCTGTCAGCCAGGTTTCTGTCATCATGGGAGTACTGAGGGGCTGCAAGCTCACCCACTGATGGGATAAGGGCATGCATTTGGGCATTCTCCTCTGTTGGTGATTTTAGGGTAGCAGCGCGCTTGGCTTCCCTGTCTGCTCTGGCATTGCCCTTGGTTACATCTTGATCTTCCTTTTGATGGGCTCTGCAATGCACCACCGCTATTGCTGAGGGGAGTTGTATCACTTCTAACAGCCAGAGAATTTGAGACCCATGCTTAACCGGGGAGCCTTGGGTGTTAGCATCCCTCTTTGCTTCCACAGACCAGCGTGAGCATGCAATACCCCAAAAACATACTTTGAGTCAGTAAAGATATTAACCCGTTTGTCTTTTGCCAGCTCGAGTGCACAAGTCAGGGCCACTAGTTCAGCAAGCTGGGCAGATGTCCCTGCCAGTAAACTCTCAGCTTCCACGGTATCATGAAGGGTCACAATAGCATAACCTGCCCTCTTTTTCCCATCCACAATGGCACTACAGCCATCGGTATACCATTCCAAGTCAGCATTTGGGAGTGGTTGATCTTTTAAATCTGGGCGGCTAGAGTATTGGGCATCTATGATTTCCAGACAGTCATGTTCCTGCTTTTCTGTCTCTGGTAACAGGGTAGCTGGATTAAGGGAGGGACAGGTTTGCAGGGTAACTTCAGGGTTCTCTAACAGTTTTGCCTGGTACCGAGCAACCCAAGCCTGGGTGAGCCAGAGACCACCCTTAGTGTCCAGCAGGGCTTGGACCATATGGGGAATGTACACTTGCACAGTTCCTCCCAGTGTCAGTTTTTCAGCTTCCCCAAGCACTAGGGCAGTGGCTGCGACTGCCCTCAAGCATGCTGGCCACCCCTTTGCAACTTGATCCAGTTGTTTAGAGAAATATGCCACAGGACGTTTCCAGATGCCTAATAACTGAGTAAGCACTCCCAGGGCTACCCCTTTCCTTTCATGCACATACAGTTGGAACGGCTTAGAGAGATCCGGCAGACCCAGGGCTGGGGCTTCCATCAGCTTCCTTTTCAAGATTTTAAATGCCCTGTCCGCTTCTGGGGACCAGTGAAAGGGGTCATGATCTGCTCCCTTAACACATCCATACAGAGGTTTAGCCCACAGTCCATACTCTGGGATCCATATTCTGCAAAAGCCTGCCATGCCCAGAAATGCCCTGAGCCGTTTATGGTTGCTTGGGATAGGAACTTGGCAGATAGCCTCCTTTCTTTCATTTGAGAGCTGCCTCTCTCCCTGCCTTATGTGAAATCCCAGATACTGTACCTCTGAGAGAGCAATTTGAGCCTTGCTCCGAGCTACCTGGTATCCTCGGAGTCCAACAAAGTTCAGGAGGCTCACAGTGGCTTTGAGACAAGGGATCAAACCCACAGCAGCAATTAGCAAGTCATCTACATATTGCAGGAGGAGGACTCTGTCCGAATTATCCCACTCCTCCAAGTCTCTGGCCAGAGCCTGGCCAAACAGAGTGGGGGAATTTTTAAATCCCTGGGCCAATACCATCCAGCAAAGCTGCTTTTTAACCCTTCTGTTGTCCTTCCACTCGAAGGAGAATATCTCCTGAGATTGGGTGTCGACTGGAATCGTGAAAAAAGCATCTTTTAAATCTAGGACCGAGAAATGGGTATACTGCCCCCCTATAGAGGCCAACAGTGTATACGGAACAAGGGGGTGCAGAGTCTTAACCCGCTCATTGACTGCCCTGAGGTCCTGTACCAGCCAATATGTGCCATTGGGCTTTTGTACGGGCAGAATGGGGGTGTTCCAAGCTGACTGGCATTCTCGTAGTACACCGTACTCTAGGAACCGATCTATAGTCTCTTGCAGTCCCTCTCTGGCTTCCCTCTTAATCGGATACTGTTTGATTCACACTGGGCTTTTTCCTGGGAGAAGCTGAATATGAACAGGGGTTTGATGGGTTGCCTTCCCTGGGACCCCTGATGCCCAGACAAGGGGATACACCTGATCCTCCCACTGGTTCCACTCTGGGGCTTGCATGGCTGAGGGTTCAACTGCAAGGGTTATTATCCAAGCATTCTCAGGGGGTAAGGTGAGAGTTATATCATCTTGAGTGAAATGCAGGGTGGCACCCAAGCGACAAAGCAGGTCCCGTCCTAGTAGGGGCGTTGGACAATCGGGGAGGTAAACCAGCTTGTGAGATACAGTTTTGTTTCCCAAAGCACATTCCGCTGGGGCATACACTGGGCACTTAGTTCCTTTCCCTGTGGCACCCACCACTGTGAGGGAGTCTGCCACTGGCAGCTGAAGGGGTTGATTTACAGCAGTCCATGCTGCTCCAGAGTCTACTAAAAAGTCTATTTCTGAATTTCCCACCCTCATTTTTACTCGGGGTTCCAGGGGCAGGATGGTCCGTCTTCCCTGACACCCCTAGTCTTGATCCTCCGCTGCCATCGTAGGGGTACCTTCCCTCCCAGGGCACTCATTTTTCCAATGTCCCTCCTTTTGGCATATGGCACACTGGTTGCGACCCAGGCGCCTTTCCTGAGAACCAGGGTGCCCACATTCATGACCTCTCATTCCCCGGCCCCTTTCACCTTTCTGTGACCTTCCTCTGCCGCCGGCCCGCACCTCTGCTACCATCATTTTCACTTGCCTTTTTTGCTTCTCTCCCTCTCTAAGGGTATAAGCCCTATTTGCAGTCTCCAAAATCTGAGCCATAGACATTCCCATTAAATCCTCCTTTTTCTGCAGTTTCCTTTTAATATCAGGGGCCGCACGGCTGGTAAAGATACCCTTTATAATTGCCTCAGTTGCCTGATCGTCTGGGTCTGCGCAAGTACTCTGCCGGATGGTGTCCCGAATACGCTGTAGGAAAGCCACCGGACTTTCTTTTGATTCCTGGATTAGCTCAGAAGGCTTTGCCCAATTGTTATATCTGACAGCCAAGTGCCGGAGGCCATACATAAGCGGTTCCTTAAAGAAGTTAAGCATCCTCAAATCCCCCTCCTCATTCGGATTCCACTGGGGGTCCGCTATGGGGACAGCGACCTCAGGCAGCGGCTTGCCTTCTCTATCCTCATTATGCCTTCTCTGTGCCTCCTCCTTAGCCTTAGCTATAACCTGATTCCGCTCCACCTCAGACAACAAGGTTCTCATCAGTATATTGCAATCATCCCAGTCAGGCTTATGGCTGGCTAGACACCCTTCAAAGATTGAAATAAACTTGCTTGGATTCGTGGAGAATTCCCCTGCTTCTGCCTTAAAGGCAGCTAGGTGCACTGGGTTAAAAGGAACATGAGAATACACTGGCACAATCTGGGCTGTGCGATCCTGTGTTCCTGGACGGGCTACCACATTCTCAATAATCAACGGATACAATCCCACGAGGGGGTACTCTCTGGAGCCTGTGGGGGTGCTGGAGCCAAAGGGGATACTGATTCTGCCATTACAACTGTGGGAGGGTTCTGGGAATTAGCAGCAGGTACAACCAAGTTTGTTGGAGTCAAATGGCACTTGTGCAAAATATCAGGCCTATTTCTGAACATCATAAACGTATATGCATAGAGGTGTTCATTCCATTTACCAGTTCATTGACAAAACAAAAGTAACTGAAGGATTGTGTTGTAATTAAGTGATCCTTCCGGTGGCCACCTTTCCTGGCACTGTAGCTGGTATTGAGGCCAGTCAACTGTACAGAACCTTTTTAATTTACTCCTAAGCATCGAATCTGACCCAAACACATCCCAATTTCCTAGAATGAATTCTAAGGGCGCACACTGTGCCCTGCCGGCTGTACTCTGTCCCTGCCCCATACTCTCGGGAGACTGGACTGTTCCTACCTTATCCAAGGGTCCGGTTCCTCACTGTCGCCCACAACTGCTTCTCCACTGTCCAAGCGCGTTGCACCGTTGTGCCCTCCGGGGTCGATCACACCACGTCTCCGCCGAGGCCCCCGATGAAGTCACTGGTGCGCGCTGGGGGTCGGTCGTCAACATCTGGGTGTGGAGGATATGGAACATGGTGAGGGGGGAGGGAGGTTATACAGTCTGTTACCCTGCTGCTGTTCCTGAAGCTCCAGCAGATGCCGGAGCATGTCCGTTTGATCACGCAGCAGCCCCAGCATTGCAGCTTGCCACCTCTCATACCGAGCGTCCCTCATGACCTCACGTTCACTGGCATCTTTCCTATATTTAGATACCGTGTCCTTCCACTCATTCAAATGAGCTCTTTCATTGCGGATGCATTCCATTATTTTCGAGAACATCTTGTCTCGTGTCCTCTTTCTCTGCCGCCTTATCTGAGATAGCCTTCGGGACGGAGGAGGGAGGCTTGAAAAATTTGCAGCTGCTGGAGGGAGGGTTGAAAAAAAGGAGAGAAGTTTTTAAAATGATACATTTTACAGAACAATGCTTATACTCTTTCATGGTGAACAATACTATTTACATTACATAGCACATGTGATTTCAGTACAAGGTCGCATTTTCCATCTTAATATTGAGTGCTTGTGGCTTTGGTGTTAGAGATCACAGACGCAGGTCCGGGCAACAGAATTCAGCTTGCATGCGGCCATGGTAAGCCATTGTCTTTCAGCTTCTGCGCCCTCCTTTCCCACATACCAAGCAAAGCCCGTTGACTGCTGCGGTTTTCCTGTTAACCTTCAGCAGCAGAAAACAAACTAACACCCCCCCCATCCAATTCTCTGGGATGATCGCTTTATCCCTCCCCCCACCACGTGGCTGGTATCAGGGAAGATCCCTGCAGAAACCAAACTAACCCCCCCGCCTCCCCTCCCGCCATGAATTATCTGGGATGATCGCTGTAGCCCTCCCCGCACCGCATGGCTGGTAATAGGGAAGATCCCTGCTGGCCAAACACGAAAAGCTCAGGGCCAATTCCCCCCCACCCCTCCACCCCCCCGTGCTTGGCTAACTGCAGGGAAGGATTTCTTTTCAGCCACAGGCAAACAGCCCAGTAGGAAAGGCCACCTCTGTCCCCTTAATTAAATTCTCGTATTTCAACCAGGTTACCATGAGCGATATCACTCTCCTGAGGATTACACAGCGAGATAAAGAACGGATGTTGCTTGAATGCCAGCAAACACCGGGACCATACGCTGCCAGGCTTTTTCATGCAATGATACCAGATTACTTGCTGCAAGCATGGTGTGGTCAAGTGTCCTACCATGGAGGATGGAATAAGGCTGCACTGCCCAGAAACCTTGTGGCAAGGCTTTTGGAGTACCTCCAGGAGAGCTTCATGGAGATGTCCCTGGAAGATTTCTGCTCCATCCCCAGACACGTTAACAGACTTTTCCAGTAGCTGTACTGGCCGCGAATGCATCCCAAGTCCTCAGGGCAAAGTAATCATTAAAAAACGCTTGCTTTTAAAACAAGTTTTATATTTTAAAAGGTAAATTCACCTGAGGTCCCTTCCATGGGTCTTGGATACTGGCTTGGGAGGGTTGGGAGGGTACTTCAGTCAGGGTGAGAAAAAGATCCTGGCTGTTGGGGAGAACGGAGTGCTAGGTGCTCTCCGCAAGCTCGTCCTCCTCCTCCTCCTCTTCCCCGTCCGCAGAATCCTCAGGTGTAGCTGATGAGATTATCCCCGCCTCGGAATCTACAGTCAGAGGTGGGGTAGTGGTAGCAGCCCCCCCAGAACTGCATGCAGCTCGCCGTAGAAGCAGCATGTCCACGGCTCTGACCCGGAGCGACCGTTTGCCTCCTTTGTTTTTTGATAGGCTTGTCTGAGCTCCTTGACTTTCACGTGGCACTGATCTGAGTCCCTATTGTGGCCTCTCTCCATCATGCCCTTGGAGATTTTTTCAAAAGTTTTGGCATTTCGTCTTTTCGAACGAAGTTCTGCTAGCACTGAATGCTCTCCCCATATAGCGATCAGATCCAGTACCTCCCATACGGTCCATGCTGGTGCTCTTTTTCGATTATCGGCCTGCATGGTTACCTGTGCTGATGAGTTGAGCTATCTGTGGTCACCTGTGCTCTCCACGCTGGGCAAACAGGAAATGAAATTCAAATGTTCGCGGGGCTTTTCCTGTCTACCTGGCCAGTGCATCCGAGTTCAGATTGATATCCAGAGCAGTCACAATGGTGCACTGTGGGACAGCTCCCGGAGGCCAATACCATCGAATTGTGGCCACACTAACCCTAATTTGAAATGACAATATCGATTTTGGCGCTACTCCGCTCGTCGGGGTGGAGTACAGAAATCGATTTTAAGAGCCCTTTATTTCGAAATAAATGGCTTTGTTGTGTGGACGGGTGCAGGGTTAATTCGATTTAACGCTGCTAAATCCGAATTAAAGTCATAGTGTAGACCAGGCCTGTGATTTGTTTAGGGGAACCTTTAAGAGGCATTCCTGATCTATTTGCCTAGACTAGTCTGTGATGCTGTCTAACTTCCCTGGGAAAGGAACATCTTTACTTGGGCTGTTTCCTACCTGCATTTTGGGAGGCATCATTCACTTTCAAGGAAGGACAGATGAGTCTGTGCTTTTGTATTCAGTTCACATACCAATACATCTCTTATTGGTAGGTGTTGCTTGTGGGGGAAGGTAAATGTAGTTGGTGCTGTAAGGCCTGAGCTTTAAATATACCTCTGTAGTGTCACAAGGAGGGAGGGGGGAGAGAGGGAGAGAGAGAGAGAGGGAAAAAAAATCTGGCCAATTTACTGTGTGTGTTAACAAGACTGCTCCGTGGGCACCCCGTCCACCCTCAAAACTATACAAAATAAATGCCCTTTCTGAAGACCAGATTCCGACTAAGGGCCTGATCGTTGGATGTGCTGATGAGTGCCCACAACTCCAGTCGAACAGTGGGTGATCTGCACCATTGAAACACGTGCCTGAAATGAATATCCCTTAGTGAGGCTTCCCCGTGTGTCTGAGAGACCAAATGACGACTTCCCACAAAAGTATTTCCTCCCTTGTGTCCATTCTTCAGACTCCCGCAACTGAGCCTCTCTGGATCCCTCACTCTGGTGGTCAGACATCAGTCTATAGCCAAAGTTATTGTATCAGTTGAGTAGCTCATCAGCCCCTCAGTAGGCTGCCACATTTCCACAAGCATCATCTACTACGTCTCCCCTAAAGCACTGCATAGCCCTGGAACCTCAGTCTCTGCTTTCATCTCCCGCTGCTGTACAGGGAGATTTTGGCAAACCAGTAAAGTGCCTGAAACCACTATGGCTTATTGTTAAAAGTGGCCTAGTCAGCAGTCTCAGCTTGACCAAGGCAGGAGGGGAGGGGGGTTTGGGGTACCACAGAAAGGGCAGCTTGACCCCGTGTCCTTCATGATAAGAATTGTGTTAAGGTTGCTGATATATACATTTTAAAAGAGCAGGATGTGCCCCAGGAATGTCTATTGGGGGTCTCAAGGCTGCAAACTCTGGAAAAACCCACACCTGGTTAATCAATAATCAGAAGGAACCTCTTGCTTGACCATTGAAACTGCTTACTTAACAAATTTTCTTTAAGGGACATGTCATTTCATTACTAATGTATAAATAAGGGGAAAAAGTTTGAGATAGTTGGACTCTTTTTGGACTCTCCCTCGGGCTACATCTTGCAGTCCCCACTGGCAGATGGAAGATTTGGCCACCGGAAACCTGCCGTTGTGTCACTTCAGAGCCACACTCGGCTTTGGTAATTATCAAGGGTTGGGGGTGTTTTACTAATCTTGTTGCGGACGTGTGTAAATGCTTGAGACTAAGTAAAGTTTAGCTTTAAGTGAAAGCACTCTTGTGTTGTCCTGTTTGTGCCAGCCATCTATCGGTCAGACAGCCGTGTCTCCCCTGATTTATTTCCTGACACCACCTCGCACAGAGTAAAAGTTACCAAGAGCTTTGGGTTGAAAGAACCCCAGGTAACACTGCCTCTCCTGCATGTTGCAGAAACATACACAGATCATCAATGGATTCCATGCTCCAGCAGTGTTATTTCTTAGTGGATGCACCTAAATCAATCCAAGTCTCACTGCCATGATACAATGTCAGGAGGCCAACAGAACATTAGCTATACATAGTCAGCATGTATCAAATACTGATACAGCAGCACCTCCGTAACAGAGATTGGAAAAGTAAAAAGTGGACTTATCCTGCCCTTGGAAGGCTCTGGAGACTGGGATGTGGAGCCTTTCACCTCTAGGGCATCGTCCCAGTGCAGGTAGATGATTGATGAGATATGGCTAGGTGAGCAGGGCAGCGTTTGCAGGCACATGAACTGGGAAAACTCATTGACCGAGGCCCAAAGCTCCACAAATTGGTCTTGCAGTTTTCTAATCCAAGCTCTAAACTGCTCTATGTCTTGAATTCCACACTGCACAGTACAGCAAAAACAGCCATGTAAGAAGCTGTTACACTCATGAGTGTCACAACATTCCAGTTATTCCACAGAGGGCGGGGCCATTCTAACTGATACTGAAACACAACACACTTCCCAAATTCGATTAACAGACAATAATGTAAAACCTTAACTCGGAGCATATCCACGCACCACAACTGATGTCAGACAAGAAGTCACTCCCCATGTCCACTGTTGACCTATGCTAACATGCCTGAGGGGGGAGGTAAGGTTTTGCATTACAGCACAGGCAAGACAAGCTGGGTAGATTGAAGGAATAAGGATTGTGCTGCACTAACTGCTGGCAGCCGAAGCTGTTTCCTTGTGGGAGTGCGTGTGTACAACGGGCAGCAGTGAGAGTACTGGAAACGTCACATGAAGGGAAAAATCCTTCTGGTTTCCAAGGTTTTGTATGGTTGGGTTGTGCACTAGTTCACCCTTGACAGGATTTTAACAAGGTGTGTGCAGATATGGATTAAGGTCTCCAAGGCCCGTGGGCCAGAGCATGGGGGGAGGGGAATGGGGCCTGGAGCCAGAATTGTGGCCTTGCCAAACCCCTTCTGCCTGCGGCCCAGCCCGTTCCACCCCTTCTGCCTATAGCCCTGCCCACAGACCCACCCCGTTCTGACCTTCCCCTGTGGCCCTGCCCTCATTCCACCCTCTCTCCTTTCTGCCCCCACCTCCCACTGCAGCCCTGAGAATGGGGAAGCTTTGTGCCCCCTGCCATGATTCCAGGGCTGTGGCAGGAGCAAGAAGTCCTCCAGCCCCAGGGGCATGGTGGGGGAGATTTTTCCAGTGGCCCTAAATTGGCAGAGGTCCCTGGCCAAAGGCTCCATGGATCCATGCGGTAATCTGCCACTGGATGTGTGGTCTGGTATACAACATTGGGGGTTCCTAGAGTCCAAGGCCAGAAGCGACCATTGTGCTCATCTAGTCTGACCTCCTGTATAAAATGGGCCATAGAACTTCCCCAAAATAATTCCTAGAGTAGAGCTTTCAGAACAAACACCCAATCTTGATTTAAAAATTGTCAGTGATCAAGAATCCACCACTGCCTTAGTAAATTGTGCCAGTGGTTAATTACCCCTCCCAGTTAGAAATTTAAGCCTCATTTCCAGTCTGAATTTGTCTAGCTTCAGTGTCCAGCCATTCGATCATGTTATACCTTTCTCTGCTAGTATGATTATTCCCATTTTACAGATGGGGAAACTGAGAATTAAAGGGACTTATCACGGTCACCCAGCAGGCCAATGGCACAGCCAGGAATAGCACCCAAGGTCTCCTGAGTCATAGGTCAATGCTGTAGCCACCCGGTCATTCTGATCAGTTAGATTTGTTTAATCCTAAACAGGTTTCCCCAATATTGTCACTAGAGCCGTCTTGGATGGCTCCACCTTCCTGCCTTATGCTCAGAGTGTCAATGACTGTGGATCCTCTCTGACCCAATGGAGAATATTTTTTTTGTGACAAAAGGGAGCTTTGGGGGACAGCTGCTTGTGCCTATGAGTGGCAAATGGCAGAAGTGCTGGGAGGGGAGAAAGCCTGTCTTTCAATCAACCTGTCTTTGTGGCATATTGAGAAGGCTTTGTTCCGCTGTGAGCATGAACACCCGTGTGTGGAGGAAGGGGAAGGCTGTCAGAGGGCGTGAGTGGTGTGTGGGGGATTTGTCAGTGAGTGAGCAGCACACACTCTTCATGGGAGAGCTGCTGTAGGCGTTAGGGTGGCGTCATGGTTGAATAACGTCAGACAAAGCACCTAAATATGGAAGGAAAGCAGGAGGATATTTTTAGGGTTATGTCAGATTGCTGGATAAAATGTACCCATACAATGACCCTGTTGCATTTGTTCCTCTTCTGACGCCAACCAGCACTTCCCAATTCTCTGAAATGCACAGCATGGAGAATTCCGTCAAATACAGAAGTACCCATTCAGGACTGCACCCTGCTCTCTTTTCCCTACTGCCCTTTATTTCCCAGGTGTTCCACTCTTTCGTGCCCCTTGGCTTCTGGTATAAGTCAAACCAACAGGAGACACTCCCAGAATCAGCAGCATTTTACAATGAGCCAATCAAGGAAAAAAACAAAGGAACTCTGTCACTTCACCGTGTCAGAGAAATCATGGGTGGAAGACAGTTGTCTGGTCAAATAGCAATCAACCCAGCCCCTGGCCCTCCACCACCAGTGTGGGGTTGTTCTTGATTGCACTGTCTACTGATTGTCCAGTCTCAGTATAAATGGCTCAAGCTGTGGGAGATTCAGTCCTCACCTTAAAAGGAAACATTCCTAATGGTGGGGTCTAACATCCAGGCTAAGTTTCTTACTTCTACTCCATTCCTCCTTGTTCTGTGCCCTGCCCCGCTCTAACCACTTCCTCTGCTGCTTGGTGTTTACACCCTTCAGATACTTGCAGATAGCTGGGCCAGCCCCACTTAGCTGTCACATAACCAAACTAAAAGTACTGGGCCAAATCCATGCCTATTTTTATTCCACGGACGTCAATGGTGTTCCCCCTTTTAACTCTTTTATTCTTTCCTCAGAAGTCCACCCTGTTAATCATCTTTTCTGTTGTGCCTCTCTGGATCCCTCTCAGCTGCCAGAGACCTTTGGGATGACAGTGCTCACAACTGGCCCTTCCAGGCTGCATCTTTTTACATGGAAGAAAGGAGATTGCCCTGAAAGCAGAAACTAAATGTGGTTAACATTTTGCAACAGGCTTTCCCCCTAGTGTAGACAGAATCTAACACAATTGCACTAGCATGTTATTAAACAACCACTTAACACCCAGTGTAGCCAGGGACAAGGTATGTTTAAAACATGTTAATTGATCATGTTTAAGACTTAACATCCTGTTCATTAATATGTTCTCCACCATGATGTTTATCCCACAGTGTAGACAAGGCCCAAGAGACTCACAAGGTGTGGCCGAAAGGCATGACTTCAGTTCCTTTTCCAAGGGGCAGAAACAACTCCCATTTGTGTGTGTGTGTTCGGAGGCAGTGTCTTGACTTCTCTCCTCAAACTCAGTGAGATGGAAAGCCCTGCAGAATGCCACAACTACAAAGCATCTTAAACCAAAATGCCATTTTCTTTACATCATTTCATAAAGGGAAGGAGCTTGCTTGACAAATTCCCTCTGTGGCTCGAACCCAAAGTCCATTGAAAGTCAATGGGAGTCTTTTCCTTAACTTTGGTGAGCTTTAGATCAGGCCTGGTAGCTGCAGAAGAAGCTTCCTCTATGCACCACCATGCACATTGTAAACCTAATGGAAAAAGAGAGGAAGGATGTTCTTGTGGTCAAAGGCATCAAACTTGAATTGGAAGAGCTGAGTTCAGTTCCTGATCTGTCACACACTTCCTGTGTGACCGCAGGAAAGTGACAATTTCTCAATGTTCTATTTCCCCAGCTCTCTCCATGGTTCAGTATTTGTATTTCTCCCTCCCTCCCCCTGTTTTGTTCTATACCAGCATGGAGGGGAGTTGTGTCTGCTTGAAATCTGTGGGCTTTTTCTTATATGAACTAGAGAGAGTCCTGAATTCAGATACCAGATCCAGGTTCATACCTGAATTCATAGCTCAAACTAATTTCTATAAACAGAATCCAACATTGGGGAAAGTTTGGATCCAGATTTCAGACACCCTGCAAGTTCAGGATATTTTGACCTACTGATTCAGGGGAGGCACATCCTGGAGAGAGGAAGTTTGGATCCATCTGGAATTTGATCCAAGACTTTCTTCATCAGTCTTATTTCAGTAAATACATCCTTTCCTCATTGAGGCACTTCATGTGCAGAGGACACACAGAGTCTAGGATTATACAGCAATACTTAGCACTTCCACGGAGTCTTTCGCTCATGTTGTTCAAAGCACTTTCTAAACATTAATGATTCAGTATTGCCAAGTCTCATGATTTTATCACAAGGCTTGGGATATGTGGTGTTTTTTCTTAAAACCCCAGCTCCTGGAGTCTGGTGATTATGAGAGAATCTCAGCTTCTATTTTTACAAATAATGTACATTTCTAGCCCCTTATGATTGCAGAGAGAACTTGAAATTGTGACTCACAAAGGTTCCAAAGCCAGAAGGCAAATAAAAGAATCCCTACATTGGTTATTTTTAAAATCTCAATTTTGAGGCCTAACTCATGATTTTTAAATGCTTGAGGCTGGCCAATACCACAAGCTTCAGAATGTTCCGTAAGGCAGGGCATAAGTATCATCATTCTCATCCCCATTTTAAGAGATGGAGAAAACGAGGCCTAGAGAGCTGAAGTGACATGACCAGAGCGAAGGAATGACAGAACCAGGAATAAAAAGCTAGTTCTGATTCCTGGTCACATGGGGCTGCCACTCTGTTTCCAGCTGCTAAACTGCACTGAAGGAAGCTAAAATACATTAACACGTCCCTACCATTACTTGTTCAGTGGCTGTAACTGCCACTGAGCTGTTATGTGATTGGGTACGACAGGGCAAATGTCCGTGAGACACTCTCTCTGCTAACCTGTGATCCACATTAAGTGAAACTTCAGGGATTCCTGATTTAAACAAAGCTATGACCAATGAAGAGGTGTCATTTGATTGGTAATTCTAGATATTCCCTCTTTCCCTCAGTGTAGTATCAATCAACTTACGAATCCGCTTGTGCTAGAAATACTTTCATGATGTGTAAACGGCTAAAGAAAATAGTAAATTATATTTAAGAGAAACCTTTTTTCGAAATACAAATAAATAATTAAATAAATAAGAGTCCCCACTTGAGAGCTGCAGTGGGATGAAAAAGGAGCTCTTCCCTTTCAGTAATTGATACATGTGTATTAATAAATATGGACATGGAACAGAAGGGATAATACCTTTGCCATGAGAAATGGTCCATTTGCTTCTGAGTTGCGAAGCACCCAGTGTCAGTACTTCTTGAGATAACACCCCGTCTCATTTGTACTTACATCCAGATTTAAACCTGTCATTTGAAGAAAGTAGCGGTGACTGCTATTCATTAGTATTATTATTATTTACTGGCCACCAAAAGAGGAAGCTACAACCCCTGCCTTACATGTAGGCTGCCAATATAGAGTTGGGGCAACCCCTGAAGTCTTCGCCTATTAAGAAACAAGAAAAAGTGATTGCATGTTATTTTAAAAAGTGTTATTAACTATTAGTACTGGTATTAGCACAAATCAAAATGAATGTGCTGTAAGGCACACACTGATGGGTGGAAGATCCCTTGGAGGGTCAATTTTTAAACCTTGGGCCAAATTCAGAGGTGATAAATAAGATGGTGAAAATTAGAACCCCTAACGGTCTCTTAAATTCCTTTCCACTCAGTTAGATTTACTCCATGGCAGTCTAAGGGGATCTAAATTGGTGCTACTTGCATGCTTGAGATCCAGGAAAGGTACAAGTTAAAGTAGCTCCCAGCCTTGCAGCTCTTTAGCACATAAATGACACCAACTTGGACACTGGTGGAGTTAAAGCAGCTCTAAGTGAGTCTGGGTTTCCTTCCCTCCAGCTGATGTAGCAGCTCAGGTACAGAGTGTATTTGAAGAGAAAACACCATTTCCTTTTAAGTAACACACCAGCTTGATCACGCTTACAGAACTGCTCATCTAAAACTAATGATCATCTAAAAATAATGGCAGCAGGCACCAGCACCTCTGTTGCAATACAGGCAACTTCTTCTCCCACTGATGCTTCTGGTGGTGGTGACACATACTGTGCCAGATGCCTCTAAAAACCCAACACACAGAGATGCACAGATAAGCAGCACATCTTTAAGTGTGCAGTCAACATTAAACCACTGAAGTCCCAGGGGGCAGATGCCTGGCCCCTGTGCTCCACTCTCAGTTACCCTGAAATTCCCCAGGGCCCATGTCCAACCCTGCATTCTTAGTTGCCCCAAAATTCCCCAGGGACTCTGCTCAGACCCACTGCTGAATTCTCAATTGCCCTGAAATTCCCCAGGGCTGCTGCCCAAAGCCACCACTGCATTCTCTAAGACAGGCGGGGGATTTTTAAATGTTATAGGTGCTGATACCGTCTCATGTGAATCTAGGCCTTGGCATAAATGACCAGTGGATTATGGAGTCTAGTGGCCCTTAATTTGTACAATCAGGCAGAACCCCTCAGCCCTGGGTCATGCCCAACCCCATTGCACCTGAACCTGGCCTCATACCCCCATCTGTCTTCCTCCTTTGCCCATTCACCAGCCTCTGGAGATTGAATCATCATCATCATCGTCTAAGGTAGCTATTTCTAGACTAACTATAAAACCTCTCACAGGTGATGATAATGGCTCTGGCACAGAGCCACAATTTTAAAAAAGAAGACAAAGCCAAAATAAGTCCAGAGGCACTGGATGGCTTGCGGGTATTTGTAAACCAAGTTATCATGTGCCATGGGTAGAATATCACACCATCTGGTGTGCACAGCACTTTCTATAGAGCGAGTAAAGGCATGGCCCCTGCCCCAAAGAGCTAAGCAGAGTATGGCAACATAGGTAAGGGAAACAGACAACAGACACAAGGGGGAAAGAGAAAGGAACATCCAGGAGAGGGGAATGGGATGCATAATACAGTGCACTTGTTAAGAATGATATGTACTGCCCCTGTCAAGGCTGCTTCTCCACTCTGAACTTTAGGGTATAGATGTGGGGGCCTGCATGAAAACTTCTAAGCTTAACTACTAGCTTACATCTGGTCCGCTGCCACCACTCCCAATGTGCTAATTCCCTTCCCTGGTAGCCTTGAGAGACTCTTCACTAATTCCCTGGTGAATACAGATCCAAATCCCTTGGATCTTAAAACAAGGAGAAATTAACCATCCCCCCTCCTTTCTCCCACCAACTCCTGGTGGATCAAGATCCAACCCCCTTGGATCTAAAACCAAGGAAAATCAATCAGGTTCTTAAAAAGAAGGCTTTTAATTAAAGAAAAAAGGTAAATATCTCTGTAAAATCAGATTGGAAAATAACTTTACAGGGTAATCAAACTTAAAGAGCCCAGAGGACCCCCCTCTAGCCTTAGGTTCATAGTTACAACAAACAGAGGTAAACCCCCTAGTAAAAGGTACATTTAAAAGTTGAGAAAACAAAGATAAAACTACCACGCCTTGCCTGGCTGTTTACTTACAAGTTTGAAATATGAGAGACTTGTTCAGAAAGATTTGGAGAGCATGGATTGATGTCTGATCCCTCTTAGTTCCAAGAGCGAACAACCACCAAAATAAAGAGCACAAACAAAAGCCTTTCCCCCCCTCACCAAGATTTGAAAGTATCTTGTCCCCTTTTTGGTCCTTTGGGTCAGGTGTCAGCCAGGTTACCTGAGCTTCTTAACTCTTTACAGGTAAAAGGATTTTGGAGTCTCTGGCCAGGAGGGATTTTATAATACTGTACACAGGAGGGCTGTTACCCTTCCCTTTATAGTTATGACACGCCCCCCCAAATCACAGATAGTGTTGGACAGCCGGTTCCACACTGGCTGTGATTTCTTCCTGGAGCTCTAGGAGAAAACAGAATTAATAAGACACATGCACCTTTAGACATACTACTGATTATACAAAAACTAACAATATATCCCACATTCCAAGAACAATTTTTAACCAGTTGATTCTGGGAAAATTTCCCGGGAGAGTGCATCAGTCACTTTGTTAGAAGCTCCTGAAATGTGTTGTATTTCAAAATCAAAATCTTGGAGAGCTAAACTCCACTGAAGAAGTTTTTTGTTATTCCCCTTGGCAGTATGAAGCCACGTTAGCGCAGCATGGTCTGTTTGTAGTTGGAAACGCCGTCCCCAAACGTATGGGCGTAGCTTTTCCAGCGCGTACACAATGGCGTAGCATTCCTTTTCGTTGATTGACCAGTGGCTTTCCCTCTCAGACAGTTTCTTGCTGAGAAACACGACAGGATGGAATTCTTGATCTGGTCCTTTCTGCATTAAAACTGCTCCCACACCCCGCTCGGACGCATCTAGGAACGGTTTGTCAAAGTCTGGGGCCCGTAGCACAGGGTCAGACATGAGTGTCGCCTTAAGCTGGTTAAAGGGCTTTTGACACTCATCAATCCACTGAACTGCATTTGGCTGTTTCTTTCCGGTTAGGTCTGTCAGTGGGTGGCGATTTGGCTGTAGTGTGGTACAAATCACCTGTAATATCCGGCCAAGCCTAAGAAGGATTGGACCTGTTTCTTTGACTTTGGAACCAGTCACTTTTGGATAGCATCCACTTTGGCCTGTAGGGGATTTATAGTTCCTTGACCCACCTGGTGCCCCAGGTAAGTCCCTCTGTTTTGGCCTATTTGACACTTTTTAGCCTTAACAGTTAGTCCTGCCTGCCTGATGCGCTCGAAGACTTTTTCCAGGTGCTCCAGGTGTTCTGCCCATAAATCAGAAAAAATGGCCACATCATCGAGGTAGGGAACTGCAGATTCTCCCAATCCCGCTAGGAGACCATCTACAAGTCTTTGGAAGGTGGTGGGTGCATTTCGCAGCCCGAAAGGGAGTACATTGAATTCATACACCCCTGCCTGGGTGACGAAGGCTGACCTTTCCTTGGCGGGTTCATCTAGTGGTACTTGCCAGTACCCCTTGGTTAAGTCTAAGGTAGAGATGAATTGGGCATGTCCCAATTTCTCCAATAGCTCATCTGTGCGTGGCATTGGATAGTTGTCAGGACGAGTTATAGCATTTAGCTTACGGTAGTCCACGCAAAAGCGTATTTTCCCATCTGGTTTGGGAACTAGAACCACTGGAGATGCCCATGCACTGTTAGAGGGGCGGATTATACCCATTATACCCGTAGCATGTCCTGGATCTCCCTTTTTGTAGCAGTTTGGGCATGAGGTGACTCCCGGTAGGGTGGGGTTCTAATTGGGTGAGCATTACCTGTGTCAATGGAGTGGTATGCCCGTTCGGTCCGTCCTGGGGTGGCTGAGAACATTGACGCAAAGCTAGTGCACAGCTCCTTGATCTGCTGCCGCTGCAGACATCCAAGGGTCGTGGAGAGGTTCACCTCTTCCACGCCACCGTCACTTTTTTCTTCATAGTAGACACCTTCAGGCCACTCCGCTTCACTTGTTTCCTGGGCTGTAAACTGGAAAACCTTTAATTCTCTGGAATAAAAGGGCTTAAGAGAATTAACATGGTATATCTTAGGCTTTATGTTGGAGGTGGGGGATGCTATGAGATAGTTAACAGCTCCTAGGCGCTCCTGGACCGTGAATGGTCCTTCCCATGACGCTTACATTTTATGGGCCTGGAGCGCCTTTAAGACCATGACTTGGTCTTCTACTTTGAAGGACTGTTCTCTGGAATGTTTATCATACCAGGCCTTTTGCTCTTCCTGAGCATCCTTTAGGTTTTCTTTAGCAAGGGCTAAAGAGTGTCGGAGGGTGCTTTGTAGGTTGCTTACAACGTCTAGAATGTTAGTTCCTGGAGAAGGCGTAAACCCCTCCCATTGCTGCTTCACCAACTGTAATGGACCCTTAACCTTCCCGGCCATACACAAGTTCAAATGGTATAAACCCTAAACTGGGACATGGTACAGCCCTGTAGGCAAAAAGCAACTGCTGCAACACTAGGTCCCAATCATTGGAGTGTTCATTTACAAATTTACGTATCATGGCCCCCAAAGTTCCATTAAACCTCTCCACCAAGCCATTGGTTTCATGGTGGTACGGGGTGGCAACCAAATGATTCACCCCATGAGCTTCCCACAGGTTTTTTATGGTCCCTGCCAGGAAATTAGTTCCCAAACCTGTAAGGATGTCGGAGGGCCAACCTACCCAGGCAAAAATTTCTGCTAATGCCTGGCACACACTTTTAGCCCTGGTGTTGCTTAGAGCTACTGCTTCCGGCCATCAGGTAGCAAAATCCATGAAAGTCAGTATGTACTGCTTTCCTCTGGGTGTCTTCTTTGGGAAAGGACCCAGAATATCCACAGCTACTCGCTGAAATGGGACCTCAATTATGGGTAGTGGCTGGAGAGGGGCTTTGACCTGGTCTTGGGGCTTTCCCACTCGTTGGCACACCTCACAAGACCAGACATAATTAGCAACTTCTTTGCTCATTCCCTCCCATGGCAGGACTTCCCCAACCGGCCTTTGGTTCTGTTCACCCCAGAATGGCCACTGGTATGATTATGGGCTAAGCTCAAGAGCTTTACCCGATTCTTAGTGGAACTACCAACTGTCTTTGAGGATGCCAGTCTTCCTGGTGCCCACCAGAAAGAGTCTCCTTGTATAAAAGTCCTTGTTCTACAACAAACTGGGATCAGTTAGAAGAGCTGAGAGGCGGTGGGGTGCTCCGCGCCGCCGCCCAAGCTTTCTGAAGTCTGTCATCTGCTTCCTGCTCAGCCTGGAACTGTTCCCTTGATGCTGGAGACATCAGTTCCTCTTTGAACTGTGGACTGGGGCTTGGTCCCTCTGGAAGCGATGCAGGTGCTGGGGCTGTTTCCGTTGACTGTGAACCGCTGTCCGCTGGCGCACTATGTTGTATTTCAGGCTCTGGCTGAGCCTCTTGGGTAGGGTTATCTGCTGCTTCTGCCAGTTCAGGCTCGCTGGTGCCCTCTGGAGTTGGAGTTGTAGACGGGTTTGCAAACGCTGTACTCAGTGCTGTCAATTGTTCTGGCGCTGGTTGTATTGCCAGTTCCGGTTCTGGGTCTGGCTTTGGCTGGGTCTCTGGGATTGGATCCACTACGGCTGTTGCAGTCGTTGGCAGGGGATCCGGTTCCACCACCGTTGTTTGGGTCTCTGGTAACACAGACGGGGCCCTGGTGGACGGCTCAGGAACAGGGATGGGGGTGAAAGCTTGCTTAGCCTGGCTGCGGGTGACCATTCCCACCCTCTTGGCTAGCTTCACATGGTTGGCCAAATCTTCTCCCAGCAGCATGGGGATGGGATAATTGTCATAGACTGCAAAAGTCCACATTCCTGACCAGCCTTTGTACTGGACATGCAACTTGGCTGTAGGCAAGGTTACAGACTGTGACATGAAGGGTTGAATTGTGACCGGAGCCTCCGGGTTGATGAGTTTGGGGTCCACTAGGGATTGGTGGATAGTCGACACTTGTGCCCCAGTATCCCTCCTCGCGATAACCTTCTTTCCGCCCACTCTCAAGGTTTCCCTTCGCTCCGAGGGTATGAGAGAGGCATCTGGGCCTGGGGATCTTTGGTGTGATTGTGGTGTAATGAACTGTAATCAGTTGGGGTTCTTGGGGCAGTGGGCCTTTATATGTCCCAGTTTGTTACATTTAAAACATCGCCCTGCTAAGGTATCACCGGGGCGATGTTGGTTGGTGGAGACTGGTATGGTGGGGTGAGAAGGCGTCTGGGGTTTCCCTTGGAATGTCGGTGGGGCCTTGGGTTGTCCCCGGTGGTAGGGTTTTGTTTCGGGTTGCCCCTTCTGATATTCGCTCCAACTGCTACTAGTTTTTTTCTTTTCTGCCACCTCCACCCATTTGGCTCCAATCTCCCCTGCCTCGGTTACAGTTTTGGGCTTCCCATCTAGGATGTACCTTTCTATTTCCTCAGGAACACCCTCTAAAAACTGCTCCATTTGCATTAGGAAGGGCAAATCTTCTGTAGATTTAACATTTGCTCCTGATATCCAGGCTTCCCAATTTTTCCCAATGTGGTAGTCATGTCAGGTAAATGACACGTCTGGTTTCCACCTTAGGGCTCTGAACCGCTGACGGGCATGCTCGGGTGTTAGCCCCATTCTGATTCTGGCCTTGTTTTTAGAAAGTTCATAACTGTTCATGTGTTCCTTAGACATTTCAGCTGCCATCTCTGCTAAGGGTCCACTGAGCTGCGGCTTCAGCTCTACCATGTACTGGTCTGTAGTGATGCTGTACCCAAGGCAGGCCCTTTCAAAATTTTCTAAGAAGGCCTCAGTATCATCACCTGCCTTGTAGGTGGGGAATTTTCTGGGATGGGAAGTGGTACCTGGAGAGGGGTTGTTAGGGTTAGCTGGTATATCCTGCCTAGCCCTTACCAATTCCAGTTCATGCTTCCTCTCTTTTTCTTTCTGCTCCATCTCTTTGTTTTTCCTCCATAGCTCTTTTGTGGGCCTCCTCTTTGGCTTTCTCTTCTCTTTCAGTAGCTGCTTTCTCAAGTTCTTTTATTTCGAGCAGTCTCTTATGATTTTTTTCACTTTCTTCTGCTGCCAGTCTGGCCAGCTCCAGTTTAGTAGCGGTATCACTGGTACTCATTTTCCTGCTTTGTTGGGCTGGATCACACCCCCTCTACAGTTCACTGAAACTGGGATGCACTCAGCTCAGGGCTGCTAGGTAACAGAGACTTTGGGCAGGTCTTCACTCCAGGGGGGGCTCGATTTAAGATACGCAAATTCAGCTACATGAATAGCGGAGCTGAATTCGACATATCAGAACCGACTTACCCCGCTGTGAAGACGGCGGCAAAATCGACCTCCGCGGCTCCCCATCGACGGCGCTTACTCCTACCTTCGGTGGTGGAGTAAGCGCGTCGATTCGGGGATCAATTGTCGCATCCCGACGAGATGCGATAATTTGATCCCCGAGAGATCGATTTCTACCTGCCGATTCAGGTGGGTAGTGTAGACCTAGCCTTTCTAACTAGCTATCCCCGAGAGGTAGAAAGAAAAAAAAACAATTCAGCTTGTAAATTCCTTTTGCTGGCTGTCTGCTCACTGCTTGAACCCTTCTCTTAACAAAGACCCTTGTTAAAAAAACTTAACACCTCTGCCTTCAGGCAAAGAGAGATAAGATATGCATCTACCTTCAGCTCTGCTTTCCAAGCAGCTAGAAAGGAGAAAAAAAAATCTGACTGGCTTTTGGTTTAAAATGATCCCACTGCTCTGCCACCATGTCAAGGCTGCTTCCCCACGCTGAACTTTAGGGTACAGATGTGGGGGCCTGCATGAAAACTTCTAAGCTTAACTACTAGCTTACATCTGGTCCGCTGCCACCACTCCCAATGTGCTAATTCCCTTCCCTGGGTAGCCTTGAGAGACTCTTCACCAATTCCCTGGTGAATACAGATCCAAACCCCTTGGATCTTAAGACAAGGAGAAATTAACCATCCCCCCTCCTTTCTCCCACCAACTCCTGGTGGATCAAGATCCAACCTCCTTGGATCTAAAACCAAGGAAAATCAATCAGGTTCTTAAAAAGAAGGCTTTTAATTAAAGAAAAAGGTAAAAATCATCTCTGTAAAATCAGGATGGAAAATAACTTTACAGGATAATCAAGCTTAAAGAGCCCAGAGGACCCCCCTCTAGTCTTAGGTTCAAAGTTACAGCAAACAGAGGTAAACCCCCTAGTAAAAGGTACATTTACAAGTTGAGAAAACAAAGATAAAACTACCACGCCTTGCCTGGCTGTTTACTTACAAGTTTGAAATATGAGAGACTTGTTCAGAAAGATTTGGAGAGCCTGGATTGATGTCTGGTCCCTCTTAGTCCCAAGAGCGAACAACCACCAAAACAAAGAGCACAAACAAAAGCCTTCCCCCACCAAGATTTGAAAGTATCTTGTCCCCTTATTGGTCCTTTGGGTCAGGTGTCAGCCAGGTTACCTGAGCTTCTTAACCCTTTACAGGTAAAAGGATTTTGGAGTCTCTGGCCAGGAGGGATTTTATAGTATTGTACACAGGAGGGCTGTTACCCTTCCCTTTATAGTTATGACAGCCCCATTTTTAAAAAAATGTCACAGATGCCAAAGTCCTTCAGTCATTGCCATTAATACCCACCTTGAGTGCCGAAATGCCACAGTTTTAAAACATCTATGTACCAATACCCATTGCAAGTTCCCTGAATTGCTTTGCTATCAAGAACCCAGGGTAAATTGTAATTTTATTCCAGCTGCAAGCTCAGTTTCATTTTAAATTGTCCTATTATGTCAGCCTTCCACTGGGAATCCCTGAAGCCATGGTATCTGTCAACCCATATGGGCACACAACTTCTGCTTTGGGGAGAAATGCTAATCTGTCTCCTGATGAGATGTGTGAAGAGCTGTACCCCAGATAAAGGATGACCATGATTACCACTTAGTCTTGTGCTTTAACCACAAGACCAGGAGTCAGGAGACCTGTATTCCAATCCCAGTTCTGACGCTGTCTCACAGTGTGACTTGGGACAAGCCTAGACAAAGATACAACTATGGCCTCCTCTACACAAAGAAGTGATTGATTATTATCAGTGGTCACTCTAAACTGCACCTGATGCCTGCTGATGTTACCAATGCTGTTGAAAGTAATTTAGGTGATAACATAAGCAAGACAAAGTCATTTATAATATTGTTACAGGAAGCATGATTGACACTTACTGATACCGACACCATATTTTCCTTAACAGTGTTTTAAACAGTTTTGCCCTATCTACACTAGTAACTAGATCATTTTCGCCAGAACTTCAGGGATCAGTGGGACCTGTTGCTGAAACCACGATCAGCAATAGTCTCTTCATGCTCTTTGCGCCTCAGTTTCTCATGTGCAAAAGAGAGATAATATATACCCAACCCGCTCAGGTGTGTGGTTGAAGTGAATTACTTTCCAATAGCCACTCACTATTGGTGCTAATATGTTATTATTATTTATTATTACAGAAGCACGTAGGTGAGCCTGTCATGGATTAAGACCCCAGTGTGCTGGGTGCTGTACAAACAGCTGTCCCTGCCCCCAAACAGGCTTATGCTCCTGGCTCATGCTGGTCAGCGAGCTGTTCAGTTGTACAGGAGAAACTGGTAGCAATTTCTTTGATGTTTTCAAAGGCAGAAGAGAAGCATAGAAATGCTGGGTTGGAAGGGCCTGTGAGAAGTCATCTAGTCCAGCCCCCTGCACTGAGGCAGGACCAACTAAACCTAGACCATCTTTGACAGCTGTTTGTCCAACCAGTTCTTGACAGGAATTCCCCAGCTTCCCTTGGAAGCCTATTCCAGAATTTAACTATCCTCAGAGTTGGAAAATTTTCCTGGTATCTAACCTAAATCTCCCTTGCTGCAGCTGCTTTGAAAGCAATTCAGCTACAGGAAAAGGCTAGCTTGTAGCAGTGTCAGTTAGCACCAGTTATAACCGGACTGATCTGCCTTGACATGAAGATACCCTGGTAGAACCCAGTCTGTCTTTGCAAGATGGAGAACTGCCTATTATTGCACATGTCTGGCTGGGGAATTTCACTGTTCTATAGCTCTAGACCTAGCTAGTCTTTGGATAGATTAATCAAAAAGAGGCAGCCCAGGTCTCTTCCCCTAAGATTACATTCAACATACAAATCTCATAATTCCCAGACACTGGGAAGGAAGAGGAATTGCAAAGGGTCGCAGACCCAGCCAAAGCAATGTTTTTTTTAAATCAAGCTGGGCACTGAAGGGTGTTTTGTAGCAAAGCTGTTGCTCCCAGATTCATAGACCCACCACTTTTGTCACACCATTTTAATCACTGCTGAAAGCTGCTGTGCACTATCTTTTAGTTTAGTGGAGGCGGTGGAGCTGCACATCTCAAACCACACCTTCTGTTTGCTGTTCAAGAAAGCCGGGAGCAGAGGGAAGTATTGCAGTTGGGTGCATTCAGTCGGAGTTTCAAAATCTATAAAGTTACGAGCACACCACTATAGGTACTGCCCTGGCAACATTCACCCTTGGTATTACTCCCTGGGCAATCCCTTGTTCCACGTGGTTTATAGTGAAGTCATCTGGGCAACCCTGTTGTGTGTGATGTATATTGAAGTCATCATCAGTGCTCCAGGGAGCCTTCCCCCCCTTATCTCAAATTAATCGATTTCTTAATGTTACTCCAAATGATCACTAAGAAAATATCCTCCCACCCAGCTGGGAAGTTACAAGTAGCACTGTAAGGAAGAGACTCCCCCTGAATGGACTATTGCTCAGCCTACCACATACCAGAAGATGTCTGGTTGCTT
Source organism: Trachemys scripta elegans (assembly GCF_013100865.1). Classification (NCBI taxonomy): domain Eukaryota; kingdom Metazoa; phylum Chordata; order Testudines; family Emydidae; genus Trachemys; species Trachemys scripta. Next base: position 164,761,525 of record NC_048298.1, on the reverse strand, counting down.
TGCTTTATGCGGATATACGACATTTTAAGACCTGCATTTCCAGCCCACAACCTGCAAGCTTCTCCTTTCCCTCTGGTAGGCTAAAACTGAAACAGTGGTCAGCTGCTGCCTTCAGAAGCGGTTGCTGACAAAGGATTGGCTGCTTCATCTGCAAATCAAACTGACAACCTACCGGAAGAAGGAACAGTCCCATTCCACAAGAGGACTCGGCTACAGAACTGCAAGTAATTCCCCCCTTTTAACCACGTTCTTTGCAACGTTTCTTACAAGGGACTGTAAGAGGTAGCTGCTGTATGCCCGTCCCAGCAGCGAGGCTCTCTGCTAGCGCCAGAACACCCCTTTCCTCCAGGGAGTTTGTAAACAAGCGATAGAAACTCAGGCTAGCTGAGGGCAGCCATCTCTCCTGAAATGCAGAGGTCAAGGTCCGTTTCTAATGGCTATCAGCGTCCTGACATTTAGGGATGGATGAACCTGGGGGAGCGGAGAATAGCACTCCCTCCTTTCACCCAATGCTGAGCACTTCTTACTTCTTCAAAGCACTTGCAAACATTAACTAACCCCCACAATTCTCATGATCTGCAAGGGCACGTAGCAACCTAGACCTGCCCCAGCTATGCCTCTGCCCGCCCTGCTGGATTCTGGGGTCTTCCTCTCACAAGGAACTGAGTCTCATGGCAAGCGGCCCTTTCTCTCGCTGCCTCAGGGCTGCTGCAATTACATTGATTGTGCTACCCTAGTTTTAAAGGAGACCCAGGGGACCCGCCCCCACCTGTCATGCAATGCCTTTGCAAATCCCACAGCATTGCACATGCCCAGCATTGGCTGATAGTAGCAGGAGTTTCCCCATCCTGCCAGGGTTGCAACCACTGGGCACGCTCCATTTCAGAGCCGGATAAAGATTTATTGGGGCCCTGCGTACAAAGAACGTTTATTGGGGCCCAGGGGGTCCAGAATCGGGGGAAATAGGGGGGCATCACCCCCTCCCTTTTAAAAGTGAGAGGGCCATGCCCACCCATTTTTTAACATAGGTGTAGTAGCCTCAGGCAGGCACAAAGTGGCGGCTGCATGGGTGTAGTTTGGGGGAAGTGTGTGTGGGGGGTGTTGCCCTCCCAAACTGCAAGCCTCAGGCCAGAGGCGACAGAAGGAGCAATGCCGCATGTGGTTGCTGCCTCGGGCATAAAGCCCAGGTGGCAGCAGGGCGACCCAGCAGAGGCAGCCTGGCAGCAGTGGGACCCAGTGGGGGCAGCCTGGCAGAAGGAGCCGGGCGCAGGCACTGAGCGAGCCTGGGTGGAATGCCGTGGCCGCGGAGGCTGGAGGAGCTCTCTGCCCAGCTCCTTGCTGCCAGTGACCCTCCCGGGGCTCCCTCCCGCCTCCCAGGCCAAGTCAGGGCCTCCTCTCCCCGCAGAGCATGTCTGCAGGCCCTGGGCAGGGGGCAGGAGGCTGGACCAGAGCCCCTGCCCCATGGTCCCAGCAGCAGCAGCGTGCCCCAGTGGGTGGGGACATGGGCTGGGGGCTGCTCTTGGACACTCTGGCCCCCTGCTCAGGGCAGGTGCAGGATCTGGGGCACCCCACAGTGGTCTGAGCTCCCTTGGCAGCTCTTACCACTGTCAGCTCCAGCTTCTGGCCTGGCCAGGGGGCAGGGCCTCTGGTGGGGGAAGAGGAGGAGCAGGGGGCAGGGCCACAGTTCCGGCAACGGTGGCGTCCCCGCCACTTCTACCCAGGTTCTGGCGCTCCTGCGGGGGCTCTCAAATTGGACGGGGCCCCTGGGCATGTGTTAATCCGCCACTGCCTGTAGATTAGCTACAGCCCAACGTAGCCAAAGATTCCACAGATGATCGTAAAACCAAATACCCTGTAGAAGAACTTGAAAAGAGCAAAACCAAAAGCTCAGTGGATGAGCAGGTAAACAATGGAGCAGGTCAAAGCAGTCTTCCTGCTGGAATAGGTTTAAAGTTCCCATCTGATAAGTCACTTTCACGATTCAGTTTTATCACTGGAGCAGTTGCATATGCTTGTACAGATTGGTCCTTGCCTGCCCACTGAGTGTGATATGCCAAATTGGGAGTTTCTGTTTTTCCTACAAGCTGCCATTTTTCCATCTTCATTTTACAGCATGATAAAAGCACTGCATGAAGATTTGCATGTCAAGTGGCTTAGCATGCTCATATCTTTCCGATTACACATCCTGTCACATCTGTGATTGTTTGGGAATACAGAAGCTCAAAAATCACATGGTTAACAGGTTTCAGTGATTGGAAGAATATGCTAAAGTTAATGGCTGTTCATGGGAGGACCAAAGAACTTCTGCAGTCACATGTGGCAGCTTTACAGTTTTGACCCTTTACAAGTATCAATGCATGTTTTGATAAACTAGCATCTGAAAATATTAGGAAGTTGCAAGAAGAACTAAAAATATTCCATGACACAGTCAAAACATTAGCTAGTTTAGGTCTCCCTTTTCACGGCCACTGTGAAGTGTTGGAGAGCATCTGTTGTGGCATTTAGTTAATTATCATGAAGCTACTTGCCTGACTTAATACAACTTTTGCCCTACATATCAATGACACCAAGAGAATCAAATACTTGAGCAAGAAAATTACAGATGAACATATAAGTCTTTTTGCCTCAGAAACCAGGAAGCACATAGCTTCTTTGCAGCTAGTAAGTAAGTTTTTTACTGTCTTTGCAGATGCAAACATGTCGATCAAATGGCTTCACTTTTTTAATATTGATCATATCAAAGGAAAAGTAGATATAAAAGAGCATTTGTGGCAATAAGCGAGGCAGATGCTGCATCCTTGTGTGACAAGTTAACTGAAGTTTTATTTGACAAGTATTGGATCAGAAAGTAACTAGATAAATTCATGGAGGATAGATCCAACAATGGCTCTTAGCCAGGATGGGCAGGGGTGGTGTCCCTAGCCTCTGTTTGCCAGAAGCTAGGAATGGGCGACAGGGATGAATCACTTGATGATTACCTGTTCTGTTCATTCCCTTTGGGGCACTAGGCACTGGCCACTGTTGGTAGACAGGATACTGGGTTAGATGGACCTTTGGTCTGACCCAGTATGCCCGTTCTTATGTTCTTATGACCGGGATATGTTGGGGCCAGTGTTATGGCTGGATCTCGTGGGGGAATGCAAGCGAAAAAGAGAGAATATCTTTCAGGCAAGGGAGGCAAAGTGTGTGCACCATATATCCATTGCCTAGCACATCAAATTAACCTAGTTTTGGTTCATACTTCTGAAGATATGGCCAGTCCAGACCTGAAGATTTTCTTCACAGCTTTGCAGGGAATACATAAATATTTCACAGACTAGCCATCGATGTGGAAAAACTAATGATTAAGTCTAAAAATAATCTTTATTGTCAAACTCTTGCTGGAGAGAGTACAGTTTTACAAAGAGAAGAGGAACTTGATGATGCACTTTAGGTCCCTGAAGTAGCTGGCAGGATTGATGCAGCAGCTGAAATTGCACAGGCTTCTGAAGAATGAAGGAGACCTTTCTATCTAACAGCATTCTGCAAGACTAGATGGGCAGCTCAAATGAAAGCCATTGAGGCAACTATAGTAAATTTTTTAGAGTATTATTGAATGCCGAGAAGATGAAACTGTGGCTGAATGCAGGAGTAGTGAGGACGTATATTGAGCAAAAAGCAACATGTCCGATGGATTAACTGTTCTACCAGTACAGGAGTTGGCTGGGGCTCGACCCGCTCCGGGGTGGCGGGGAGGCACACCGACTCACTACCTGCTGGGGCTTGAGTGCTTTGTCTGGCTGCAGGGTCTCGCCCGGCAGCCCTTGCAGTTCTGAAAGATACAGGAAGCCCAACCCCAGCTCAGGGCGGGCACCAACGTTAGGTCAGGGCTCAGACCCTTAGTCAGGGTTGAGCAACAGTAAACAAAGTATTTAGCCCAGGCGCTAAGTCAGGGCGGGGCAACAAACATAGAGGCAGAGCTCAGGTCCTCAGGCAGGGCTGAGCCACAGTAATAGGCCTGAGCCTCAACAGGCCTGGGAGAGGGGGGAGACTGCCACCCACCAGTTGGGTGGCGGGGGGACGCAGGCCCTCCCACTCCACTGTGTCCCAGCCCGGAGCCCTAGCAGCGGCAGAAGACCCGCTGCTTCGTCAGTGGGGATCCTGGCCACAACACACTGACATCGGCTCTGGCAGTGCTGCAGCCAGACTGGGATCGGCTGCCCCCGGGCTACTTCCAGACTCCCCCTCTGGGCCTACCTGGGTGCTGGCGTCGGCCTCAGGGGGATCCTGGACCATGGGTTCATCCAGCCAGGGATCGTTTGGCAAGTCCGGGAGCTCCTCTGGGTAGCGGGCGCAGGGCAGGCCCGGCGGCTCCTCGGGGTAGCGGGCGCAGGGCAGGCCCGGCGGCTCCTGGCAGTCACTCTGGGCCGTGGAGGTTTCCCAGCTCCGAGCTAGGCTGGAGATGTCTGGTTTCTCCGGCTGCTGGGGCCAGACTGAGTTCTGAGGGCCTGGTTTTATACTTCCGGGTCGCCGCCTGAGCCTCTGAGGGGCTCAGAACTCCCTAGCTCTGCCCACTCCGGCCTCCGGATGGGCTCTTCCCCTTCCGGGGCGGCGGGGAGCCACACCGACTCACTACATACCTCAGTATGTTATGCTGGCATAGGATCTTCATTATCATGGCTGCAGTCTCTGGAATCTTTCGGTCAAAGAAAATTGACCTGATCCAAGTCCTCCAACACAGTGAATGAGCTCAGCAATCTCAGATCTGAAAAAAATTATGAGGGAAATTGTAAAAATCTCAGACCAGGTGGGAAGCAATGGGTTATGAAAATACAAACTATCCAAGCCACAGGAAGAGATGTGTACTCTGCATGTATGATGCATTTGTACACAATTGTGTGTTAGAAGCAAAGGAGAACCATCGAAGGAAATATTTTGAGGTCTTGGATATGATCGGTGAACTAAAATCTCAGTGTGAGGGAATTCAAGAGGTAGCTGCTTGATTTCGTTTTATCCATCCCAGGTGACTTCAAAAATATAACTTTAGCAGAGTCAAAGGAGAAAGTTGTTAAACTCGTGGGGAAATACTCATTTTTCTTTAGACTTGGTTTACCAGATTGTAAAATTATTCATCTTGAAAAACAAAGGACACAGAGGTTTTCAGTTTGTCCCTTGGAGTCCAGAGCTACTTGAATTTCATAGTGTCAAGTTATCCCGGTGATGTTTTACCAGAAATGAAAATATTGTGTTGACTCTCACCCTACTAATTGGAGAGCCTAGCGCTGAATGTGAAATGAGCACATTAAGATGTGTCAAAAATTATGTGTGTTCAACACTGTCACAGACACGGTTGAGTGATCTTGCGCTTCTTCCAACAGAGAAAGACAAGACAGCATCATCAAACAATTGGCCCAGGAAAAGTATTGCCATTGGTGCGAGGTTCCAGTAATCGAAAATACGCAGGCCAACACAGTTTGGGTGAGATTCCATTTATGTTTGGGCCTGTGATTTTTTATTTATTTATTTTAAACTTTTATATTCAAAAAAGCCTAAGGCGATGTGACTGTGCTGCATGTTTGCTGACCATGTTCTGACCTTTAAATCTGTCCCTAAGTTTGGCCTATCCTAGTTCTCTGGTTTTGGATGGATTGTGGGTTTTATGTTGTGTTAAACACCTAAGGCTTGAGATGGGATTTTTTTTTAATAAATCTAAAACCAAGTTTCTAAAAATCCCTTGACTCACTTAGAATGACTAACTCACACAAGCTGATCTGAAGGTGACTTCCTGTGTGATTTCTGCCAAGTCGCCTAACTTTGCTATCCTTGGTCATAGAAAGAACAGGAGTACTTGTGGCACCTTAGAGACTAACAAATTTATTAGAGCATAAGCTTTCGTGGGCTACTGCCCACTACTTCGGATGCATATAGAGTGGAACATATATTGAGGAAATATATATACACACATACAGAGAGCATGAACAGGTGGGAGTTGTCGTGACAACTCCCACCAGTTCATGCTCTCTGTATGTGTGTACATATATCTCCTTAAGACAACTCCCACCTGTTCATGCTCTCTGTATGGGTGTACATATATCTCCTTAAGACAACTCCCACCTGTTCATGCTCTCTGTATGGGTGTACATATATCTCCTTAAGACAACTCCCACCTGTTCATGCTCTCTGTATGTGTGTATATATATCTCCTTAAGACAACTCCCACCTGTTCATGCTCTCTGTATGTGTGTATATATATCTCCTCAATATATATTCCACTCTATATGCATCCGAAGAAGTGGGCAGTAGCCCACGAAAGCTTATGCTCTAATAAATTTGTTAGTCTCTAAGGTGCCACAAGTACTCCTGTTCTTTTTGCGGATACAGACTAACACGGCTGCTACTCTGAAACTTGGTCATAGAGTGTCTTAGGTACATTTTCCCCTAAATTGGTATTAAATTATACCAAGGGTTGGAGCACTAGTTCAGACAGACCACTAGCATTTTAAGCAAAGAATTGTCTGACCATGCTCAGGGTAGATCTAGGCAACAGGCTGGTTAAAACCCCTGGGCCCTGTCTACCTGTTGCTCTAGCCAATGCTCGACCTGCATTGGGAGGCTTGTCTAAAATTCCTGACACAGATGCAACCTCTATACCTCCATCTGTAAGTTTTCCTACTTGTCCTTTTATTGCGTTTAAGCATCTTCAGTGATTTTGCACAGGTGCAACTGATTGGAACTAAGTATGCAAAGGCCTGATGTACACAAAGGAATAGGAGCCAGCTCACACTCTCAACTGGGCTGGTTCTGCAGGGATCTCAGAAGTGAAATGTAGCAAAAAGAAAGGGGTTGTCACTAAACTAACAGATCCAACTCTGAATAAACACACAGGGTAGATCGAAGCAATAAGGATGATTTCTATAAAATTCAACGGCAAAAAACCTACATTCAGGCAGAGTTAAGATTGCTTGGTGGCGTGTCATCCCCTTGCAGAATGCTAAGCGGAGCAAAAGTCAAACGTCTAAAAACCAAGAAATGTAGAATTAAGGTTGTCCATGCAACCTTAACTGTGCCCTCTTTCAGCAATGCTCTAATATGCCCTGTTATTACACATACCTTTACTCTGCCAACCCCACAGTTGCTGAAGGTTTAAACCTTTCATCTGCTTTTGCAGCCCATGCACTCTCACCCACACGAATCCATCTAATGCTATTAAAGGACAAAAAGGGAAGAAGTTGGATGAGCACTAGCTCCATTAGATCCTAGCACTCACAGAGGGGGCAACGAGATGGATTCAGGTACCCCCAAAGCAACCCAGGCCTCCCACACCTCAGCTCATGAGGGGAAAAGGTGGGGCTCAGCCCCTCTCTCCCCCAGGGGCAAGAGCCCTTCAGATTTGGGCACACACATGGGAGGGAAGAATGTGAGGCCGACAGGTGCCCATCTGTATTCTCCCCCAGTCCTATGCCACTCATCCCAACAATCCCGGATCCCGCCCCTCCAATTCCCCTAACCCCCACGTCTCACTCAGTTGCACCCCCAACCTCTCTCCCCTCCTCTATGATGCATCTCCAGCTATCCTTCTCCCCTTGCTGCAGCCCAAAACCTCTCTCCCCCTCTGCTCTGCCCCTTAATGCCCCTCCCTCCCAGGAAGCATTCATATGTTTAATTCATGGAGTGTATGTACCCCATGCTGGCCCAACAACCAAGGGGTTAATACAGGCACTGCTGACCACTGCTGATTGGCAGCCTCACAGCAGCTGGGAGGATAAAAGGGCTGGGAAGCAGAGGGGTGGGGTGGCTAAAAGAAGAGCGCGCAGACTGGCGAAAGGAATTCCTGTCAGCAAACTGCTAGAGAGCTACCAAGCAACAATACCCCAGGAAGGGTGGAACAGACCAACAAGCTGAAGAGCCTGCAGAGACCTGGGGGAAGGTTGATGGTGCCTGTTAGGGGACTTATTTTTTTACCCTTTTACTTCCCTGGTCCTTCTCGCATGAACAGAGAGCAACAATACCCGAAGTCCGAAGATGCAAACAGTTCAATGTTTATTGGGGTGAACTTTCAGCAAGCATGATTCCAGTTTCCTTCCTCAGTGTCCCCCTTCCCAGCTCTAACACCACAGAGCCTTGCCTGTGTCCCTGTTCCCATTCCACCCACTCATAGCGAAACAAGATTCCAATAACCCCACCCCCATTCCCTGTTCCCATTCCCCTCCTTACTTCCTGATTGACTGCAGACTATATAGTAAAACTTAGTTTTGCTTAGCTATACCTTAACCAATCATTTTACTAAAATTTAACTAACCAATCCTAACACATTGAAACATAATTATTTAACCAATTATATCCCACCACCTTAATTGGTTTACACCCAACAAAATTAATTATACAGCAGACAGAAACAATCACAGAACCAGACAGAGATTATACAGAGAAACAATAGGGAAGTGGAGACTACAGTTATAAAACAATACAGAAATGAGGATTTCACATCCCAGTTATTGATAAGTGAGTTCTTGCCAGACAGGATGCTATCAAACTAAGTTTCCTTTTAATCTTTTAGGCTCTTCCCTTTCTCTGGAGGTGAGAGAATATCAGGACAGGATTGTATTCCTAACAGCCCCATAGCACCTTATTTCAATGTGACTAGTTTGAAATGTAAGAATGTAACCGTTCGCTTCCCAGCTTATGGCTGGCCTGCCTGCTTAGCCAAAGGCTTAGCTTAAAAACAGGGCCTCAGATTGTCACAGTAAAAAAAGGCCCTTACATCGGCAAACAGTAATTTTAATTCTTTCTTGTGTACCCCTGTAACTAGCTAAGTGATAAGACTACACCTAAATTCTTAAAGTATAGGCCTTTGCAAACAGTCCTGAATATTTATATCCTAACAGTGCCCTGAGCTCCTTCCTGAGTCAATGAACACTGATCCTGCTTGTCTAGCCTGAGGGCCCTGAGCTGGAACCCAGTGCAGTGGTGAGCTGGGTTCCCTACCAACTCCCTGATGGCCTTGAGAACAGGGGTTTTTCAGATTCCTGGGCACCAGGAATAGACAGAGTCCTGCTAAGCTGAGTGATCGGTGCCACGTCCCACTTGGCCAGGAGGGGGCACTGTTGCACTGCCACACCAACTCCACCTCCTCTTCCCCCCAAAAAATCTGCTACCAACGACTCTCAAATTGTAGCCACTCCGTCCAAACCTTTTGTTTTAGGTGGGGGTTCATGATTAACTTACTCTTAGTTATGTTAATTGAAGGGTGAATTCACAGCTCTTAGTCTCAGTGAGATCTGTGATTCATCTTCATACAATATGAGGGTTGGAAGGGACCTCAGGAGGTCATCAATCCAACCCCCTGCTCAAAGCAGGACCAATCCCCAGACAGATTTTTGCCCCAGATCTCCCATCAAGGCTTGAACTCACAACCCTTTAGCAGGCCAATGCTCAAACCACTGAGCTATCATTAGTACCTCTCAGTTGAACAGTACAAGGCAGAAGGAAATTGGTTTTAGAGGGGGAGGGCTGTAACTCGGCAACCCCTTGGTCAAAAGACCCCAAGTATGGATCACTAACACTAGCCCGTGCCCCACATTTCAAAGCATCTGAGTAACCGTTTGGATTGTAGAACACTTACAAGCATCAGCCTTTAAAGCCTATAAACCGGAAGGAAAGGAAACCCTCTGGCCATTTTTCTGTATTGGCGGGTGTGCACTGTAAACAACGTTCATTTTCTCAAATCCTATCCTCAGTTTGTATTCCCCAAAGATTTAGTGGGTGTCACCACTATCTAGGGTAAAACTAGACAGATTGAGACCATTTTGAACCGCCTCACATCAATAGTTTTATCTCTAGCTCTGTGCAAAAAAAAACCCCATCATCAACAACACCACAAAAACCAACCGCAGATAGAAACTTTTTGAGAAATGGGTATTTTTTCAGGTCCTAAGTCTTCATAGCCCCTGCCCTGCACTCTCTTGAGCCACACTAAATTTCAAAGGACCCCTACTAAGCACGTCAATTTTAGAAGACTTAGAAACGTTGATCTTTAAATGGAAGTTGTAATATAATCTTAAGTCTGGGGCGCTGCTGGACCACTATAATTACTCTTCAGAGTGCAACTGGACTTCGTTTTTGTTTTAAATCACTTTCTTAATCTATAGCAATTGATCAATAAGTTAACCTTTCACTTTTGATATGGTTTTCTTTGTGCATTTTTCTCAATGAAAATAGACCAAACCATTTCATGTTCAGGCTCTTAAGCATTTATCAAAGTGCTACTATAACAAGGTGGCAAATCCTTCAGGGGGATATATGTTGGCTGTTTTTTGAATAAAGAAATGTTGGGGTAGCTTTATTTAAGTACAGATTTAATACAAAACCAACTAACCAACCAAGCTGAAGGTGTTATATGGAACACACTTAAAAAAAAAATCTAAATTTTAATACTTACAAATAACTTTATTCTCAATTGCATCTGTAATTTACCTGGCCAGGATGGCAGCAGCTGAATGTAGTTGGGAAGAAGAATGTGTACTTTGTCAGATCCTGAGAGAAACATGGTATAGCCCAGGGGTCGGCAACCTTTCAGAAGTGGTATGCCGAGTCTTCATTTATTCACTCTAATTTAAGGTTTCGCGAGCCAGTAATACATTTTAATGTTTTTAGAAGGTCTCGTTCTATAAGTTTATAATATATAACTAAACTATTGTTGTATGTAAAGTAAATAAGGTTTTTAAAATGTTTAAGAAGCGTCATTTAAAATTAAATTAAAATGCAGAGCCCCCCGGACCGGTGGCCAGGACCCGGGCAGTGTGAGTGCCACTGAAAATCAGCTTGCGTGCCGCCTTGGGCACATGTGCCATAGGTTGCTACCCCTGGTTTAGACCAAGGCCTAAAGCTGATGGAAGGCTGGTGTGGGATCTACTCTTGGTTCAGAATAAGGTTTGAATTTATATTTGTTTCCCAGTAGAACACCCACAGGCCATTCCCTACTCAGAAGCTAAACTAACCATACGGCTTGTGAGGCAAAGTGTGCAAATACTGCATTTCAGAGCTATTTGTGCAAGTTAAATTGCCCAATAGGTGCAGAAAGGCTGAACGCTCCAGCTCTTAAGACTTTATGAGAGTGGCTCTTGCTTAACCAGATACACAATGAGGCCCCTACCAAGCTAATGATACTTGTTTTCTTTTCAGAGTCCATGAGAAGTGGAGCCACCCTGAGCACAGCATGAGTTCAGGTCTGATTGAGAACTACGTGGCAGCTATGGTGCTGAGCGCAGTTGGTGATACCCTGGGCTATTACAATAGAAAATGGGAGTTCCTGCAGAATGGCCAGGAGATTCACAGGCAGCTTGCACAAATGGGCGGGTTGGGAAACATCTGTATAGCAGGCTGGAAAGTCAGCGATGACACAGTGATGCACTTGGCTACAGCTGAAGCTCTGGTAGCTGCTGGGAAACAACCACGTTTTCCAGAGCTCTATTCCCTTCTAGCAAAGCACTACAAGGACTGTATGGATGACATGGTTGGCAGAGCTCCAGGTAATCCTTCTGAAATTGTATCTGTACCATACAAAACAATGTTTCCTTCCTTTGTCTAATTTTCTGTCTCTCATTCCCTCTTTAGTTAAGGTTGCCAGAGAGTGCCCCTGTTTTTAGATGCTTATAACTTTACCAAACTAAGTGTTCAGGCTGAAATTTTACATGCGAGTTGTCTGCATCGGACTGATTTTTCTGGAAAGTTCCAAATAAAACGGTTCTGCCATTTCCAAAAACAAGATTGAGAAAAAGACATTGTTTTGCTAATATTCCTACAACAGTTTCTTTGAGAAGTTCTAGCACCTGCATGTTTGGATCTGGGACTTGAAATTTGGCAGAGACCTTTATGTCAGGGATGTGCCTTTGCAATTCCTGTGAAAAATAAGCCCACACATGGCCCAGTTATAAGCCTTTGGGGGGAAAAAAATCTCACTTTTACATATGCTCAGTAAAGACACTGGAGAGTTTGGCAGCTAAATTCCCTGAAGATTCTATCTGCATCGAGCATGCTCGAGCCCAGGGTTGAAGGGGCTAAACAGGATGCAACTGTCCCTGCTGGGGGGCCACTATAGGGCCTGGCACCAGACCTGAGAGCAGGAAGCCTTTTTGTCCTGTGCTCTCAATGCCTCCCCACCTCTGCCCTGCTGGCACCCTGGCAGTGTGGAGGAGAAGCAGCCTGATCCAAATGCAGAGTGGACAAGAGCTGGATTGGGGAGGGACAATGGAGGAAGTAGATTGGAACAAACTGCTCAGGGCTGGGGAAAAAACTGGCTAGCTAAATTGACTGGATATGTAAGTAATACAATCAAAATAAAATATTTCAACATTATCAGTGAAATTTTTAGAATTTCTGTTCAGGGCCGCCCAGAGGATTCAGGGGGCCTGGGGAAAAGCGGGGGGCGCTTGTGCTCACCGGGCGGTGCTCCGAGTCTGCGGCGGCAGCTCCTTTACTCGCTCCGCGTCTTCGGCAGCACTGAAGGACCTGCCGTCGAAATGCCGCCGAAGACCCGGAGCGACTGAAGGGCCCCCCGCCGCCGAAGTACCACTGAAGACCCGGGTGAGTAAAAATTAAAAAGGCGCCTCTAGCCAGGAAAGGGATTCTCGGCCAGGATTCGCGGGGCCCCTGTGGGGCCCAGGGCCTGGGACAAATTGCCCCACTTGCCCCCCCCCGAGTGGCCCTGTTTCTGTTCCATGGGAAATTTTAGCTTTTCATTCTGATACAGAACTAATAGAGGTTTTTGTTTGTTTGTTTGTTTGTTTTGGGAATGTCCTGCAGAATTCTGATGTCCAGGCAGCTGTAGTGACCATGTAATTAAAGATAGTATGATATTGTATATGACAAGGGGGCCAAATTAAGGTTTCATGGGCAACCTTAATTCTGGCATTTCCTAACTTTTCAGTACTTGGCTTTGCATCCTTAACATTCTTTTAACATACAGTAGAAACTCAGAGTTACGAACTCACCAGTCAATCACACACCTGATTTGGAACCGGAAGCACACAATCAGGCAGCAGCAGGAAAAAAAAATCTAATACAGTACAGTACTGTGTTAAATGTAAACTACTAAAGAATTAAGGGAACGCAACATTTATCTCCTGCACAGCAAAGTTTCAAAGCTGTATTAAGTCAATGTTCAGTTGTAAACTTTTGAAAGAACAACCATAAGGTTTTGTTCAGAATTACGAACAACCTCCATTCCCATAGTGTTTGTAACTCAGAGGTTCTACTGTAGTTTTTGGTCTGCAGTATACATCTTGTGCATACACATATACACAAAAATAAATATGCACGGTTAAGGCTACAAAATTTACACAGATGTGATATGAAATTAAGTACAAGAAAAGAGATAAGCCACATCAAATATTTTTTAAAACCACAATGATCTTTACCGGTAACACCTTAGTTTATTAAAATCTCAATCCCTTTTACTAGTCCTGCTGTGACAGCAGGACAATAAAGTACAGCAATCACAGTTTAGCCTGTTTTACTTTCTAATTTTCCCACACTAGTACGATGCTGCAAAGTTTGGGTTGCAAACATTCATGGGGACTATCTGGATGTTTGTGGAATGAGTAAATGGAGACACAAAATTACCACTGATGATTTATACAATTCATGGAAACTTTGCAGTTGTTAGGCTATAAATATGCTTTGGACCTAAACTGATGAACACTCATGACTCCAGGTAAGCCAAAGGAAACTGCAGGTGCTTAGCAGCTTTGAAAATTAGGCCATCTCTGCTTAGGTAACAAAGTAGGGACTGACGTACCTTACTTTAGGCACATTGACAATTTTTGCCACTGTCCTAGGTGGTTAAGAGAGAGTCTCTCGGTAGTTACAGCTGTAGCCAGCTTTCTGTTACAAGACTGATTTTCTACCCTTAACTTACATGTTCAAAACTTTCATCAAGCTACACCTCTACCTTGATACAACGCTGTCCTCGGGAGCCAAAAAATCTTACCGCGTTACAGGTGAAACCACGTTATATCGAACTTGCTTTGATCAGCTGGAGTGCGCAGCCCCGGCCCCCCCCCTCCCCCCCCTCCCCGGAGCACTGCTTTACCGCATTATAGCCGAATTAGTTTTATATTGGGTCGCATTATAACGGGATAGAGGTGTATTTGAAATATTTTGCCAGAGAAGAAGTTTTTAGGAGTTCTCTGACAAAATCTGTTGAGAGACAGAGTCTGGGGGTGCTGGGGAAATCAAAAAGATTGTTTAACTTTTTAAAATTAGTTATTTGCTTTCACACACTAAATTTGGCCTGGAAATGCCAAACTTGTTTTCTTTTGTTGGCCTTGACAAGGACTGAGACTTTGATGCTTTCTTATATATTTTAATTAGGTTTTGATATGAAATTAGGAAAGGTATACAGGAAAGCTCCTTCCCTTCCCTGCCTATCCTCTGGCCTTCACCATTCCTCATTCTAAATGAACATTCTGGCCTATTGATCAAGGCTTCCCTTTATTAGTCTGTTTCCTTCCTTCAGGTACTACCTGCGTTCAAAACACACTGGGCCTGCAGCCAGACCAACCAGATGGCTGGAGGATTCCATTTAACAAGCATGAGGGAGGATGCGGGGCTGCCATGCGGTCCATGTGCATTGGGCTGAGGTTTTGTCATCCTGAGCAGTTGGACAGCCTGATTCAAGTCAGCATCGAGAGCGGTCGAATGACCCATCATCATCCAACTGGCTATCTGGGATCCCTGGCTTCTGCTCTCTTTACCGCCTATGCTGTGAATCGCAAGCCCCCTCACGAATGGGGGAAGGGACTGATGGAAGTGCTGCCGCAGGCTAAAGTCTACATCCAGAAGTCTGGCTACTTTGTGAAGGAGAACCTAAAGCACTGGTGAGCCAGGCTGGGTTCTGCTGGTGAGGTGACTGAAATTTGTAGGCCCCCAAATGGTTGGTTACCAATCTCTCCAGATTATCAAATGCCAGGCATTCAGCAACCTCAGCCATAGGGTCTCAACACCGTTTTTTGAAAGGAGTCCGTTTCATGGATCCCAAAAAGGAGGGTTCACTTCATGGCCCTTTTACACTGCCTTTGTGTCAATGAGAATCAGGCCCTAGGATAGGAAAGGTTTCTACCCCATCCCACAGCTTTCCTCTGCATTGCCCACTCCTGCATGTTCAGGCCTCCCTGCAGTCTTGTTGGAAGGTTATGAAAGTGCTTTACACACCCTCACAAACTAATTTTTCTAAATCCCTCTGTGAGGGAGGGAAGTATTGCTGTCCCTAGTGTTAGTGTGCAGGTGCTGGGGGCCTATGAGATACAGATCAGGCTAGATGATTTGGTGCTTGCTTCTGGCCTTATACGCTATGAATATATGACTTTACAGATAGAGAAAGAGGGGATTAAGCAACTTGTCCTCCACTACACTTCTGTTCTGTAACGGGGCCAAAGAGAGAACCCAGCTCCCTGCATCTCAGCTACAAGACCCTCCTTCCTCCCTAGAGCCTGAATAACTAGAGATTGGGGCTGTGGAGAACTTTAAATAGATCAGAGCCAAGCTCAACTCAGACAAGCACTCAAGGGTTCTGATGTTTCTTTGCTCAAACCAAACCTAGAATCTGCAAATCTTACGAGAGAACATGCTTCTCCATGAGCTATCCACTGGATATCCTGCAGAACAGCCTCTCTGTTCAAACTGTACCGCTGATGTCAGACAGAGCTAGGGAGCGCGAAGGTGATTGAAACAGAGAGGGAGGGAATTATTCATGCTTTTCAGAATCTAACAAGGTTCTTTCTAAAAAAGAGGTGGCTTTGGGAAGTGGAAGGGGATTTTAACTTTATCCAAGCTAGTTCACATAGTCCTAGTTAGCTTAAAAACCAACCCTTGGGGTCAGTTCCTCAACTGGAGCGATGCAGATTTACACCAGTTGATCATGATCTTCAACAACAACTCAGTGAATACTAAAGTGATTTGTGAATATTTGTGACTAATAAACAGCACATTTGGTTCACTATTCTTTGTGGAGTATTCAGATGGCTGACAACCATTTGTGAAAAAACGTGTGAAATTTTCAAGAGTCGCACACAATTTTTAACACCAATGATTATTGGTTATTCAGAAATTTCCTGTAATATTTGTCATCCAACTATGGGGCAGAGATACCAGGACTACTTCTGTGGTCAATCACACACCACCAATAAATTCTCTAGTGGACACTTCAAACAAACCATAGGTTGAAATTTGGTTGTGTAAACTGTTTGGCAAATTCCAAATTGACAGTAATCAGGATTGGCTCATCAGTAATTCAGAAAGGGGAAAACGGGGGGGAGGGGGAGGCGTCGAGCTCTATCTTCCATCACTAATAGGTTATCTCAGCTTGGAAGAAAGCAGTCCCGAGGCAGCAGGCAAATTTATTTTTAGAGCTGGGGCTGAGGTGAGAAGGTCAGATACACGTTTTGAAAGCCCCCCCGAGTTTCAGATGTTACCCCCAGCACATTAGGGCTTGGGGCGGAGGGCGGGCAGCTAAAATATTCTGATCTGGATCCTGGTTCGGACTCTGAATCCATTCACACACATAGTTTGTGGAGATGATCTGAATGCAGGATTTTGGTTCTCTCTACTTATGTTCTGTAACTTTGAATCTCTTGCAATGCAATGGGTTATTTGTCCCAGTCGGTGCTCTACTGCCCTCTGCTGGAGGGAAGAGTCAAATGCTTAAGTGTTCCTCCCTTTGTGATTCTCACCCTCTCATAGCCTTTGTATCCTGTCGCTAATGGCTCCAATTAGACAGGAAAGGTTTGCTGTTTGGTTTAGCAGGTGGGCTGAGTTTGCTCTCTCATGTTTTTTGCTGACAGCTGTGGTGTCCATCTGTTTAAACAGAAATGCTGCCTACTGCTGTCCTGGGACTTTTGCTTACTTTTCTCTCCTGTTTTGTAGGTCCTACTTTGAAGAACAGTGGAAAAGATACCTGGAGTCCAGGGGAATTTCAGATGGAGTGTCTGTTCCTACCTTCCCCCCCATATATGGCGTGAAGGAGCGAGATGAATTCTATGTCTCCCTGAGCTACTCTGGCTGGGGCGGCAGCAGTGGGCATGATGCCCCAATGATTGCCTACGATGCCATACTTGGCGCTGGAAACTCCTGGACGGAGCTCGCTCACCGGGCTTTTTTCCATGGTGGGGACTCTGATTCTACAGCAGCCATTGCCGCGTGCTGGTGGGGGGCCATGTATGGCTTCAAAGGAGTCAATGTATCCCTCTATAGAGAACTGGAATACAGAGAGAGGCTGGAGAAAATAGCTAAGGCCCTGTATGAGGTCAGCCAGCCAGAGGACTAGTCCAAGCAGAGAGGTGGTTCTAGAGTTCACAAGACAAAACTAAACTTTACAAAGGTCCCTGTATAGCTTGCGGCGCGAGGGGAGGGTTAGATTGATCTTGGACTGTACTTTACGACCCATTTACCTGCAGCTCCTGATCCGCCCAGGCAATGCTTGTGCTTCAGCAGTCTGTCTAGCCAATGCCTAGTACTAGAATAACGGGATTAAGGATGAAAGTGTGAGGGGGAAATCTGGCATAGCAGCTGTGTTCACTTTTTTTTTTTTTTTTGCCACTGCTAGCGGAAATGCAATCTCAGAAGCACCAAAGAGCAATGCATGGGCAGCCAGGTTTGGATTTTGTCAGTAATAGTAAAAGAATTTGGTACTGGGTTGAGTTTGAGTGAAATTTTATATTCCTCCACAGAACAGAACCAGCACAGCGTGCTAGTGCCAGCCTTCCCTTCTCTCACATCCCAGTGCACTCACCCCAGACACGTAGTGAGCACCTCGACAGCTGAGAGGGGAACACAGTCTCTAGGGCCCCTTCAACCCTTGGTCCTAAGCGACCAATTAGTGCGAAGCACGAGGGTGGATTTTCACATCTTTAGTGTGGGGAAATGCTTTAAGAATGGTCATTTGGCATTTGTTTAAAACCTAATTTCACAGCATCTCTAACCAATTGCAGAATTTCAAGACCTTTTGTTATGATTAAATAAAAATGTCATTATCTCTTGCCTACTGCTGTTAAGGGGGAAGTTAAATCCACATACAGTCTTACCCTTCACTTAGGGTAATTCTAACATTAGGGACAGAATTTGCACCTTACTTCATCAAACTGGATCTCATTATGACGAATTAGAAATAGGAAATGCCGCTTGCTACCATCTCCCAATTAAGAGTCGAGACCTTTAGAGCTGTTGAAAGATGTTCTTTTCTCCAAATTTTATGTAACTGCTGATAACACCTTTGAAAGTTTCTTGCTTTTCTGTGCAAACAGCCGAATTCTGTGTGTCTTACTCCCAAGATGGCAGCTTTCAAGCTGATCATCATTTATCCTATTTAAGATCCTTTACAAAAGAATAAAATTACTACAAAATGTAATCTGATAATGCAGAACAATTCTGCTCTATGTGAAACAGTCTAGATTTGCAAATGAATAGAAGATAGCTGCTGCCTCACCATGTCAGAGGTTCACCATTGTGCCTTTTGATGAATTTGCAGCAGATATCAAGGAAATGCTGGAAGCGTATGAACGAGTTTCCAAATGAGAGGGAAAAGAGACTTGCAGTTCTGTACTTTTGCCTGGGGTGACCTCTGTTTCTTAAGTGCTCTGTCTATAATTAAATAAAAGCAAATATTTGGCAAATGGAAGATAAAGCACATATTTCTCATTTGAAACTGTTTATTGGTGTTCCATTTTGTCCTTCAGTCTCACGAGAGAGAAGGAAGGAGTTGTATGCATTCCTGACCAAACTTAGTGCTCAGGTCACTGCGAGTGTATTTATTCTTCCCTCGAAGCACTGCAAGGTAATGCTAAGAGCCTTTGTGCTTGCATTGAGGAGACAGGACCCCTGTGCCCAAAAGGACAAAGGTAAAGGCAAGGAGAAGATGGACAGATACTGTTAGGAAAGTGAAGGCCACACAACATTGTTAACTGTGCTGAAGTGACACAGAATATAAACTCAGAGCTGAGGTGGTTTGTTTTTGTAAGGATAGTGTAAATGCTTCCCCCCCGCCCCCTCCAGAACGTATTTCTGCACAAGTCCAGGCTCCCATTGCTATAGCAGTCATGGAAGGAGACATCTGCTCATTTATCAAATTCAGACTTGGAAAACTGTTTCCTGCCCCCAAATCTGTAGAACAAGCCTAAACTAGTACCATAAGAGCAAGGTACCTTAGTACATATTCCCTCCTCTCCAGACTCCTTGTCAAGGGAACTGCCGAGGAAAACTTTAGTGTTGCACTTGGTCCATGGATCCAGAAGCCTTGTAGTTTTGTGTTTGCATTTAGTCATCAAAATAATTTACCCTTAGCCTCCCCATCCCAAAAGAAAGCAAGGGGCTACTATCACTGGGAAAAGAGAAGTCATGAGCCAGGGATGTATGGGGGAGGCCTCTGTCTTCTGAGAGACGCTTTATCCCAGTTATATGGTGGGCAGGGGTTAAACAGCTTAGTTGAAAACCAAAACATCTTAACCAACATGAATGTATTTATTTGTTTTGTGTGTGGCAGAAGTCATTTTGGTCACAGACATTTCTGACACCCTCCCCCCCCCCCTTTTTTTTTTTAATTAAAAAAGCTGCTCTAGTCTTGAGTGTTTTAGGGGAAAGCAGCTGCATCAGGACCTCAGTGTAGATCTCGTTGGGCACATCCACGGGGTTCCAGGAGTAAGCAGGTCTCCAGGCCACGTTGTGCAGTCTGGGTACTGCCCAGCATAGAACTCCCACGTGGTTCTCTGCTACACAGTCAGCATTGCTGTTTATCCCACAGACCACACCCCCTGCACTTCAGTTGCCACCTATTTTGAGCTATAGTGGGAGACCCAACCCATGGGGATCTATCCCCATGGCCCTGCGCATACACCCGCCCACCTGTGCATGGCCATCCTGCAGATACTCAGTCCCTGTTTTAGAACATTCCATGCACTCCCCTCTCCTGCTTGGGTCCATTTAGGGAAATGTGGTGGGCGGAGGGAAGAGGAATTTGAATTGTGCAAACTCCTGAAAATGTGATCCTTAAATGGGTGCTTCAGTTTCACCAGCCACAGAATGGAGGTGCTGACAAGGCAGTTTTACAAAAGGTTGGCCAGATTCTTGCACCGTCAATAAAAATGGTTTAGTACTGAGGTGCCACCCATGTTCTTTCCGGATTGCACACAAACAGATTGCACACAGAAACACGATGCCAAAGAAATGGCCGGCTCCTTCCTGTTTTGAACTTTGATGGGATCTGTAGGAGTGTGTTCTAAGGCAACTTCTGTATTAGCCAGCTCTCTGAGCAAGCCAGGGCAAGTTATTCTGCCACATCACAGTGGCTGTGCGCCCTGGGACGCAGCATGAGAGCATAGCTGTCAGCAGAAAACCTAAAGCCAGAATTCACCTAGAAATGAGCAGCTCTAGAAAGTTCTCAGAAGTCAACATTAGCCTTTCCTCTGACCCCATTATAGCTGCCACCCTCCTGGTTGTTTATTACATACTTTCCTCACCAAAACTGCCAAGCGCATGGTTAGAATCCAAAGGCCTGATTACATCTCGATTTGACACAGCTCAGATGCCATTCGGAAGCTCCCTCTTGGCCGACAGTGCATGAATATGTGTGCATGCATGAGAAAATAAAGCACATTGAAAATCCATATCACACAAAACCAGCAACAAACATTCATCACGATTTCAACACAGTTTACTACAGCTCTCAGGTGTGTTGTATAAAACATGTTTAGTGCAACATAGTACAAAGCTCCTTTAAAAAAAAAATCCCAGTTTTCCACATCATGCATGGACAGGTTTTTCTCTTTGCTTCTTGGCTCATTACAGAAAGTTAAAGCAGAGAAAAAGTTGTTTGAAAAACTTCATGATAAAAGTTGTTGCAAGAAGAGTCTAGTTTATACAAAAAAAAAGTGAGGCTGGGCAATATGTTGCCAGCACAACTGATAAGTCATATTCCAGGTAAACTCGTGTAACCACAAACGCTGCTTAGAGGGAAATCCCATCTAATGGCCCTCAGGAATGCATCTGCTTAAGAGAGGCAAGCTGTGGAAGGGAATGTTTCTGGCCACTGGAGGGCACTGCGGAACAGCTTTCCATGGAAAGAGGGAAGCAACGCTAGTCAGAAAGGATGGAGAGAGATGTAGAGGCTACTGGGTCAATACAGCAGAGTTCCAGTGCACAGCTGAGGAGCAATGTTCTCTTAGGGCAGGAAAGGCTCCTGTTGGTGTCTTT
Organism: Trachemys scripta elegans; assembly: GCF_013100865.1. NCBI lineage: Eukaryota > Metazoa > Chordata > Testudines > Emydidae > Trachemys > Trachemys scripta. The sequence goes on along the minus strand of NC_048298.1, from coordinate 164,740,309 downwards.
TTTTCCTTTTAAAACTGAAATGAGTTGCACTTCCTGCCCTGAAGCAGTATGTACAGGAGATTTTACATTTATAAAACAATACCCACTGGCTTTGGGGCTGCTGTTTGTTTGGGGTTTTTTGGTTGGTTCTTCATTTCCATTCGCATTTCAATCCTCCCTTCTGAGCAGACCCTCCGGATATCCAAGGGGGAGGAGTGTCTGAGTGTCTATTAGAGAGCAATATTATACATACAGAGGGGCTGCTAAGCAGTAACAATTTGATGGAGGGAGAGACAGCAAATTCCTTCCTCATAAGGAAAGGGATGTCTTAAAACTAACGTTAGGTGGACTCTCCCTCCAGTGGAGTGAGGCTTTTATGCACACGTATGTAGTATAGACACACACCCCCTCTCCTCCATCTATGGAAAGATTCTACATGGTGTAGATTTCTGTGCGGGCTCTTCACTTGCACTGAAACATCAGAGCATCATGGTTTAACCTACTGGCCCTGCAGAGTTCTCCGAGCAGGGCTGCTCTATCATGGACCCGCCAGCTCCTTCTCTCTTGAGGAAGGATAGTCCTATTGGCTTGGAGAGGGCAGAGGCTGCGGGAATGGCCCCTCACAGACACATGGGGAAGGGGAAAGAGGGCGTGTGGTATATCCCCACTTGGATTTAGCCACTCCACAAAAGACAAACAATGGCCAGGTTTTCCAGGAAGACATCAAGGAAGACAGTGAAAGGCCATTTTAGGCCATTGTTCCACCTCTTCCCCCCGACATACGCCAAGGAAGTGTCAGAGGAGGCAGTTTCCTACACCAGATTTGCTGGGGTACTTGGCTTACTGGGTAGTGGAATTCGGGTCCTCCAATTATACAGAGCCCCCATTTGGTTTTTAACCACTGTATCTTTCACGGAAAGAACAGCACTTACTGCCCCAGCACTTGCTTACAATAAAGATCAGGTGTCTTTGGGGGGTTGCGGGGAAAAGGGCTGTTCTCTTAGAGAAATAAAGCCAAAACAACAGAAAATGGCACAAAAACACACAAGAGAAGGGAGAGAGGATTGGTTTCTTTCCAGAGGGCATAGTAGCACCCGGGGAGCAAATCCCTCCAGCAGCCTCCTTGCCTGGTTTCAACTCACATTGGTAATTAGTGCAAGTCCTTGGAAACAACATGAAACCTGGTCATTAATTCCACACTCCCATTGCCCAGTGTGTGGCTGTAACATACCACCCTTGCAGAATAATTCAAATATAATTAATCCCAGTCAATGGAGCCTCCCTCTCCCCCGCTTCCTAAAGTCATTACTTTGGTCAAGCTGACGAGGTTGGATCCAGCCGTCTGGCCCCACGTGACTGGAGCACGCAGGCAGCCCAGCCTCAACCCTGCCACTTCTGAGAGAATGGCAGCACGGTTTAGTAAAACCAGGTGGGTTTTGTCCCTGGTAAGCTGGGCTTTCTGGGGAGTCTTCTCCTTGCTAGTGGCAGGGCCAGAGTGTCCCATGGCCCCAGGCGCACACAGTCCTTTGGATCAAACCAGGCTGCTTTAGTCCTGACTGCAAGTGGCCCGAGCGTCCAATCCTGTCCAAGGACAAGACGACACCTCCCAAATGAAGCCCCGCATACATGCTAAATCCTCAAAGAAAGGAGAAACGTTTGGGATGCAGAAGTGGCTGAACTAGCCTCATCTTCGAGATGGACCTCGCCGAAACCCAGCTGCCCTCAAAGCGCAGTTCTGGTCTGTTCACTTCAGAATAGTAAGCAGCTGGCTCAGTTCACCTTGGGGAAAGATTTTGTTCACTACAACATGAAGTCCAAGGAGGGACAAACAAAACTGATTTCAGGAAATGAATACTTTTACTCCAAAAAGAGCCCCAGAACACCCAGACCAGAGCGCCGAATGAAACTGCTCATGGTGCGACGGGGAGGGGAAGACGACAGTCATTGGGTAACAAAAGCACAGTCCAAAGGACAACTACTGATGAGAACACAATGAACCCAAGAGGAAAATCCACTATGTACAGCAAGCACGTGGACTGTCCATCCATCTCTGGACTAGTTTTGTTATCACAGGTGCTTGAGGAAGACTCGGACCCTCCAATCCCAGAGTTGGGGAACTCTGAAGGGCTCAGTCGTGGAGTCGAAGAACAGATGCTGAAACAAACTAAACAAGAACATCAAAACCTCTCCATTCCTTTGGGTTCCAGGTGTGTCTTTGCCTCTGTCTCTCTCTCTGTGGGTTGGTCTCAGCTTCTCCCCTTTAGTCTATAGTCCCTGGGTGGATGCTGAGGACGGGCGGTTCCAGGCAGGTGGGAGAATAGTTGAGGTGCGGCTCTTTGATCCACAGCAAAGGGACCCCATTTTTACCCTCTGAGTTTTTGCTGGAGTTCCTGCTCTTGAATCGCACCAGTAGGATGGTGATGATCAGGATGCCGAAGATGGGGAAGGGGTAAAAGAACACGAAGTAGAAGAGGGCATCGTTGGAGCAGATGATGGACTGCAGAGTGGAGCCTGAAAGCAGAGACAAAGGAAGGAAAAAAACATGGAGCAATGAATCTTGGCCATTATCACCACTAGCCAGAGAATTGCCAGAGAGACAGTGATAACAGACCAGTGTGGAGATGGGAAGCATTAAGGTCAGAGTGGATTTTCAAATCTCTCCCTCCCCACAAAAGTGCTCTTTCCCTGCAGTAAATGTCAGCTGGAGGGGGCTTGTTTTCCTTGCCTGACACTTATTCCTTTATGTTAGACTCATATTCATCTCTGTACTCGAGAGGTTGGGTCAGGCCATATTTTACTCCTGTTCTGCAACCATTCAAACCTAGAAACCTTTTTTTTTTTAAATGAAAGCTCAGATTCTCATCTAATGCCACGACTCTGGGATCTGGGGCTTTAATAAAAACACCAAATATTGCAAGACTCGGCATCACAAAGCAATATCATCTCAGGCAAAGTTTCACCTTTGATTCTGTTTATTCTATTCTGAATAAAGTAGCTGAAGCCTGCAACTTTCATCAGGAGGACTTGCACCAAGCTAGCTTAGTATAAAGAGCCTCTGAGTTAGTGGATGATGGGGTTTGGCTGAAAGGAGACAGTGGTAGCTCTGCTCTCTCCAGCTCCAATCCCAAAGGCTGCATTGATCTACCTTCCAGACAAGGCTCAGATCCCGCTCTACCACCTATTCTGGAAGAAGTTTCTATTTAAAGGGACAGTGCTCCAATGCAATACAAAATCCTATTTATGGAGATTCCTAGATAAGTCACACCCATGGCCGGGTGCTCGGCTTTGTCTTACATGGCAGGGAGAGATGATGGAATAATGTGCAGGCACACCACAGCACACAGTGCAACTGGCTCACCCAATAACTAGCCTGATATTCTTAGCTCTCATGCAGCCGCACGATTTGGTGCTTGAGGGGGTGATTTACCCAGAGCAGATACTTGTTGGTATATTTATATCCCAGGTATTCCATGCCCAGGTGACAGCAATCCTCCTCGGGGGGGAAATGGAGGGGTGGGGGAAGGGAGACCGACTTCAAAGAGCGGTGCAGCCACATCTTCATTCTCCCTCCCCACCATACACATGCATTTAACATGAAATCTTCAGACCTTGATCTCAGCGACACACAGGGTCACTGTGTGTGTCCCACCCACCACCGTCGTAAGTCAAGTGGCACCTTTTTCACTTCCCATTCCACTGGGAACAGAAAGGGCAGAGTGGCTCACTAGTGCTAGTGCCTAATACCCAGCCTCGCTTGTGCTTCCACCTCTGCGATCCATTCCCAGATCTCCAGTGGGCGTGCCCATGGTGCCTCATTGCATCCCATAGTCCAAAAGACAGGGATAGCTCGAACCAAGATTCCCCATCCTCAGCTCCGAAATAGGCCCTCGCAGGGAAACCAGCAGGGAAAGCACAAAGGATAGCTGGCATGCTCAAAGGGCCCCTCCCCCGTCCACCTGAAATGCCAGCGGTGGCAAGAGAGCTGTGTGCAGCTCCAAGCACTGCAAAATCCACAGGACTTGCATCCAAAGCCAGTTTGCACCTTCTCACCCTATGCACTGGGAAAGGAAAGTGGAAATGCTGGACAATTCAGCCTAGCACACACAAGGGCTCTCAGAACAGAAGAAAGAAAGCAGCATGTGTGTCAGGCTCCTCAAAAGTTCCCGGCAAGTCAGTCAGGCACAAGCATCTCCCCTACAGAAGACAGTGCAGCCTCCCGCTGTGCAGCTGACCCTTAGGATGTTGGATTTCATGCTGATGTACAGACAGTATCTTGTCCCCACTGTGAGCACCTGGATCACTAGAGTTTGAGGAAGCGTCTCATCCTACACCCCTAGGGACATTAGCCCATGTCACAAAGCCAGCCACCTCAATTCAGTGCTTCTGGCTGTTACTTCTCAGGGATGCGGGAGGGGTCATGCGGGTCAGTGACAGACATTACGCTCCCAAGCTCCAGCACTACCTGACTTTTAATCGTGTTTTTGTCTTTTTTGGTTGTCAATCAACACAGCGCTGGTGAAAGGCACCAGGGTTGGGCACTCTGATGAACAAGCCCCTCCTTACCCACCGGAAAGGCACAGCATGGGCCATTTCAACTGCACTGTTGCCTCTGCCTGCCTCACCCCTAACCCGAAGGAGCCTCTTCAAAGCATGACAGGACAATTCAGTCTCCATGGCCCATTCAATCCTTGGCCTCTCTGCCTTGATTGCCATCAAGGTGGGCCACTGGTGTCAATGGTGGACATGAGTCCCCAGGAACTAGCTTGAAACCCACCAACTCACAACGTAGGGGACACCAGATGGGAATGACTTTGGGTCACTCCACATTTGAATCTATGTCAGAGGTGAAAGGCTCCATTATTAGTCCCCTAGGCCTGGTCCACACTAACCCCCCACTTCGGACTAAGGTACGCAAATTCAGCTACGTTAATAACGTAGCTGAATTCGAAGTACCTTAGTCCGAACTTACCGCAGGTCCAGACGCGGCAGGCAGGCTCCCCCGTCAATGCCGCGTACTCCTCTCGCCGAGCTGGAGTACCGGCGTCGACGGCGAGCACTTCCGGGATCGATCCCAGAAGATCGATTGCCTGCCGCCGAACCAGGAAGTAAGTGTAGACCTACCTCTAGCATGATGCCAGGAAGGTTGTAGGGCCTGGGGAGAATGGTCGCTTAGATACATTAACATCCACTTCTCCGCACAGTTCCATGTCTCAGTATCCCCGGTGGCCCCTGCCCCACCTCCCCGTTGGAGCCATCTGACATCTTCTCACCTGTATCCTGCACGTGAATAGTGACAATGCCGGACTCCTCCTCAGCCAGCCTGTACCACACCCCCTTGGGGTCAGGGAGCCACTCCTCCACACGGCACGAGTAGTTGCCAGCATCAGCAGCGCCTGCCTGCAGCACCGTCAGTCGGTAGAGCACGGAGGAGAGCCTCTGGAAGCGCAGCCTGCCTTCAAAGCGACCTGCCTCTTGGCCAAACGTTGCATCTAGGCCCACGCTTAGCAGGGCCTCCCTCTCCTCCTCTTCCTCCGTGCCACGGCTAACCTGGCCTCCTCCCTCTTTCATCCTCAGGTTGTACCAGGTCACAGCGAAGCGGGACTCTTGGCTGGAGCGTGACAGAATGCTGCAGTCCAGCGGGAAGGGCTCCTTCTCCAGCACCGTGAGGTTGGAGATGGTGGTATCCACCTGCAAGGTGGGATCTGACAGTTCGGAGACATTCATTAATGAAAGTGGAGAGAAAAACAGAACAAAACACTGTCTGAAATAGCTACCCCTTTCCAGCCCAAATGCACAGCCACATTGGGGGTGGCTGAAGTACTGCCCCCAGACTAAACCAGCCTATCCATGGCCACTGTACCATTTGTGGCCATCCTGTGCAAACATCCCCAGCGAACAATGCTCCATCTTGATCAGAGGGTTGAAATGGGAACATTCCTATAGCACAGTTCGGCCTTATTTGTGCTACCCAGACAGACCCTGACGGCAACCTTCCAGGAAGAAGTGCACACGTGCATATACCGTCACATGGAAAAACTGTTACATCAGTTTAATTAATTTAGATACATACAAAAATATGGAACTCCAAAAATTACAGTGCTCCTATATTCACTTACATTGTGTATATTAAGGAACATCATTAACGTTGCAAATAAACTTACATTACAAGCCTGATTTTTTTTCTCCTCAGCTCTAAAATTTACGAAAGCCATCATATATTAGGCCTCAATACTGGTAAGTCTGATCTGGGGCCAAGGTTGACTTTTTTCTGAAAAAGCACACAGTGAACTGGACAATGGGTTCCTAAATCATGATGACCCCCCAAAACAGAGGTGTTAAATACAGCTCCAAGATTCTCAGGGTTGTGGTTTTCTGGGTGGGTTTTTTTTTTTTTTTTTTTTTTGTGCCACTTTGCAGCAAACAAAGGGGAGGGATAAAGCTAGCTTCACCGGTTCCCCTACCTGAGCTCCAGGGCCCAGGACCTAAATTTAGTTGATTAAAATCAGATTTCAAGAGCAATTAACACTTGATTTAGTAACATCATCAGGGAATGTGGGCTCTTGAGACCTTACCACAGCACCTCAAAGAGCTGCTGGAGATCTCCGTTTCCATTTAAAGATTTAAGAATGCAGCTTCTAGCCCTTTTCTTTACACAGACTAAGTTCAAAGTGCAACCAATTACAAGGGAATCTTTTCAATAGAAAAATAATTTCTCCTCAAAAGCTTGGCAGGAGGTTCCCCCTCCTGCAAACCTCAGCGGGTCTAAAGGAAATAGGGGACTTCCCCTTTGACCTCTTCCTATGCAAAAACCCACCCTTAAGCCCCACTCAGCTTTTCTACCCTGTAGGCCACCTAAATTCCATTTAAGGGAGCACTGCTCCTGAGTAGACCTCAGGAGGGTTTTTGGCTGGCTCCTGGGTTCAGGGGCTAATTTGGGATCATTTTTGGTTGGGAAGCCTGTTACAGGTTGTGTGGGGATCTTTCTGGAACCTACCAAGGTCAGTAGAGAGCCCTGATGAGCAGCCCAAGGTTCATGGGATCAGGGGAAGCTCTGAGATTCCTAAAGGCCATGTCTACACTACAAAGTTAAGTCAAGTAGACATCGAGCCTCCGATTTAAGCAAGTCGATCTTACGTGTCCACACTATGCTCATTGTATCGGTGGAGTGCACCCTCACTAGCAGGGCTTCCATCGATGCACGGAGCACTGTACTGTGGGTAGCTATCCCACAGTGCACGTATCTGAGTGGAATTTTGGGTTGGGCTTGCAATGCCTTATGGGACCAAACATTTGCGCGGATGGTTATGGGAACAAGGTGTTAGCCTCCCCATGATGCATTTACCTCCCTCTCTCCCTGAAATCAACTGCAACCAAACCAAGCTTTTTTCGTGCCTTTTTTTGTAGGTCTGGGTTACCCGAGCAGACTCCATAGCACGATAAGCATGGACCCCGCTCAGCTGTACACTGTTGTTGTGAGCATTACAAAGCATGCCTTATCCTGCAGTATTTGCTCAGCCGAAGCAGGAGCCGCCGCACGGAACAATGAGACACCACGCTAGCAGCCCTGCTAGAAGACAGAGCGGAGCAATTCACAGTTGCTGGCGACAGTCACGCATCACCTTGACATGGTGGAGTGCCGCTTCCGGGCCCAGGAAACAAGCACTGACTGGTGGGACCTCATGGTTATGCAGCTATGGGATGACTAGCAGTGGCTGCAGAACTTTCACAGGCTTAAGGCCACTTTCGTGGAACTGTGTGAAGAGCTTTCCCCTGCCCTGAAGCACAGCAATACTAAAATGAGAGCTGCTCTGACAGTTGAGAAGTGAGTGATGACAGCTCTGTGGAAGCTTGCAATGCCAGACTTCTACTGGTCAGTGGGGAATCAATTTGGAGTGGATTAATCTACTGTGGGATCTGTTGTGATCCAACTTTGCAGGGCCATGTACAGACTTCTGCTAAGAAGGGTAGTGACTCTGGGCAATGTGCAGGACGTAGTAGATGGTTTTGCTGCAATGGGGTTCCCTAACTGCAGTGGGGCGATAGAAGGAACATATATACCTATCTTGGCACCAGATCACCTTGCCAAAGAATACATAAGGGGTACTTCTCAGTGGTGTTGCAAGTGCTGGTGGATCACAGGGGCTGTTTCACCAACATAAACGTGGGATGGTTGGGAAAGGTGCATGACGCGCACATCTTTAGGAACACAGGTCTGTTCAGAAAGCTGCAAGCGGGGACTTTCTTTCCAGACAGCAAGATAACCATTGGTGATGTTGAAATGCCAATCATGATCCTGGGAGACCTAGCCTACCCCTTGCTCCCATGGCTCATGAAGCCGTACACTGGCAGCCTGGACAGCAGTAAGGACTGGTTCAACCATAGGCTGAGCAAGTGCAGAATGGTGGTGGAATGTGCCTTTGGACATTTAAAAGGTCACTGGCGGCGTTTGCTTACTAGTGAAAGCAATATGCCCATTGTTATTACTGCCTGCTGTGTGCACCATAATATCTGTGAAACAAAGTAAGAAAAGTTTCTGGTGGGGTGGGGAGTTTAGGCAGATCGCCTGGCAGCCAATTTAGAGGAGCCAGACACCAGGGCAATAAGAAGAGCACACTGAGGGGTGCTGTGTCTCCAAGGGGCTTTGAAAACCAGTTTCAGCAATGAGCCAAAGTAATGTGACACTTATCTGTGTTGTTCCTTACCAAACTGTCCACTTCATTGCATTTTCTCCCTGTAAATTCCACCCCCACCAACCACTGTGTGTTGAATGAATAAAGAGCCTTTTCTTCTCAATTTGTTAAGTTTTATTATGCGCACAAACACAGAGACAGCAAAGAAAAGTAAAATAACCTGGGGCAAAAGGGCTGATAACACTATGGGGGGAGAAACAAGGACAACTTGCTTACAGATGCACTGCAATAACAATCAAAGGCGTGGGAATGGGCGCCTTCTGGTTCTTGTATCCTCCCCTAGTGTTGAGTGCAAGGGATAGCGAACTTTCCTCCCCCGCCTCATAGGACGTTTGGGGGAGGAGGATGTAGAACTGGGTGATGATGGCAGCATGTTCAGCATAGGCTGCAGAGGGACTCTAGCATCCAGCTGCCTTTCTTGAACCTCAACCAGATGCTTCAACATGTCTGATTGCTTCTTCATAATCCGCAGCAGCTCTTCCCGCTTGGCACGCTCTTGTTCCCTGCATGCTCTCCTGTCCTCCCTGTCCATGTCCAGGTTCTCAGACGGTGTAGTCTTCCATGCTCTGCACTCTGTCTTGTCACTCTCGAAGGCACGTATTAACTCATTGAACATGTCCTCCTGAGTCTTCTTTTTCCGCCTTCTAATCTGGGAAAGTCTCTGTCCCAGTGTGGAGGATGTGCCGACAGACAAGGTTTCAGCTGCAAGGAAGACAAAGCACAAGGGTAGCATTGGCAGTGCATATATTATTCCTGGTGCCAGGTTAATTTTTTTTTTAAAATAAGAAAACCACCCTTCAATGCACTTTCCTGCAAACCATAACATAATCACAACCACTGGCTACTGCAAGAGTCGGTTTGCTGCTCCAGCTATGGTGAGTAAGGCCACGAGGCATGGGTGAGAGGTCTTGTGCTGCAGCTTTCGTGAGGACATCCTTGGGATCACTCATTGGAACTTGAGAAAAGCCCCCTTGCCCCTAGCACCTGGATGGTGCTTGTGGACAGGCTACAGTGTAAAGCCACCCAAATAGTTTGTTTTTTACAAAAAAGAGGCATTGGGTTGGGCTGGGTAAGAGGGGGAGGGAGACAAATAGGAAGCCGCCCTCCCCCCCATTTTTAAAATACTGGTTGCAATATGCGGTGATTCCTTCCAGCCACAACCATGGCACATTTGGCAAAGAGTGGTTGTCTGACCCAGATTTCACCAAACGCGGGGCGGATTACTTGTTGAATTGTTTGCGGTTTAGGGGCTAGCGTTGAAAGCTTCCCGCATTTCCCTTAGCTGACCATATGCAATATCACTCTCCTGAGGGTAACAGAGGCGGCAAGGGAGCAGATGATGCAAGTGTCTGGGTACAGACCTGGTCCTTATGTTGCAATGATGCCAGCAGAGTTAATACTGGAGTGCCATGGGAAAGTATCCTACCGTGGTGGACGAAATAAGGTAGCCCTTCCCAGAAACCTTCTGTGAAGGATTGCAGAGTACCTCCATGAAAGCTTCCTAGAGATCTCCATGGAGGATTCCCTGGCCATCCCTGTGCATATAAACAATCTTTTTCGGAGAGCACTCTCTCCGTAGCTGGAGTGGCCATCGATACCCACTACACCTACCTTTTTGTTCAGATTAATCCTAAAAAATAACAGCATGTAACCCCTACAGTTTGATTGGAAATGTGTACTCACCAGAGGTGCCTTGCCTGGCATTATGCTCCGCCGCTGACTGGTCCTGTGAAGGGATGGGCTCTAGGGTTAAAAACAGTTCTTGACTGTCGGGGAGAATGGATCCTCCGCTTGCCTGCCTCACATTCTCCTCCTCCTCCTCAACGTCCTCCTCGTTGTTGCTTGAGGTCACACGGGGCTCCTGGGAGGTATCCACAAAGCGTTTTGGGTAATGGTGGGGTCGCCACCGAGAATCGCATGCGGCTCCTCATAAGAGCGGCATGTCTGTGGGGCAGAACCAGAACGACTGTTCGCCTCCCTTGTCTTCTGGTACGCTTGCCAAAGCGCCTTTATTTTCATGCAGCACTGCTGCGTGTCCCTGGTGCAGCCCTTCTCCCCCATGCCCCGCACGATCTTGGCATAGATGTCAGCGTTTCTTCTGCTGGATCGGAGCTCTGCCTGCACAGACTCTTCTCCCCACACAGCAATAAGATCCACCACTTCCTGTGTACTCTGTGCTGGAGCGCGTTTGTGGCCTTGAGTCTCCATGATCCGCTGTGCTGGTGAGCTCTCAATGCGGGACACCTCCTGGTGGCCAATTCATTCGAATTACACAACGCAGTGTCTACGCTATCCCCATGTCGACCCATGGATCTTGAATTAAGTGCTATGCCTCTCGCAGAGCTGGAGTACACAAGTCGATTTTACAGGCCACTTAGGTCGGCGGAAGGGACTCGGTAGCGTAGGCACATACATTACTAAATTGACCCAACGTGGCTTATGTCAACCTAAATTTGTAGTGTAGACCAGGCATAAGGCTGACAAAGGGGTGGAATAGGGAAGAAAGTCTCCACTCCCCGTGGTCCCCTTCATGGACAATGGGGAGTAGCTGAAGTAGGAGGGACTTTTTCCCCTCATACTATCAACCCTCAAAATCTTCTGCACCTGCATTGCCCTTGCCCCACTTCCTACAGACGTTAAGCTGACAATAGGAGTTTGGCTCTCCTACAACTCTCTACAGCAGTGGAGACCCCATCCTGAGAGTCTAAAGAAGTTCACAGAAGTGGGACTCTTTTTTTGTGAACTTGAGGTCTGAAGCATCAGGACTTCCCTCTCAAGGGCAGCAGGTGGTGTTTGCAGCTAGCAGGATCCCCTCCTCCAGGCCTCCCAAGCATTGCTGGATTAAGGCTCTTAGGATTTGCAGGAACAGGGCACCTTTCTAGCCGTTCTTAGGTGTTTGAGATGGTCCTAAGGAAATTTCCATATAAGAAACTTCATGCAGGTGATGTAAGGCTGCAGGTACATGCCAATGGTTTGAGTTCGTGTCCTTCAGGGAGGCCTCAGAAGGAAATGGAGAAGACATACCTTGAGATGCTTGATATTTCTAAGATAAACACAAGCAAGGCAAATCCAGGCCTCCTCATAAAGCAACAAATACAGGAAGGGCAAAAACCCAGTTTTCTTCCTTTTTGCAAGTTACCTACAAGATTACTTCAGACCATGCTCAGTGAGTATTTTCCAATTGCTCACAACTACTGATTCGCAAAACATAAGAACAAAGATTCTTTTTCATGGAAGAATGAGTGACACAGTAAGTTTGGAGCTTTTGTTCAGCCATTTTTGAGTTACTTGTGAGCAAAAAAAGTTGCTTTTCTTTAAACCTAAATCAGTGTAGTCCTCTTCCCCTATTTCCCCCCACCCATCCAACGCAAACACACACTTTTCACAGCTTAAAAGGGGCTGAAGGGATTTCCTTCTACACTTTGCTAAATCATTCATCTCATGGCTTAGATCAGGTCTGGGAAGTTTCAGCCCAAATGGAGATTTATATATAATCGTAGTTATAGTATGTGTAATCTACATAGTAATCCACCTGGAGACATTAGGTCCTTTCTGCTCAAACCAGCTCATTTGGAAAAGTTTCCCAAGCCACGATTTCATGGATATGATTTTCATAATCCCTGAGAGAGCATTTTCCCCGTGTAGGGCACAAATCCTCTCCACAGGGAATTACATCCCTGCTACAACCTTCCCAGTCTCCTGACATTTTGCCAGCAGCATTGCACATCCCCATGGAGAAGTCCCAATGAAATATCCTGGGCATCTGTGTAAAAAACAATCAATGACTGTATTCCCAGGGGCTTAAATCCAGAAGGGAATATTATGATTGTCTAGCACAAGCCAGAGAATTTCAACCAGTGATTCCTTCATCAAGCTCAATAATTATGGCTGAACAGGAGCATTTCATTGGAAAAACATCCTGTCTTGATTCAAACACTTCAGAGGATGGAGAATCCACCACTTCCCTTGGTAAGTTGTTCATTATCCTCACTGTTCACAATGTGTGTCTTATTTCCAGTCTGAATTTGTCTGGCTTCACTTTCCAGCCAGGGGCTCTTGTAATGAGTGAAAGGCTTCAGACATACACCTCCTGCAGAGCTTGCACAGGCTCTGGAAAGGCCAAGGAAGGGTTCTGTTCCCACTGTCACTTTGCTGTACATGGCACAAGTGTGTATTTGGCAGCAGCAGGGAACACAGGAACTGCCATACCAGATCAGACCAGTGGCCCATCTAGCTCAGTACCCTGTCTCTGACAGCAGCCAGCAGCAGATGCTTCAGAAGAAGATGCAAGAAGCCGCAAAAGTGAGCAGTTATGAAATAACCTCCTCACAGGAGAAATTGCTTCCTAACCCCCTCATCAGGTAGAGGGCCAGGAGTTCTGTTCCCAGACTGGACAGGTCACAATATTGCCGTGCTCCAGTTTCTCCATCTGTAGAATGGCGATGATCCATCTTGCTAAACAGCTTGGATAAAAGCTCTGATCTGAATGCCTGAAGAGGCTTTCAACCCATGTAATTATCTCCCATCAGATGCACATGCAAGACCATAAGGTCCCTTTAAACAGATCACTACATCACACAAGGTCACATTTTAAACCAGAACCTTAACAACGTGTAAAATATATGCAATGCAAGTCATTGGAATGATTGAAATGAAAAAATATCTAGATATAAATTCCACGCTCTCCACCTTCACCCCCTTGCTGCACCTCAGGGTCAGGGTGGTGCTGGTGTTTTAAAAAAAATTCATAGGCCCTCCAGCAATATCAGGGAGGAAGACAACCAACCCTCAAATCCTATTAGAGTATTGCTGTGTCTGCAGTCCCCCTGTGTTCTCCCTCCAGATTAGCATGGTAGCAATGAAGGGACACAGAGAAGTTAGCTCAAGCTGTTGCTGCTGCCAGTCCTGCTCCCCCCAACTCAGCTGCAGTGCATGGGGTGAGGGAACAAAGCAGAGAAACAGGGAGGGAGCTGGGAGCATGAAAGAGTCACACTGCCGCCATTCCCCTCCCTCCCCAGCATGCCTAAATCAGTCCTGAGCTGGCAGATAACACTCAGGCTGGAGTGAGATATGGCTCCCTCACATGCCTGCTGGAGATGGGGCTGCCAAACTGTCATGTCTGGGGAGTGTTTTGAGGTGGTTGATGTGCCATTATAACAATGAATAGTCAAGTACGCCATTTCTCACTATGTGGGAGATTTCTGGTTTCAGGGGGGTGATGAGGAGAGGCCTGGCAAGCCAGGTTAGGACCCTCACAGTTTGGGAGGGAGGGGAAGGATCTCTCTGATGAAGTCCCAGAGCCCGATGAACGTGACCCAGAGGATCCAGTTACCTGGCTGTTTCACGGTGACAGTAGTCAGCCCAGAGAGGTCTTCTGCCCGTTTGTACCACTGATTGCTGGGATTCAAGAGCCACTCCTCGACGCGGCAGTCATAGGCTCCGCTGTCTTGCACCATCACGTTCTGGAGGGTGAGCAGGTACAGGCCCGGGGAAGGGCTCTCCAAATGTAGCCTGCCCTTCAGGTCGCTCAGTGTTGCCAGGTCTCCGTACTGCAGAGTGGCCTGGCGGCTCAGCCGTGCCACTGCCTCTTTCTCTGGGTGGCCAGATTTCCACACGTACCATTCCACCGACAGCTGCGAAGCAGGGCTGGTCCGGTTCGTGACTGCGCACTCCAGTGTCACCCACTCGTTCTCCAGAACTGTGAGGTTCTTCTGGGTCTGGCTCACCTGCAGACGATTGTCTGGGGTGGGAACAGAGACCAAAAAAATAACACAATGACATGACTGCAACAACTGCTGTCCTTCCTCACCTCAATCCCTTCCCAGCTGTGTGCGCCTCCCCACGCACATCTAAACTCAGGCTCTTAGCTCCCCGGAGCTTCCTATTTGTTCTGTGAACCATCTAACACAATTCTGGGTGTGGTAAAAAAGACAAGGCTAGGATTTGCAAAGGAGCCAAAGGAAGTTAGTTTGAATCCCTTTGAAATTCAATGGAATTTGGGCACCTAATTTTCTTAGGGCCCCTTTGTTTCTCAGGTGACATAAATACAAAGTCACCCAATCCCCATGGTGTGGGAGGCCAGAGAGGTACTGGAGACAAAGTAATCCTCTAACAGGATCTGGGGATTCAGAACATGCCAACAAGACTATCTGGAGCTGAAGGGGTCACACCTGGTGTCACTAGATTAGGAATTTCTCCTCCATTTGACCTACAACTTAATTGACACCGAGGGTGGCTGTAATCAGCTGTGCATGCACATAATGTGTGTATCCCAGACTCCTAGCAAGCTGCCAATGCAAACCCGCAGAAAGGGCAGGGTTTGAGCTTCCCTGGTACAGTAGATGTTCTGTCATGACAGAACAGAGATGGGTGCTAAAGGGTCTCACACAATACTTAGTGGCATAAGATTTAGGGGTGCAAAGTTAATAGTGGGTTACAACCCTCCTCCTCCCATCACACATGGGTCCCCAGGCATGTAACCCCCCTCAACCACCCTTTGAAATCTGTACTTCTCTGGACCAGAGTCTGAGGATCCGTGCAGTGCTGTGAACAGCTGGGTCTGGTGATCAATTGGCCCTTGAGCCATATACACCTCTACCCCCGATATAACGCTGTCCTCGGGAGCCAAAAAATCTTACCTCGTTATAGGTGAAACCGCATTATATTGAACTTGCTTTGAGCCACCGGAGTGTGCAGACCCGCCCCCCCGGAGCACTGCTTTACTGCGATATATCCAAATTCGTGTTCTATCGGGTGGCGTTATATTGGGGTAGAGGTATACTCTAGGCTGTGGTGTTTCATGGCCTGGGTAAATCAACAAGGCAACACTTGACCTAGAGGTTGGAGACTGGCTACACTACAGCTGTAGGATAACTGCTCTGTCCTGCCTAGGCCCCAACTGCTGAAACACTGAAGGACTGATTATCAGTCAAGTATTATGCAGATGAGCAGTTCAGCTCATATCATTCTGCAGACCTGCCTCCCAGCTGCTCTATTCTCTCCTCCTCCCCTAGACCTAGAGGGTATTCTTCCTCAGCTGCAGTCACCCCCACAGGGTACTCTTCACATGCAGAGGAAGCTGGAGTCCCCTAGCTGTCTCGGCAAGGCAGGTTCCTCCTCCAGGAGGAGGCCCCGATAATATGCCTCTGGAGTGAGACATGGATGGGGGAAGCGGTCAGCCTTTAAAGAGCCTCCCTCCCCCACATATAAACAGCCCTCTGCATATCTATGACCGCTTTGGCGGAGAGGGGTAGGACCCTGATTAATTCAGTACATCCTTATTATCTTCATTTCCCATCTCTGCCGGTGACATCCTCTGCCATGGAAACCACCAGCAGAGAAGATTTCTCTCTCCCTGGCAGCCAGCTTCCCACCTCATTAAACTCATTACTCATCTCTCATGCAGAGTGCAAGAGAGCTGAGACACGCTCCCGTCGGGATATTGGCAGAGAGTAAAATCAAACTGGAGATGAAAAAGCCCTGCATGCAGAGCTCTGCCAGGCACACACATGCCTGCTCCCTCTCATTAGGTCACTAGTCCCCACTCCAGCGGCACGACACGGTCTCAAACAGGAGTTACACTGAAGGAGTTACACTCTTACTTAACATTGACATAGGAAGAGCCATCCTGTGTAGCTAAGCCCAACCTCAACTTGATCACTTTTCCTTGTCAAGACAAAGCCACCAACAACTAAAAGCATCTTCAACCCCTTCTCCAGAAAGATCCACCCCATGAGAACTGCTGATCCCACCTCTTCCCCCCTCCTCCCCCCAATCGATCCTCTACTTTCAACACAATGTAAAATGCCCCAGCCTGTTCACACCTCCCTCTTCATGGCAGATCCCCTTCAGTTGTGTCCTCACTCAGACCCAATCCAGCTTCTTCTCTCCCTAACTCTTCAGGCATGTGCTCCCAAAGCCAGTGTCCATTTTGCTGGTTAATGACTTGACGGCTAAATCAAAACATAGCAGTGGGGAGATGGAGTTGCATGGAGAGTGCAGACCATGGACAGTGTGAGGCAGGGAGAAGTGGACAGGTAGGACAGTGTGGAGACACGGCAGGTCAAGACGTGTACCAGGCAAGACTACTGACCATCCCACTTCAGCAAATATCCCCCATCCCAGCATAGTGCCCCTTATCCAGTTTCCTGTAAAACTCCATTTCCAGGTGCCAGCTATGTGGAAAGTAGCCAGTTCTCAAAGGACTGGTAAATCACACTTCCTAATTCCTGTGCAAGGCTCTGCTGTGGGAACAGGCAGGCTATGAAATACCCTATACCTCTTTACCGCCTCCCTTTAACACAACGTTAAACCTCATCCCCAGGCCACATTCCTTATCCCAGCAGTCTGCTTCCATTCCTGAACCCTCTTGGGCTTTCCTTCTGTGTGTGTGTGGGGGGGGGGGAGGAGGGTGGGGCGGGGGCGAGGGGCAGAGGGAAAAAGTCCTTGAGGACAGGGTCCCCATTTGAAGGGGAAGCTTCATGGAAGGGCTGGCCTGTGTCACTCCCTCATGGCAGGGAGAGCTACAGAGCTCAACATGGTTTAGGGAGGAGACAGACATCACGAATGCGGATGATACAGATGAGAGTAGAGCGGACTCAGGCTGTGAACGGGACACACGTGCGTAAACCCTGGGTGCTCCTGAGGGGCAACAGGAAGAGTGACAGCGGCTCTGAGCTTCAGCATGACGGAGTAAGGCTGAGAGGTTTCACTGACTATAGCCCAGCATGTATGCAACAGGCTCTCTGGGGCTGACGGAAACAGGCGTGGAACCTATTAGCTGCCCAGGCCCAGTGGGGCATGAATGACCTTTATGCAGGAACACCTGCGCCGCTTGCTAACCACACATCACCCCAGCCACAGAGGAACTTACCAGATTCCAGCACTCTGGCTGGGAGGGGAGGCACGTCTCAAGAGCAACAGCAAGCAGTGGGACGATGTTTGGCAAAGTGGGAAGGGAAGCCTGGCTTCCAGTTTGGGGGCAAAGGCCCAGGCTGTGAAGCGAGGAAGGTGTGATTGGGTCCAGTCTGGGGACAGAGGTTTAGCGGGGGAGAGGGAGGAAGGGGAGAAGGATTTAGCTCGACTGGGCAAAACTTTAGTGCGGACAAGATTTAGTTCAGCTGCAGTTCTTGGGCAAAGTTAACTGCCCGGGAGAGTCCGTGTTACCTGGCTGCTTGACGGTGACCTCAGTTCGCCCAGACACCTCCTCCGCCAGCTTGTACCAGGCATGGTTGGGGCTGAGCAGCCACTCCTCCACATGGCAGTAGTAGCTGCCGCTGTCACTGACCTCTGCCCGCTGGACGGTAAGGCTGAAGAGCCCTCCAGAGGAGGACCGCTCGAACTGCAGCCTCCCCCGTAGCCCCTCCTCCTCGGCGTAGGTGCCGTACTCGAAAGCAGAGCTGTGGGTTGTCTTCAGGATGAGCTTGCCATCAGCGTCGGATGGCTTGTGGACATACCACAGCACAGCAAAGTGAGAGTCCGGGCTGGTCTGCGATTTCACGGAGCAGTTCAGGGGGATGGGCCTGTTCTCCACCAGGGTGATGCTCCGCTTTGATTTGCTGACCTGTAGCTTGGTCACTAGGAGCAAGGAGAGGGAAGGATGAGAAGTGGTAGGTCATTAACACAGAGGAAAAAAAACAAACAAAACAGAAAAAGATGACAACTCTCCCGCCACCTGCAGTCTCATCCATGATCTCCTTGCATAAGGAGAAATAGGACCCTTGATCCACAGGAATTTAGAGAGCCCTGTATCAAATCTTCTTCCCAGTTTCCTCCTTCACCTCAATGAACTCCTGAATCCTCCCTCGGCGAGAGGCTTGGTTTTTCACAGCTGCCTCAGGCCCCCTTAGAAGGATCCTGGATTAAGGCATCCAGTCTAGCAGGAGAGTCACACATATCATTCGTTCTCCAGGGACTTCAGATTCCTCCGTCCCTAGGGCTGCACTTGTTAAACCAACACTTGTTTTTCCAACGCTTCCTGCGCAAACCTCCGTGCTGCTGACCCAGCGCCCCAGAAAGCCACCTGCAGATAGAACATGTGCCTTGCCACACCCCGTTCATCTCACTGAACTGAAAGCTTTTTAAAGGCTATTTGGGACCAGATCAATATGGACATTAAAAACATGAGCAACGTGAGAAACAGACACTCGGCTGGAATGGAAGAGGAGGGAAGCATAGTCTGGTTTGCAGTCAGAGCCCATGGCAGGGAATCAGGAGTTCTGCCCCAAGTTCTGCCACATGCTTACTGTCTGACCGGGGGCAAAGACCGTGACTCTCTCAACTTCCACCAGTTCAGCTCCCCGAGTGGTAGTGAAGGTGGCTGCACTAGTGTATGCAAGGCACAGCACCCACTGGTATTTTAGCCACTGTGTTTAGACCCGCTCTGAATAATGGGTTTCAAACCCTGCTACCCTCTCTATGCTGAAACAAGAATCATGGCGTCAGTCTTTTTATTGTATGTGCATGGGCTATGTCTAATACAATAGGCCTTAATCCCTGACTGGTGCCCCTAGGAACTACTGTAACACAAACAAAATAGTTCATCGTATTTACATCTCTATAAAGGTGCCTTTCCTGCAATTTTGGGGCTGTCTGGTATTTGGTATGCCCTAGATCCCACTGAATGACAATTTGAAGTGAGGAGCAGGGTCTGAATTGACACACACCGAGGCCCGGGCAACTCAGACTCAGTCCATCTCCCTTCTTCCCCGGTCTAGGAAAGTGGGGCAGAGTTCCTCCCCAAGAAGGAAATGGATTGACATAAAGTAAGTATTGGTCAGGGCAGGGAGGGGAAGAGGATGTGGGAACCCAGACCCCATAGTTAGAAGGGATTTACCCCAAGTTTCAGCACTGAAGGCACTACTGGATCTCATCACACCACACAAACTAAACAGGGTCAGACCCAGAAGTACTCAGATAGGAGACCTCCAGATGCTGCAGGGTGTGAGTGTTGCTGCTTCTGGCAGGTGGCATCTTTCCCTCCAAGTCAGCACTGAACTGGTTCCCCAGCATTCAGTTCTCTTTGCTACTGGAAATGCCATCAGATTTATAAATACTGCTCCTGATGCTTGTGAAAAGTGCCACTGGCTCTTTAATGGCCCCAGGAGTCAGGGTTTTAATTAACCCTGGTACCAAGGTCCAAATCAGGTAATTACAATCTCTACCTAAATTTTATCTGCAGCTTTTGTTGCCTAGTGATGATCTGCAGGTCTTCTCCTGAATGGCTGTGTAGCACTGCTGTACCTGGTAATACCACTGCTGTGTTTCACTCCAGAAGTGGAGGCATTTTTGTGCTGGGAGAAGGGATTGTGTACACAGTTTGTAAATCTATTATTGAAGTTTACAAAGCATTCTGGGGACAAGAGGTACCACAGAAATACAGGACTGCAAGTCAGGACAGCTTCATTCAGATCAAAGGAGCGCTGCAGATTTACACCAGCTGAGGATCTGTCCCACAGGGTCTAGTTATTAGGATGCAATGGGGTCTCTTCTCACTGGGGCAATGGGTCTCTGTTTTGCATTACTTTTTACTTCACCAAGCTACCACTGAATTCTAGTCTCAATTGCCCTGTCAGCCAAGCCAAATGTGTGTGGGGAGGAGCCTGGGGGAGAGAAGGGTACGTACAAACAGCATCAAATGGAAGGAAGAGGCTCCCATGACAATGACACTTTTCTGCTCTAAGACAACATCTGAAGATATGCATCCTGGTAACACAGAAAAGTTCCCCTGGAGCCTGTACTGCCTTTGGCTTTAATCAGTATGCTAATAAAGACTAGATAACTCCGTTATGGAATGGCATACTGGGAGCAGGGGATGGGGGGAGGGGGGAGAATAGCCCCCAGTTTTCCTCTCTGGGGACTGACTTAATGGAGAGGTTTAGGCTCATGCTGCTATATTCCTCCTAGCCCAATCCACCAAGCAGGTTGCACTGAGACCCACTTCACCTCCTTGTCTCATTCTAGGTGGGGAAAAGGTTATTTCAAGTCATAACCAGTCCTCCAGTGCCTGGGATAAAAACCAATAGAAAAGGAAGGCAAATCTCAGCAGCTCTATTTCTCCCCCTTCAACCCCCTTTCCAACAGTTTATTTTTAATTGGTACGGGATTATTTTCTGCAACTGTTGCTAAGGAAACCTCAGTTGCTATAACAACTGTATATGTTAAGTTGCTTGCTTATATCTATTAAAATGCACTATACACACATGCTGTGTGTTGTGGGAGCATACTGTATCTATACACACACGCCCATGGCATATAATGGACCTATATTTAGAAACATGAAAAATAGGAAAGAGATTTTTAAGAATCCCTCCTAATTTTCTTCCCACATTATAGCATTTCAAGGGGAGGGGAGCTGGAAGGACAGAGAAGGGATATTTTTAAACCTGGTGCTTCTGGGCAACAGACCCATGTCTCACTTGGACACGATTTATTCCACTGATGTGGCAAAAGTGCACTCCCAGACCAAAATACATAGCAATTCTCAGCACACACAGGTACACCCTGACGTTGCAGAGCACCAGGGCAGCCCAGAGAGTGGCTGTTCCTGCTTCCCCCAACACCTGGCAGCGTTTCCCAGCCATTGCCCTAGTTTTCAAAGCCTCTGGTCTGTTTCTTGCTCCCTTCCCATAACCAAGAAGCCGTACACACAGTAGATTGGCGGGTGTGTTTTGAGATGCGTGTCTGAAGGGCCAGATAGGTAGTTCCAGCATCAGGTCGAGAGTGAAGGAGTCTGGTATTATCCCTGACACAGGATGATAAATCCTCCACCCTACACGCTGGGTAGAAAACGAAGTATTGTGGGGATTTATTACGCGTATGTTACCAGGTGCAGAATTGCTCTGATCACCTCCACTCCTGTCAGCCACACCACAGCAGCGCATAAGGCAACATTCACAAGGCCCTTTTTGCATCCAGAAGGGCTTAAAATACTTTTTCTAGTCTTTAAATTCTGCAATAGCTGACAGGGATGACAGAGAAGTCGTGGTACAGAGTACTCCGGGGTCCTGGCTCAGTCAGACAGGAGCAGGGAGATTGTTTCAATACAGATCTGGGCTTTGCTATTTCTTTTGTGGCTTTACGGTTCATCTTTAGATGCATTTGTGAGACATAGTAGTTGTATTGGCCTGACGTAGTGTTCATGTGGTTATGGCAAGAGAGCAGGTGTCCCAGGCACTGTATCCTCCATAGGCCAAACCTCAAAGTCCTTAATCAGGCAGAACTGCCCACCCCTTCAATGTGAGATTGGCCTGAACAGAAAGACAGAAAAGGGTTTGACTCTACAATTTGGCTCTACAATTCCAGGTTCTACAATGCACCCTATCCGGGGCTATTCTGAGAGGTGGGGGGAGAGAGGGGGGAGGGGAGAGGGAAGGATGGCTGCTGTACTGCACTGCAAAACACCATGGATAGTGGGAGCAGTGATGTGGAGACACGGCTACATAGCATCTCTGCTAAGCTGTCAAGAGACCAAAGCTCTCTTAATAGGTCTCAAAACATCTGTTCGGGGAGCCCTGGGAAACAGGTGTGTGTTCTGGTGAAGATATCGTACAGATAAATTGCAAACCATAATCCAGTCTCCACTGTGTCTCTTGGATTCCCTGGAGGGAGGAAGAAAGTAAAGAGGATGGTAACTTCATGCACTATTACTGGCTCTCGATACAACAGTAACACATCATTTACACTGGCAATGAAACCATTTAAAATCAATCTTTGTTAAATCTGGTTCTGCTAGCATAGTTTCCTAACCACCAATGACCAAGCACAACAGTGTAGTGTGTGTGAAGTGTGTGTTTAATTGACTTTTTGTAGCTGTGTTCTGTCAAACACAAGCCACTTAGCTCTGGGGTGGAACACAATACACAAACAGCACAAAGCAGCACTACGCACACACAGGAGTAATGTTATAATGTTATCCAACTGAAGCTGCAGAGGCAATTTAGGGAGGTTAAATGGGTAATTACTCAAGCTGGAATTTCCCCAGGGCACTAGGGTTTAACATCCCTCTTCTTGGGAAGAATATGGTAGAGGAATTTTGATAATCACAAGAGGGCAGCACTTCTCATGGCTCATGCAAGAGACACGCCTCCAGCCCCATGGTGCCCTTACATACTGGGGCATTGCTTCAGCATCAACTCACAAGAAAGAGCATCATCTACTGAGTCACCAGCATAACTTCCTGCAGCACTCTGTGCTGTCCTTAAAGGTCTCCCTCAGAGCAGCATGACCAGCCCTGACCCTCAGGATCATACACAAGGTGACATGGCTGCAGACGTACAGCACGTACATACCACAGAACTGGAAATCATTCCCTTTTCAGCTGAAGCCACTTCGTAATGGATATAAACACAAATATACACAGGGAATGTATGTTTCAGGAGGCAATGAGTCTAGTAATTGCGGCAGGGGAGGCTGGAAAGAGGACTCAATTGGCAGCTTTTTTTTTTTCCTACTGACTTGCTGTGTTGGTTCAGACAGTTAATTTCTGTGCCTCAGTTTCCTTATCTGCAGAAATAAAAAGTTACCTACCTTTGTAAAGCATTTTGAAATCGGCAGATAAATAGACTCCATAAAGGTGATCTATCAGCGCTGTTCTTTGTAAGGCTGTTTAAGGCTCTCCTCTTGTAGAGCTCCCAAGAAAAATCAACACCTGAGTCCCACTGAGGGCAGACAGGAAGCTTTGCTCTTCTATAAAAAATTCTAGGACCCAAGCTAATAAACGTGGCTGAGAACGCTCCCGGCAGAGCGTTCTCTTTTAAAGAGGGGGGGAGGGGAAAGTCAGCTAAGAAATGCAACGCTGAGCATTTGTGGTGAATTTTCAGGAAGTGCAAGTACTGCCAAGGGCAGCCCAGGGAGTCCCAGGGGAGAGTGCTCATCTGCACAGGGAGGGGAGAGGAGTCAAGGGCTGCCTTGTCCCACTTTGAAGATTGTCACCCTTGAGGAGAGCTTCTGCAGAAACAACCTCTCCCGGAGAGAACTTCCGAAATATTATCGAGTTTCCCAGCAAGTGCCCTAGTTTTTAAAAGCCTCTGATAGAATGTGGCTGTTTTGACGTGAGAGAGGGAAAGGGGAGAGGGTAGAAGGGGAAACAAAAAACAAAAACAAAGAGGGCTTGTGCACAATATGCTGCTCAAAGGTCAATCCACCAATGGGAGTGTGATTGCATGAGCTCATAGTTGATGCCCCACAGGGTCAAGATTTAATTCTTGCAAATAGGATGGGTTTAGGAGCTGCCTGTCTCCTCGGAGTGTTAGGCTGGTGGATTGTAAAGGGTGATTTACAGTCTGTGAACTGCTGGAAAGGGTGGGAAGGAAAACGGGGCTGTGACTTGCCTCCCGATAAGATTCCCTGGCTCAGGGATAGGACAATCTGAGCCGGTTCCACAAGAAGACTGTCGCACAAGATCCATGCCTCAGTTCCTGCAGCAGTGGGGCTCCCAGAACTGCAGCACCCTCCTGAGCAGTTGCTCAGGTGCTGTGTGTCATCCAAGGTGAACCCTGCAGAGTGGGCTGAGCCTCTTGCCTGAAGGAAGCCCTGTCCCCGTCCCCCCCCCCACTAGTGGCAGATGGGCACTCCCACTGGAATCCACCTCCTCCCGGTCAGTTCCTCCAGAGAGGAAGGACAGTTCAGTGGGCGCTAGCCTGGGACTCGAGAGCCCGGGGTTCAGTTCCCTGCTCAGGGCAAGTCACTCACCTGTCTCTGTACCTCAGTTTCCTGTATGTAAAATGGGAATAACAGGCCATCCCTACCTTATGAGGCACTCAGGCACTATGGTAGTGGGGGCCAGATAAGTACCTTAGATCGTTCCTGACTCAGGACTGGCAGCAGGAAGATGGGTGGATAAGGAGGATGCAAGTCCACTGAATTAGCTGGCAGGGAAGAAGGCAATTAAGAATAGATAAAGGAGACAGTAAAGGAAGGAAATGACAGCAGAAGGGGTGGTCAGGTTAGGGCTCTTACAGGACAAGGGAGGGGCCAGGAAGCAGGAGGAAGGTTCTCCAAGGATTTAAACATTAAATACAATCACAGCGAAGCAGAGACAGAGACTTCAACACTAGGACCATCTCCCCGGAGATGCAAGGAATATGGGAGCACAGCTCCTGCTACTGTTATTCTCTTTTAATAGAACACAATTCCTGCTGAAACTGGATTAGCAATGCTGCAAATTGCATTAGCCAACATGGGCGGCTGGCTGGGGCGATGAGAGCATGAGAAGAGGAAATAGCATTAGGCTTTGCCTGCTATTATTACTGCCGTTATTAACTTGTCACTTTGCTGTAGTGTTCCTATAACAATGAATTATTGCCTGCAAACAGGTCGACACGATTGAATTACTGGGGAGAACAGCTCCATGGAAAGGTAAGGCAAGGCGGCCTCTTTCCCGAGGATCTTTCAGTTGCTGCCCATCCTGCCGTCCAACACATACATGGTGCAGACAGAAGAGCCACTGAAGGTAGCAGACTGGCCATTCGGACTTCAAGCAATGCTAGTTTCAGAACCATTCTCCTTGCCGCACAGGAGTTGTTTTAGTCTGTGCTGCACTACACACTGATCTCACTAAGATAAACACCTTATAGTTCCATCACCTTAACCATAGGGCAACAATGATTTGTTTTAATTCCAGTTTCATTCCTCATGCATCTAGTTGGTGCAGAGACAATTCAGATACCCAGAACCGGATCCTAAGATGTGCCAAGCGCCCACAGCTCCTGTTGGTGTATCATCAAAGGCTCTCGCAGAAGCCCAGTATCGCCTAAGTACGTGATGAGCTGTCACCCAGCTCAGGCAGATAGATGAGGAACAAATAAGTGTCATGGGACAGTGGTAAAGAATGACAGAAAGAGCTGTTCTGTGTCCACTTCACTAAACATCTTCTGCCTAGAGCCTTCCTCTCATTCCTTCCTGCCTTGCTTGTTACTGATTTCAAGAAACAGCACACGTACCTTTGCCTCTGCCCTGATGCATAGTCTTCAAAACAAACAATTAGATATCCAGATACGTCACTGATGTGACCACTTGTCTAGAGAGAGATGGTTCTGCTCCTCCCCCCCCAACAGATAGAGCCCTCTGTTAGTTCAGAAATACGCTCTACTAACTCCACTGTTCTCCATCCTGAGTTTTCCATCTCCTTGAGAGGCATTGGGACTGGCACCCTCCAGACCAGGGGTAGGCAACCTTTCAGAAGTGGTGTGCCGAGTCTTCATTTATTCACTTTAATTTAAGGTTTCGCGTGCCGGTAATACATGTTAACGTTTTTTAGAAGGTCTCTTTCTATAAGTCTGTATTATACAACTAAACTATTGTTGTATGTAAAGTAAATAAGGTTTTCAAAATGTTTAAGAAGCTTCATTTAAAATTAAATTAAAATGCTGATCTTACGCCGCCAGCCTGCTCAGCCAGCTTCCAGCCTGGGGTTCTGTTCACCTAGGCTTGCAGTGGGCTGAGCAGGGCGACTCGAGGTGCAGGGCAGAAGGCTGGGTGTGTGGGGGGGTGCAGGGCAGAGGGCTGGGGTGCTCAGCTCGTGGGGGTGCTCCCAGCCCCCTGCCCTGAGCGGCTCATGGCAGGGGGCTGGGAGGGATATGCCCTGTTCCACCCCCTTCCCCAAGGCCCGACCCTACCTCTCTCTGCCTCCTCTACGGAGCAGGGAGCACAGTGCCACTCGGCTCTGCTCGGCTCCCCCTCGCAAGGGCCATCGCCAGCAGGGAGAGGGGGGAGGAGGAGGAGGAGGGGCTGGAACGCACCACGTTGTGGGAAGAAACGGGGGAGACGGGGAGCTTGGCTGCCGCAGGATCAAACTTCTGCCTCCTTCCCCCGCAGGGGAGAGCGGTGGGCGGGGAGGCTGAGTGGGGCTGGGGGCCAGGACCCCCCCTCACCGCTCTCCCCTGCGAGGGCAGGAGGCAGAAGCTTGATCCTGCGGTTTCCCTCGTCCCCCTTCTTCCCCCAGCGTGGCGCTTTCCGGCCCCTCCGCCCCTCCTCCTCCTCCTCTCACTGGGCAGGCAGCGTGCCACTCAGAATCAGCTCGCGTGCCGTAGGTTGCTGACCCACGCTCCAGACTATGCTGCAAAGGAGGAGTAGCCCCCTCTGTCAATGGAATAGCACTGGTCCTCCATTTTCACCTAGTACACCTCTACCCGATAGAACGCTGTCCTCAGGAGCCAAAAAAAACTTACCGTGTTATAGGTGAAACCGCGTTATATCAAACTTGCTTTGAGCCACCGGAGCACATAGCCCCACTCCCCCGGAGCACTGCTTTACCGCGTTCTATCCGAATTTGTGTTACATCGGGTCGTGTTATATCGGGGTAGAGGTGTACCATCCTAGGTTCCTCTATACATTTTATGAGGTCCCTCTCTATAGCCATGGTTGAATCAGAATGGCTGAGTTTGGCTGTCTCTCCAGTAGCTCCCAGATTCACTTTACCTCTAATATTTCTTTAACCTTCAAGTTCACAATGCTTCTCCCCACAACACAACAATATTCCTGGATATGCAGCATAAACAATAACTGCGAGCACCAAGGGCAGCAGGGCTGTGGCACTCCCATGGCCATGGGAAACACTACTAGGATAGGATAGACAGGTGGGAACGGTGATCCATCCCACTTCCCTGAGAGAGAATTAATGTCACACTTTGCAAACCTCCTGCCTGCTCAATACAGCCAGCGTGAGCCAAATACTTACATCCACATGTACCAAGCTCACCTAAACCCACAGCAAAACCCCAGCTATACAAACCTCTGCGTAAACATTGACCTCAGCACGGGCAATTTTCCAGAAGTCAATTAACATTATATTTAGTGCCACGACAGTTTGGGCAATAACAATTTAAACTCCCATGTTTCTCAATCTTTGCTGCAAAGGGTCTGCAAAGTGAACATATCCTCTTCCCTCCTCCCCAAAACCCATCACATCCCAGAAGAATCCTGCTGAATCAGTGCTGTCCTGACCATAGCTAATTTCTTGCATTAAGTGTGGATGTCACTTTTAGCTGTACAGACCTTTGAAAGCAATCACAAATTGGGGGAAGGGTTCATTATTTGTATTCCAGGATTCACCCCCCAGTCCCCCTCTGTTTCACCCCAGCCACACATCCCTTGGAATCTCAGTGTCTTGGACCATCCTTCCAGTCAGAGAAAGTTTGCTGAAGCTCCTTCCAGAGCCCATAAGTATCACCCTGGAGTCAGACAGAAGGATGCACTCAAGGGCTACAGAAGGCCCTCTTCTTCACTTGTCAAGGCTGAAAATGCTGCCTCTGCCATTGTGGCTGACAGCAGATTTCAGCCAAAGGCTCATCAAGCCTCCATTAATGGCTGACCTGCTACCTTCCCCTACCAACACAACTGCAGCCCTGCCATAGGAGAATGAACAGATATTTGAGAGGTTCCCATAGCTACATGGTAGAGGCTTGCAGTAACAGCTATAGTAAGGCTGCATTTGATGTGGACTTCGGTCCCACTAGGAAATAGACTAAGACCCCAACTTGTTTCATACAGGTCATTGAACAGATATCAAATGGTAACAACTTTCAGCCACTGCCTGGGGACGGGTACGAATGAGTGACCAAGAAAGTTCCCCTCACCTCTTTGAAATCAGGAAGCCCTGTGTAATAAGGCACAAAGGAGGAGGCCATGTGTCCCGCTGATGAGCAGAAAAAACTGGGAACTAGGAGGTCCCAAGTTCCAATCCCTCTGGCTGAGGAGTTATCTGATCTCTGTGTTCCCAGGCCAGTTTTGAAAAGCAAGAGCTTCACTAGATAAATGCTGAGCTTTCCTGGAGGAAACTAGTTACAAAAATGTTAAAAGTTGAGGGCAATTATAGTTTGAAAACTGCACATAAATTAATCCTCAGCCACTAAAAACAGAAGTCTTCATGTCATGTTAAAACGTGAAAAAAAAAACATAATATAAAGGCCATGGAAGAGGATTCCGAGCACTAGCTGTATCTGCCATCAGAACACGATATACGGCTCACTGATCACTTGTAAATTAAAATATGGAGATAGAAAAGGTGGAATAGAGAATCTGTAGCAAGCAGCAGACACAGCAGGTAAAACTCATATATTGAGCAATTTAATCAATGCCCCATCAAAAAGGTTTCAAATGAATAGCACTGGCACAAAGGGAAAAACAGTTAATTAAACTCTGCACAAAGAGCAAGTTACACACCCACCCACCCACCCCCCTGCCTATTTAATTTTGGAGATAGTTCATTAATGGTCAGGGGCTCTGCCTGCATTGCACACACACAAATCAGGTAACTGGCTACCTGATTTGTATACATTGTTACTTGATTTGCACACACCAATATATATGCGATTCAGAAACTTTTTTTGAAAATGTGGCTTTACATGGCTTATAGACGGATTGACAAATAGACGCTGGAATTTTGGTGGCGGTTAGAGAATTCTCCTCCCCATAATTAAGAGAGCAATTTACCATTATAGGAATAGCTTAGGAGTGGAGAGATCTAGGGCTATATCTATGTATGCTACACAGATGCTTCAGCAGCACAGCTGCAGCTACGTCACTGTAACGTAGGTACTTCCTACATTCATAGAAAGGTTTTTCCCCCATTGATGTAGGTAATCCACCTCCTCAAGAGGCAGTAGCGAGGTTGATGGAAAAATTCTTCCATCAACCTAGTGCTTCTACACTGGGGGTTAGGTCAACCTAACTATGGCGCTCAGGGTGCAAAATTTTTCACACCCCTGAGTGATGTAGCTAGGTGGATCTAATTTTTGAGTGTAAACCAGGCCTAGGAGGTTCCACCTAATAAGTCTGCAGGGTTTCTAGTACTGCCATCCTAGTAAGTTTCCTTGATTTAGCTGTCTTGGTAAATCATTTAGTCAGGTGTCTAGAACAGGGGAGGCCAACCTGAGCCTGAGAAGGAGCCAAAATTTACCAGTGTACATTTCCAAAGAGCCACAGTAATACGTCAGCAGCCCGCCATCAGCTCCCCTCCCAGTGCCTCCTGCCCACCGGCAGCCCCGCCAATCAGTGCCTCCTCCCTCCCTGCACCTCCCGATCAGCTGTTTTGTGGTGTGCAGGAGGCTCTGGGGGGGGGGAGGGGAAGGAGTGAGGGCATAGCAGGCACAGGGGAGGGGGCAGGAAGGGATGGAGTGGGGGCAGGGCCTGTGGCAGAGCCAGGAGTTGAGCAGTGAGCACCCTCTGGCACACTGGAAAGTTGGCACCTGTAGCTCCAGCCCCGGAGTCGGTGCCTATACAAGGAGCCGCATATTAACTTCTGAAGAGCCGCATGTGGCTCCGGAGTCACAGGTTGGCCACCCCGATCTAGAACATGTAACAAAACACTACAGATATGTAACTTCCCACAATACATTTATCAGGAAAGTGTCATCCTAAAAGGGGATGCATGGGACCATAGGAACAAACCAAAGGTCCATTCAATCAAGTACCCTGCTTTCCTGCTATATTATTTTTTAAATGGGTGCCTGAAATTAGGCTTCTAGATTCATTTTTATGCATTTAAACATGGATTTGGGAGCCTAAATATTGTGACAGATTGACAATATCCTGGACAAACCCTATGGAATTAAGGTAAGCTTTAATGAATAAGAGTTAATGCCTTTGGGTCCACTGAATAAAAAATCCAATTGTGTATGCGTTATTGTGTATGTGTTATTGTGGAATTGTATGTAACTTCTCTAGAAGACTGACTAATGCAATCTCTGGAAAGTATTAGGAATTCCAAAGAACTGTTTGACACAATACATGTGAATTGGTAAATGCTAATTTTCCTTCCAAACCCAGCCTTTTGAAGCTATGACATGGGAAGAGACACCCATTGTCTACTAATTACCTGCTCCTGCAAACTCCAGATCAAAGACACCCAAACTGTATAAAAAGGGACTAAAGTGTTCACGGGGGTGCTAATTCTGAGCTGAGGATATGAACTTGTGACCACAAAAGAAAAGGAAAAGTGGGGGGAGGACCCACCCACCAGAACCCAGTTAGAGACAGTTAGGGGGAAATCTCTGGTAAACTGATTAGCATGTATGCAGGTTCTTTTAGTGTTTTTAATATGTTTTCTCTGTAATGCTTATAACTTAAAAATAAATAGGTTTGCATAGGAAATGTTGCATAGTAACTTACAACTGTGACAAATGCACTGTTAACTGTCTCTGAGGAGAAAGGCAAAGCAGGCCTGCTTAGCTAGTCTGACTTTGCTGGTGAATTCACACCATATAATCAGGGAGCTTTGCAACCTGGAAATACTCTGGTCAGGAGGGAGAGAGATGCATGTCTCCACCCAATAGAGGTGACGGACCAGGGAGCCAGAGAGTGGGTGCCCTTGCTGGACTATAGAGGGGGAATATAGATGCAGCTGTCCTGAACTGAGACACCTTTTTTTAAAAAAAAATGGATCAGGTGCCACAACCAAATGGAGCAAAAATCCAGCTAGTCTAGTATCTAGCCTCTGACTGATGCCAGATGCTTCAGTAGAAAATGAAAAAACAACACCAGCCCCTTTACACTTGATTATGAACCAATACCCTGGAATAGCTTTAAAAGGAAAATTGCACTACTTTGGTTTACTCAGCACAGAGGTATTAAAGTTCACAGGGTAAAAAGAACTCGCTACTGGGAAAAACAGTGAATTACTTTATTTACACAATTTTCCTTACAATGGGTATTTTATTTACACAATTTTCCTTACAATTGGTATTTCTGCACTTAGCATGGCAGGTAGCTGTCTGAGTGAAGAATAAAGCCCCCTGCAACACCGCCCTCTACATAAGCCCAGTAGAAAACATTGTGAACCAATGTGTTAAATCAATATTCAAGCAGACTGGAAACAGGTGTCACACTGCCAGGATGTTCAGCACTGACCTGAAGGAAAGGGTGGAAAGTACATTGACCATCTGTGCTGAAGAATAAAAGAGAGGGTAACAGAGGGGAACATTCAATGTGGCACAGTGATTAAAAAAGCAACTACAAATCTGCATTGCATATATAGGGAGAGCATATTAAAACAAGGGAAAGAGTTCTTTCCTTTTACACAGCACTGTCAGGTAACAGCTGGTGTTATCCTATTCAGCTTGTGAGTGGAAACCTTATAGCCTCATGTTTAAAACAAATGCCTGGGACTTAGGACTCACACATTCTATTCCCTGTTCTGCCACTGCTTTAATGCATGGCATCTGGACAAATCACAAGCTCTGTGGCTCAGTTTCCCCATCTGTAAAATGGATGTGAACTTTACCCCATAGAGGGTGGGGAGCTCTAAGGATTAATGTCTGTCAAAAGCTTTGAAGATGGACAGTGCCAAGTATTTTGCACACAATAATTTAGAAGTGATATGGGTGCTGACAGGGGAGAAATAAGGATGATAAAGCATAGGGAGGGAAGAAACACAAGAAGAGATCAGAGGAATTAAGTATACACAGTCGGTGATGAAGGAGGCTACAGGGGGATATGATTCTGGTTCTGTATGTACATGCTGTAGGCAGGAGGGAGAAAAACTGCCCATTAGATAACAATGAGAAGAAAAGACAATGATTTTAAATTAAAAAAAAGGAAAAAATCAGTTTAAATAGCAGCAAAAAAGTCAATTTGAGAAAGGAAGCAAGTTCTGGATTAAGTGGTAGAACTAGGGCTGTTGATTAATCGCAGTTACCTCAAGCGATTAACTCAAAAAAATTAATCGCAATTAAAAAAATTAATTGCAATTAATCGAACTATTCAACAACAGAATACCAACATAAATTAAATATTTTTGTATGTTTTTCTACATTTTCAAATATATTTGTATTCTTGTTGTAACAGAAATCAAGTGTACAGTGCTCACTTAATATTTTTTATTACAAATATTTGCACTGTAAAAATGATAAACAAAAGGAATTGTATTTTTCAATTCACCTCATACAAGTACCGTAGTTCAATCCCTTTATCGTGAAAGTGTAACTTACAAATATAGATTTTTTTATTAAGTAACTGCACTCAAAAACAAAACAATGTAAAACTTTAGAGCCTACAAGTCCACGCAGTCCTACTTCTTGTTCATCCAATTGCTAAGTGAAATAAGTTTGTTTACATTTACGGGAGATAATGCTGCCTGCTTCTTATTTACAATATTACCTGAAAGTGAGAACAGGCGTTCTCATGGCACTGTTGTAACTGGCATTGCAAGGTATTTATGTGCCAGACATGCTAAACATTTGCATGCCCCTTCATGCTTCAGGCACCAGTCCGGAGGACATGCTTCCATGCTGATGATGCTCATTAAAAAAATAATGCGTTAATTAAATTTGTGACTGAACTCCTTGGGGGAGAACTGTATGTCTCCTGTTCTGTTTTACCCACATTCTGCCAAATATTTCATGTTATAAAGCAGTCTCGGATGATGACCCAGCACATGTTGTTTTAAGAACATTTAAACAGCAGATTTGACAAAGTGCAAAGACGGTACCAATGTGAGATTTCTAAAAATAGCTACAGCGCTCAACCCAAGCTTTAAGAATTTGAAGTGCTTTCCAAAATCTGAGAGGGACAAGGTGTGGAGCATGCTTTCAGAAGTCTTAAAAGAGCAACACTCAGATGCGGAAATTACTGAACCCGAACCACCAAAAAAGAAAATCAACCTTCTGTTGATGGCATCTGACTGATGATGAAAATGAACATGCATCGGTCCGCCCTGCTTTGGATCGTCATCGAGCAGAACCCATCGTCAGCATGGACATATGGCCTCTGGAATGATGGTTGAAGCATGAAGGGGCATATGAAACTTTAGTGCATCTGGCACATAAATATCTTGTGATGCCAGCTACAACAGTGCCATGTGAAAGCCTGTTCTCAGTTTGAGGTGACATTGTAAGCACAAAGCGGGCAGCAGCATCTCCTGCAAATTGTAACCAAACTTGTTTGTCAGAGCGACTGGCTGAACAAGAAGTAGGACTGAGTGGACTTGTAGACTCTAAAGTTTTACATTGTTTATTTTTGAATGCAGTTATTTTTTTGTACATAATTCTACATTTGTAAGTTCAACTTTCATGATAAAGAGACTGCACTACAGTATTTGTATGAGGTGAATTGAAATATACTATTTCTTTTGTTTTTTACAGTGCAAATATTTGTAATACAAAATAAATATGAAGTGAGCACTGTACACTTTGTATTCTGTGTTGTAATTGAATATATTCGAAAATGTAGAAAACATCCAAAATATTTAAATAAATGGTATTCTATTATTGTTTAATCATGTGATCAAACACAATTAATTTTTTTAATCGCTTGACAGCCCTCGGTAGAACCCAAGCCCCAGAAATCCTTAAGTCTTAGCCAGACAAGCACCAGATGAGCTAGAGTTCCTGCAATAAGCCAAGTAGGACATGGACTTAAGTGACCCAGTATAGAGACCTTCTAGCCCCAAGAACTCTGATTCACTCACAAAATATTCCAGATGCTTCCCAGACATTAAAGGACAAAATTTTGGCTCTCAGACTCCGAATGTGTTTTCCAGACTCCCACTAAAATCCGTGGAAGCCCCCCACACTATTATTCTTATCAATAACTTTATTATACCTGGCTCTTACAATGCTTTTTCATGATCAGATCTCCAAGTATTCTGCAAAGGAGATAAGTCATTATCCCCATTTTACAGATGGGGAAATTGACTGAGACAGAGAAGTCTAGTTTGTCTACATCATCCAGCAGGCCAGAGGCAGCAACAGGACAAGGTCTCCAGAGTCCCAGGCCAGTGCCCTAGACACTTGACCACACTGGCTCTCCACAGATATCTGGAGGCAGAATTTGGGCCTGTATCTATAAATATAAAGTGAAGTCTGTGGATTATAGCGTATCCTACCAGCAGCATCTGCAGAAGAGAGAGGGCAAAGAGGAAAAAGGGCTCAACAGGTAAGTGGGAGAGAGAATGCCAGTAGAGGAGAGAGAGGGCAGGGGTGCAGAAAACAGGATTTGATGCATCATTGTGGGGAAAGAGCGTTGGGAGTCCTAGGCCAGGGAGAAGATAAATATCTGTGGAGGGAGCCAGAGCAGGGAAGCTGCATGTGCGAGCTGCATGGGAGGTAGAACTCCCATCAGTAAATCTGCAGGCTTGGAGGGTGTCTCTGCCGCAGAGGAAGAGGGGTATGGGAAAAAAAGGAAACTCTTGTACTGTTGACAGAGAATGCAAGGCCACTGGTTTTGTTCTCTTACGAATGGGCTGTGATAGAGCACAGTTATGGGTTACACAGAGGCTCAGTCACTTTATTTTGCCTGTTAAATGTGAAGGTCACAGAGAAGTAGCAGCTCGGTGGCAGGACAGGAGGTTTTATTACTCCAGTGATTAAGGGAAAGGAGCAAGGCCCTAAGCATCCAGCAGAGAAAAGGCCATTCTGCATCACAGTTACAGTCACTATTAAATCAGCCCCTTCCTGCTGTGTGGAGCCCTGGCATTCAGAAGTAGGGGTCTTCTCAAGCATCCTTTAACCCCTTCCCCACTGAAGCATGTGGACTGCTGCAGACAGCTTTTCAGAATAAATGAGTTAAAAATGTACAGAGTAAAACTGGTTTAAGATCAAAGCAGCAGAATTAAGATTGTATCCAGTCATGATCTCAGTTCTGGTAAGAGGGCTTTAGATCAGTGGTTCTCAAACTGTGGGTTGGGACCCCAAAGTGGGTCACGACCCGATGTTAATGGGAGGCAACGCGTGGGGGCAGGGGGACATGGGATCATGTGCCCGCCCCCACCCAGATTTCTACCTTCCATTTAGCACAGAGGTTTTCAAACTATGGGGAGCACCCTCCTAGGGGAGCACACCCCACAGTTTGAAAACCGTCACCTCCTGCCAGGAGTGGGTGGATCAGAAGCTGGTGGGAGCTGCCTGGCCTGCTTGGGCCCCTGACTTTTCGCACTGTGGGAGCCGGGGCACTGGCTGGCTGTCCAGTAGCCCTCCCTGCCCTGCTCCCCAGTCTGGCCGCCTCTGCACAGCCGGGCACTCCCCAGGCAGAACGGGCAGCACAGCTCAGAGATGCACCCCCGATGCGCTCTTGCCTCTCTCCCGAAGGATTCTGGCGCTGGCTGGCGAGGGGCCCCCTGGAGCTGGCCCCTGCCTGCAGAGCCCAGCGGCTGTGAGTGGCTCCCCGAGGAGCTGGCTCACCACTGCCCTGGTGCTCCTGGCTCTATGGCTGCTCCTTATGACGGAAATGCACTTCAAGTTAAGAACTTTCAATTGTTCAGCTAAAATTAATCCTTTAAGCAAAAAATATTTGCGAGTGACTTATACTGTGGAAATTTACAGCATTTAACCTGGAAAATCTATTTCACATTTGAAAATAATTGGCTATTTAAACAGAAATCATTATTGCAATGTTTTAAATGAAGGCTGTAGATGCTCACAGTCATTAATAAGTATTGATAAAATATAAGCACCTTGTTTTTTCAGCTCAAAGGACCCATGATGAGCTATCAACGTGAAGTTCTACAATGAGAATTAAGCTTGTCTTCCAGCGAATTACTATTTCTTGTTTAATTGCTGGGTATAAGGTCACACAAGCCGCCTCATCCTCAGAAGTGATGCATGGGGCAGTTACGTGCCACCCCCCACTGAAAACATTGCTGCTGCGAGACACTCTATAGGAAGGCAAACTATGAGTACAATAGCAGCGGTGGAGTACTCAGTACCAGTCTCAGGATTCCTTGCCAAGACAAAGCCCGGCTCATCACTGTGAAGCATATTCTCAAAGTAACATTAATGGACTAGCTTCCCTTTTCTTTAGTTCAGCTCAGCAGCCTCCCTTACCCATTGATGGGTTCATCCTGACAGCTCCTAATAAACTAAACTTTATGGGGCAGTCTCCGGAGAGCTCCTGGCTGCTAATTAATGCGCTAATGAAGAGCCTGGCTGTCTTGTTTGCTCGACAGCTCCCAAGTCAATCAATCTGCCAGGGCCAGGCTTGCGAAAGGGACTCCTGGAGACTGCTATGGTATCATCTCCCTCCACCCCCCTTCCCCTCCCACATCCATTGCTGTCAAAACCCAAGCAAAAGGGGGAATTTATAGAGGAGGAGCTGCAATCACCCCATGTGCCTGCTTCAGGATTAGTCATGAAAAAACAGACAGGAGTACAGGAGGTGGGAGGGGGAATGGGAAGGGCAAGAGAGGAGGACAGTAAAAATCAATCCACGGAAGCAGATACTGCTGCACTCTTATTAGAGGCTAATGGCCCACACGTATTACGGTCTCCATGTCCAATCCAGTGGTGAAAGGGGGCATGTGGCTGTCAGAAGGCAAAGGACACCGTTAATTGTTTTCAATTTCAATGACCCCTGTACACAGGACATAAACAGCAATTGTGCTGCCTAGTCCATTCTGTTATGCAGGGTCACTGTGGTGAGAGGAGGTGGCCAATTGTGGATGGATTGATAGCAAAGAGTTTTCTACCACCGGCATCTAGATACCAGTATAGTCAAATGAAAGCCGCAGGCATCAGGCAGTCTTAGCATAGCGGTGTGAGGGGAGGGTGTAGGAGGGCATAGGTCACTCGCGCTCATGTTTGTTGGGACCAGATAAGAAGAGGCTGTGTAGATAAGAGGAAGGGGAAGTCGCTGGCCATCTCTGCACACCAACCGCTTCTTAAACAACAAGTTCCTGGTTAGCCCTGTGACCTTTGCCAGCCTTCCTACAATTCAGAGTTGCTAGCCTGCATGTCCCCACAGGATGCACTAATGCACTCGTGCCACGGGGCAGGCCAAAATTCCCAGTGGCCCCCATTTCTTCCCTTCGGATGAAGGGGCTCCTCCCCTGGCTGCTGTGCAGGCTCAGAACTTCCCTTCCTAGGAGGAGAGCAGAGGGCCTTTCCCCTGTGTGTGCACACGCACTTGAGCGACTAGGGACAGGAGTGCCAGTAGGCTTCATGTGTATGGATCTGTAGCACAAAACACTTCCTGATACTCAAGTCCTCGGTATTCTCAAAGCCAAAGGACCTCATCCTTCAGCCGCAGAGGAAAAAGGTAAGTGTGTTAATGCACATGAAGACTGTGGCAATTTAATGCCACCACAAGATAGCTGATAACCTTCTTGCCAAGAGTCATATTCAAATGTCCTAGCCTGTACAGACTGCAACACAGCCACTCATTGTATACTGCACTGACAGAGACCATCCGCTGTCCTTGTCTATGGGATCAGACATGTTGCACTCTGAATCAACAGTTCCCTTTGCCAAAAACTTGGCAGAAAGAGGCACAGTTTGAAAAAGCAATGGGAATGGAGAGGAATCTCCCTGCGTCTACCAGCCCTGCCCTCCAGTTCCACCTTTCCAGTCCCGAATCTCCTCTCTCACCCAGAAGTCTATCCACCTCTCTCTTCTGCTCCTGAAAGCAGGAGGCTGGGTCATGACAAATTTCACCTTCAGAGTCGCATGAAGAAGAGGGATCGGAATGGGGTAGGGCTCCACTCATCTCGTCTCCTCAGCAAGTCTAGCTGGGCCAACTACTCAGCCCTGCACTGAGTGTCATGGAACTGCAGAAGGGTCACTGGGGTTCACAAGGAACCTTACGATTCCTCTCTCCCACTCAAGCCAGAGAGATTCAAGTGTGACAAAGAACTACCGTGCCTGGGCTCTGTAAAGATTAATCTGCTCTGAATGATTACCTGCTGGCCAGCGTGGCAGTGCTGTCAGAGGGGATCAGTCATCTCCTCCTTCCAGCTGGAAAGGGGCAGAGGCACTGGAAGTGAGTGCATAAAGGAGAAGATGGAGTGGAGCAGGGAGAGAGCACCTTACGGGAACGGCCTTTGGGACAGAGAGAACACACGTTTCAATGGCAGGAGAGAGCCAGTGACAAGAGGAAAGTCCCACAGGAAGGGCACAGGTGAAGAGAAATCCCCATGTGCACATTCAGGGCTTATTTCAAGTTCAGACAGAGCTTTGAAGTTGGCAGGAGCACTGCATGCTGTCTTCAGGGAAGGAACTGGTCTGAGTTGTCTTGTTTTGTTGTTCTTTCCCAACCATTGTACACAGCGTGCTCATGCCTCCGGAAAACAAAGGGGGCCTTGAGAACTGTGAAGAAATGAGGGGAGTGTTTGCATCATTGGCAACACAGCAATTGCCATAGTGGATCCACCCAGTGGGTCCGTCCTGTCTCTGCCAGGAGCCGGAACCAGACTGATTTGAACTCCTGTCTGCAGGGACAGGCCAGTGCTTAGACTGCATTACATTACAGGACCTCCTGTTCCCTGAGAGGGATATCTAGTGTCTTAACCTGCTCACTTGACTTGCCTATATGCCAGCTGGGAGAGAGTGCATGCATGGGAGTGCAACCCTCCTGTTGTTTTAGATCTCAGAACAAGATTTCCTGTGCTGTGTCATTGCACTGATCCAGCCCAGCCCAGTGAAAGTAGCACAATATCCTGAGTCTCTCCCAACAGGCCTATAGAAGCAGGCAGGCCATACAGATGAGTTAATGAAAGTTTCTACTCTACCTAGCAATGCACCTAGAGCAGCGTTTCTCAAACTGGGGTCTGCAAGGGCACTCCAGGGGCTCCGTGGGCCCCACTGATCAACTCAACTCCTCCCCCTCCCTCCCAGCGCCCCCTGCACCCTTTTCCCCGGTATGCAGGAGGTGCTGAGAGGAGCGGGGATGGGGTGTGCTCGGGGGAGGGGGTGGAGAGGTGGGGAAGAGGAGGGGCGGGGTGGAACGGGGCGGGAAGAGGTGGGGTGGGGCTTTGGGGGAAGAGATGGAATGGGGGCAGGGCCTGAACGGGGAAGCTTGGGGGGGTCCACGAAAAATTTTAAATAA
Source organism: Trachemys scripta elegans (assembly GCF_013100865.1). Taxonomy (NCBI): domain Eukaryota; kingdom Metazoa; phylum Chordata; order Testudines; family Emydidae; genus Trachemys; species Trachemys scripta. The sequence goes on along the minus strand of NC_048298.1, from coordinate 164,700,890 downwards.
AAATGGGGGCCCTCAGGTTGCTAAAGAGAACCGCTGCCCTAGAGTGCAGGTGTGCCAGTCAAGCTGGAGAGCCCTCAGCCTAAGCAGAATTACTAACATGGGGCGGTACCAGCCCTTTAATACTGTTGCTGCCACTGACAACCCCTCATCCACAAACAGAGGACTAGCATCACACTCTTCTATTAGTGATAACAACCTCCTCCACATACTCTCACACGCAGAGCCAGCAGGCTGTCTCCCATACAGCCCACCTCTCCCACAGCCAACACATCTGTACTACTGCCCCTCTCTTGAGGGCAGCCATACCAAACTGATACCTGGCCTCTATGTCCCTGTGGGGCGGTGCCCATGCTGCCATGGATAGCTAACTCTGGGCCAAATTTCGCAGCCTCTCCGTATGCAGGCCTCTCCTCCAGACTGCTGTTAATGCTGCCAATTATCTGCACCCACTCACCTGCACTCGCCCTAAAGAGCTGCCTGCATTGTTTCTGAAGCATTGCTAGTTCCTTCCAAAGAGTGAGATGTGGGTTAGTGTTTAAAGGCATTGGGCTCACCTCAGTAAATAGCTCAACACGTTACCTCTTGGCCACTTCAGACGGCTGCCTACCAATTATGTGACATACATTTTGTGGAAACATTCTGTAATGAAGCTGAGATACAATCAGATAACCGTGCTGCCATTTTTACAACCGTCCACGAAAATCAAATATTCCTGCAACATAAAGTCAGGGAAGCACCAAAAAAGCTGGAATAAGAACTGGAATATCAAGCTAACATAAGAGAAAACAGTACCTTCTGACCATAGTAGAGTACCACGTGGATGTGTGCACTCTGCTTTCATTATTTAAATACATCAGCTGCTGCAAGCCACAGTGAAGAGGTCTTGCATCTGGGAAGTGAAGTGATATCCTCCCTTATCTTCTTAGCTCTCATGAGGAAGCTGGGCTGGGCCTGGACACTAGCTGGTTTGGCACCATCCCAGGAACATTCAGAGCATTGCAGATTTAGTAGGTGGCATTCTTATCTCTGTCAGCAATAAACCGGTTCCCCAGTGTGGGCTTGTAAGGTACTATGCTGTTGGCAGGATCATCTTTAGGATAAGACATACATCCCCATCTCCCCAATGAGACAAAAAGTGAGATCCTGACCTCCTTTTGCCATTAAAGATACCACAGTCCCTTTATACTCTAACTTCCCTATTCCTGCTAATCACCCACATTAGACAGAACTCCAGGGCTATCTTCCTGAATTCTCAGCTGGATACAGCATTCTTCACTTCATGTCCAACAGTTTTGTAGCGATTCCATGCATTGATAAACAGTATCCATTATACCTTTATATCCTTTATCTACCGACTCACATATTAACTGTTTAGAAAGCATTTTGAAACTGTGCTGAATGGTAAAATTAAGGCCAGTTGTCAGTGGTTTAGCATTGCTGACACTTGGCTTCTAAGAACTGAGCTGAGATCACTTTTAGTCACTAGTGGACTAGCTGGTTTGGATCTGAACTGATGACATGGAGATTAATTTCATTGTCACATTATTAAACTTCTGAGCCATCCTGGTTTTGCACTTCAAGTTTGTTTCCACTAGGCCAGTGGTTCTCAACTAGGGGTTCCTGTGCCCCTGGGAGTACGCAGAGCTCTTCCAATGGGTACATCAACTCATCTAGATATTTGCCTAGGTTTACAACAAACTACATAAAAACCACTAGCGAAGTCAGTACAAACTAAAATGTCATACAGACAAAATGAGAAAGTAAGCAATTTTTCAGTAATAGTTGCTGTAGCACTTTTGTATTTTTGTGTCTGATTTTGTAAACAAGTCATTTTTAAGTGAGGTGAAACTTGGGGGTAGGCAAGACAAATCAGCCTCCTGAAAGGAGTACAGTAGTCTGGAAAGGTTGAGACGCATTGCACTAGGCCAAGCAGCTCTGCTGTAAAAAAGCTGTTCCTCCTTACATGACCTGATGGTAGCGAGCCATCCACAGCCATATCTCAAAGTGGAGAAACTGCCTGACATTGCCATGTGCTTATGAACGGTTACCATTGCAGCCACAGACAAGTTATCCGAGTCTGACAAGACCTAAGCAGCAGCCAGATCCAAACAGCACATTGCCTAGCTTTTAGCTGTATCGCCTCAGGTGCACACTGCTGATCTCTTGCCTTTCTATAGCACCTCACCTCAACACACTTGACAGACTTATTTATGTATTGATCACAACTCCCATTACTGCAGACAATCACTTTTGGGGAGGAATGCAGCCACCATTTAGTTTAGGACAAGAAATGATAAATAGAATTTATTTATTTTTAAATTTAAGGTCAGTTGGATAAATACAGAGCTGGGATGTTGTGATCTCAGAAAACTAAAGTTCAAGATTAATGCACAAGCTGAAGGATCTTGGAAATACGTACTAGCCAGATTTGCACACGACTCATAGATAAGACTTCAGTAAAAAACGGCATTATATTAAAAAAGAGGATGGTATCCTGTTGAATTTAGGTAAACAGGATTATTTACTTGAGTTAGAATTTGTCCAGGGCACTGTGGCTGATGCCCTCTCTCTCTCTCTCTCTCTCTCGTACATAAGTAGCCAGAGCTCTATTTTACTGTTACCTGAAAGCCAGCACCTCAGCAGTGCAGGTCTCACTAGCAGCAGGGTGAGACATTGGTTAAGGACTGACTGAAGGAAGAGGGCTGCATACTGAATCACGTGCCCCACCTGGGTTTTCTCTGGTGATCATCCAACCAAACAACCAGCAAGACCTGACCCTTTACCAGCATTTAGCTGGTGAGAGCGATCGGAATCACAACACAAACGAATGTGGCTGCAGGCAGCAGTTAAGGAGGCAGCTTGTGTCTTGGCGCTGCCTGAGGCACAGAAATGAAATGTATAAGAGAATGCAAGGTGACACGGGGAGCTCAGCAAGAGGAAATGGGAGAGAAGGGACACGCCCTCCTTCCCTTTATTCCCCTATGGGCCATAAAGATTACACAATGCTCATTAGACCAGACTTACGTCTTGCCTGGGGAGGTTTGCCAAGCAGCGTTCTGGCCTCAATTAGGATATGGGGTGTGGCACAGATCACAGGCACACATCTCATATGCCCTGTTAATGCATCATTAGAGCTCGAGCGCCGCAGTAAGGAGGTGGTGGTTCCATCATTCAAAGCCTCTAGTTGGCCTTTAAATCTCCCCCGGTGTGTGCTGTGACACGGGTTTCTCTTCCCAGATGGCATTACTAGGGATTCGCTCACACACAGCTGCATTACAGAGACTTCAGGGACTATCTCCAATCAAACTTGCTTCCCAGGAAAAAAACCTAAGAAAATGAGAGTCCCCATCCTGACCTCCGGAGCACCCCCGACAATAAGACACTTACTACAAGGCAGGATAACAGTATGGGAGTCAAGACAAAAAGGAAGGGATAACCTGCAAGTAGAGAGCGGAATAGTGGAGATAATGAGGGCAAAGGCACTGCAAAAGCAGACTTGCATACTGCAGAGTGTCTGCTGACTCTTCCATGGATAGCCACATGCGAGTCGGGGAGGAAGGAGGGAAAAACCCCCACAAGAGCAAGGCATCTGGCTGCACCGGAGTCTAGGGGAGAGGGTGAATGAGCGGAAGAAATTTCCAGTACAATAAGAACCTGGGCCATGATTTTCAGAAGTGACTAGTGATTTTGAGTGCCCAAGTTGAATGAGCCTGATTTTCAGAGGACAGGTGCCCAGCACTTTCTGAAAATCGGGCTGCTTTTTGACAAGGTAAAGCTGGGCACCCCGAAACTTAAGTATTCCAAAGCAATCATCACTTTTGAAAACCTTGGCCCTGCTCTCGAGCAGAGCTTGGCTATGGATGTAACATGTAACCGGAAAAAGCTACAGCACATCACTCACTGAGAAGTGCATGCAGACAAGTCTTGGTGGGTGCGTATACATAACATTCATAATGTCTGACAGCATGACTATGATTAGTACAGCAATATCCAGGATCAGGGCCCCACTGTGCTAGAGTAAGATAGGAGATGCAATAGGTGAGAATAAACAAACAGAGGGAGGAAGAGTAGCAGTGAGAGGAAGGCCCGGTTACATGCACTGACAGTATGTAAAACGTGCAGTTCTGAGGTGTTTTTTCCTATACATGTAAAGAGACAGTAATGTTGGTAGTTCTTGCTGGCGGCCATAACTGTACCATCACATAGTTGTTAAAGGAGTTTAGAGCTAGGAGGTTTTTGTCTCTGCCCTTTGGGGAAGGAAAGAGGGCAGAATTTGAGACATGAAAGTGAGTTTAGTCCTGTCACTTTCATGAGTTCTCATCCTCCAGGACACTGACCATCAGGGCTCTTACCTGGCCGCAGGACCCGGATCTCTAGTAGGTTGGAGGTTCTGTCTGCCAGTCGTGTCCAACTGCTGTTGTAGTTCTTCCGCCACAACTCGGCCACACACTGGTACTTGCCGGCCTCAGTGTCACTGGCCCGGCTGATGCTGAGGCGCACGTTGTTGCTGGACTCTGCTTTTTCAATGGCAGTGCGGGTCCGGAAGCCCATATACCTGTCTCCCCACTGGACCCCACCATCCCGAGTGAAGGTGACCAGGTCATGGAATTCTGTGCTGCCCGCTGGCTGGAAGCGCCATGTCACAGACACTGGGACCCAGGACGGATAGTGCGGCTTGATGATACACTGGAGGTCAAATGATTCATTGTAGGTCACTCCTGGGGTTCGGGATATGGCTGTGACAGCAAAACCAGCCTCTGCAGAAAGAGAGAGAGAGAGAGAGAGAAATGAGTGAGACTGAAGAGAGTTTGGAGAACTCTGTCAAATGAGGCTTGCCACAATGCCGTGAATGAGAAATGGCTACAGCAGTGGCTCTCCAATTACACTCCCTGGAAAGCTACTGGTGCTTCTCGTTTCCCATTACTAAGTTACCTTAAAAGCACCTAAAACACTTCAAAATACAGTGCTTGCTCCACAGGAACTTTCCATGTAAGCCACTGCTGCAGTGCGACAGGGATGGTATTTCATTTCCAGCAGGAGGAGAGGTGGTTCCTGCAGCCCTGAATGGGAGGGGAGGTGTGTATGAGAACCTCTCTTCTAACACATTCTCCACACCAGTGGGTCTCAACCCATGGGCCACTTGCAGCCCAAGCAGCACACTGCTGTGGCCAATGTGACATCCTCATGGCCATACAGGTAGTAAATATATTGTGTAGCTGTGGCCCACATAACACACAGAGAAGCTGCATATGCAGCCCACAACTGCAAATTGGTTGAGAACCACCGGTCCACACTATGGAAGTACTGAAGAAGCATTGGAACATGAGCAAATAGGGAGGAAGCTGGTAATCACAGAGAACCTTCACAACAGCCAGACCTAAACTGTAGAAACTGGATGGGAGTTTGACCACTAATCTCACAGAATTCAGAGCTTGATTCAATACCCACCTCTTGGCCCAGGCTTTCCTGCAATAGTAACATCATTCTTTTGTATTCATAATTTTCTCCCTGCCCCCAAATCCAACCCTACCTCCTTGTGGCACTGAAGGGGTGACAGGAGGAGAAAGAGGGGACAGTTTGTTGGCATTTATACTCGAGAGGTGCCCATCGCTCTAGTATTTGAGCACCAATATAAAAACCCTGGATATAGAACCCCTGAGTTAGAGTGAGGACTCTCTGGTTTTAGTCTTTATGTGACTCAGTCACCTAGGAAGTGACTTTCATTGTCTCTCAATTATAGCTATATTTATACAAAATATGTAATTTAATATACCCATCCACACACTATATAATACATATTTTCTGGATTACATTTTATAGATTTTTTTTTTTTTTTTTGCTTCAGGGTGTTTTAAAACTAACACAACATTAAGGTGTGAGGACAATATATTCTTAATTAACTATTGTAAATTCAGAATCTAGAAATTTTATGAAGCCGTCAATGTAGCTCCGAGGATGCAGTCCCATGCATGGATCCAACAGAAGCAGAAATATTTGATATGTGAGAATAGATTATCAGCCTACTAAGTGCTGTAAATTACTGCCAAAGAGAATTCTTCATTGCCTTGAATGCAATATCAAGACAGTTTATAAACCCATGGAAAACTGACCAGGCAGCAAAAAGAGGGAATAGTCCTTGCACTCAGACTACTCAGGAGATGGTACCTTCTGACCTTAGGGTTAAATAGACATTAATTAACAATAGTAGGCAGATGGGACATTAATTGCAGTGAGCAGATTAAATTGCACGTGCCAGCCTTGCCACAGAGCAGCCACTGAGATCTCTGCACACTTATAGCAAGCGGGCTCAGGAATCCTAATAATCAAAAGACGTCACCATGGCAGGGTTCCGGGCCATGTAATTACTGCAAAAACAGGTCAGTCTTTGGGATTAAAGCTTTTAGAAACGTGTTTACGATTATCCAGGAGAAGAGGAAGAGGCCCAGTAAGCTGCCCGCATTGCAAGATCTCTACATCTCATCACCACATGAAGCGTGGCAGCCATCAGGGGCAGCTCCAGGCACCAATGCACCAAGTGCGTGCCTGGGGCGGCAAGCTCCGGGGGGCGGTCTGCCGGTCACTGTGGGGGCGGCAGTCAGGGAGTCTTTGGTGGCATGCCTGCGGGAGGTCCGCCGGTCCCGCGGTTTCAGCGGCAATTCGGCGGCGGGTACGCCGAATCCATGTGACCAGCGGACCTCCCGCTGGCGTGCCGCTGAAAACCACCTGACTGCCGTGCTTGGGGCGGCAAAATACATAGAGCCGCTGCTGGCAGCCACCCTACCCAGGGAAGTACATATCAGGCCCAGTCCAGAGCATAGCCAAGACATCTGACCCTAGTGCCGGAGAATGAAGGTGTAGAAAGCTGGTTTAATTTTTACAAGGTCATCTGGTCTTGTAAAATTAGGCCTGGTTTATACTTAAAAATTAAACGGACCAAGCTTGGTCACTTAGGGCTGTGAAAAATGTTGTGAGCCATAGTTAAATTGGCCTAGCCCCCAGAATAGATGCAGCTACATTGACAGAAGAATTCTGCCGTTGGCTCAGCTATCACCTTTCGGAGAGGTGGCAGAAGACCCCTTCCGTTGAGGTAGGAAGTGTCTACACTACAGCAGCACAGCTGCACCGCTGTAGTGGCTGCTGTAGCAGCTGTAGTGCAGACATGCTCCTTTGCCCAGACTAAGGGTATTACAAAAAGACTTCTCGACTGCCATAAGGGAACCAGATCTGCATTTTCAGGCTCTCAACTCTCATGTGCGCATTACATCCAGGTTAACAAGCGAACAGCTTTCTTTTACAGCGACCAATTGCCCTGACTAAATACAAAAGAGGGAGGGGAAGTGGGGCTTCCTTCAATGCCATGTTTTCTCCCCTCATCAGTTCCTGATCCAATGAATGAGCACAGGGCTCTGTAGAAAGCAGCACACTTGATTTGTTCACTGATTTAGGATCAAAGGACTATGATTCTTGCTAAGCAGAGAGGAGAATTTTTTTAGTAACTGGGGGAAGACTGCCCCCCTGCCACAATCTCTCTCTCTCAGCAGATTCTGTGAAAGCTTTCCTTCTCTCCCCCACATTGATCTACCAAGAACACCTCAATTCTGGCCTGCAGCGCACATGCTAGTTCAAGCACTGGGACTCCTCACAGCTTTCCCTGTGGCCCCTTAGCTTATGCAGCATTCCTTACTATTCCAGCTCTAGGAGCACCCTTAACACAACTCTGCCTGTGTACACATCATCAGAGGACAGCTATTCCCCAACGGCTTGCAGGGGCCAAGATCCCTAGCACTCCGCAAAGTGGCAGGACCCTCACGTGTTCAGAGGCTTTTGGTCTCCTCTGGCTGTAGTAATAAAAAACACTACCCTCTTTAGCACGTGCCATTCGAGTATCACAAAGCACTTTACAAATATTAAGGGGGGGGGGGGGGCGGGGGAATCAGACCTAGCAAAAGGATGTTGGACATTTTCTCTTTCAAATTTTATTGGGCTGTAGTAGCACCTCTTGGTTATATAAACAGGAACTACTTATGACCTGTCAATCTGAGATTTCTCTGGAAGAGGGAACTGCAGTGGAAGGTCAATTTATTAACTTTTAATTGCATTTTCTGGAATTACTGGGAAGTTTTACACAGCTAACTTTCAACAAGTAGAATGAATTAATGAACGTGACACTCACATTTTAGAAGCAGGTCATTCCAATTACCATCTTGCTAACTTCCCCCTGCACACCCTACTCCCTCCCCCTACTCTTCAATTCTGGCATGAAATTAGCTGCAAGCTTCACCAGACTACACAAAGTACAAATTAAGATCTTCAGCTGATTCTCAGCTATGCTGATTTACACCAGTTGAGAAACTGGCCTTAATTCTTTATAACCCAGGAATCTTGCCAGCTTGTATAAGATCGAAAGCAATGATTTCTAGCTCTAGACAGAATAACTCTTAAGAACAGGTCAGAACTGAAGGGGAGGAGGGAAAAGCAAGATGCTAATCAGAATGTGATATGATTTTAAAGGTCTTCATTAATACTGTATTGCACTGGAAAGCTACAAATCCATCCCAACCTTCCAGTCACAACATACAGCAATTGTTTATAGCCCTGGCATTTTTCAGGTTATCAGGCTTTCAAGAACAGTCACTAGTTCTTCAGACCTGCAGGGCATTTTTGGCACTGGTCCGGCACTTAATATAGCAAGATCTAGACAATGAAGTTCCCAAAATGCCCTCCGTGTGGTTTTTACTGTATTCAACACTCAGGCCCGGTCTACACTAGGGGTGTGTGTGTGCGTGTGTGTCGATCTAAGATACACAACTTCAGCTATGAGAATAGCGTAGCTGAAGTCAACATATCTTAGATCGACTTAGAATCACTTACTTCGCGTCCTCGCGGCGCAGGATCGATGGCCACCGCTCCCCTGTCAACTCTGCTTCCGCCTCTCGCCGTGGTGGAGTTCCGGAGTCCACGGCAAAGCGATCGGGGATCGATTTATCGTGTCTACACTAGATGCGATAAATCGATCCCCGATAGATCGATCACTACCCGCCGATCCAGCAGGTAGTGTAGACGTACCCTCAGAGGGATTAGATGTGAGAACAGGGCACCAGCAATCAGAACTCCTGGGTTCTGCTCCCACTTGGCTAATAGACTCAACTGTGTGGCCTTGGGCCAGTCGCTGAGGGCCTGATTTTCAGATGTGCAAAGGGCAGCTCCTGCCGACATCTGATGGAGTTGTAGGTGCTCAGAATCCTGAGAGTCAGGCTCACAGCCTCCCAGCACTTCACCTTCCTCATCTGGAGAGTGGAGATAATATTTACCTCATCCACAAAGAAGTCGGGAGGCTTAATGTTCACAAGGTGTTACAGAAGTGCCAAGTGCCATTAACCACCCTATTTCCCACTCTGTCTCTCTAATGCCACACGCTGGAGTTCCTGGGTAACGTGACGTGCTGCACTCCTCCAGCGAAGCTGTCTACAGGCACACTGACTCCCACTCAGAAACAAGTTTCCCCCACCAGAAGCATGCCCCTCCCTCTAACGCTTAGCTCTGTAGCCACACAGCACAAGCCAGCAATGCCTGCGATCACCTCCTGACTTGCTGTAATCAAAACCCCATGAGGGCGAGGTGCTGGAAAGCATTGCATAGACACCACAGTGCCACTGGTACTCACCCAGAGCAGTGATGGATACGGGCATGCTAGCGTGCCGCTCCCCAATCATCTGCCACTCCCCATCTTGCGTCCGTGTCCACTCAGTCACACGGCACTCATAGTGGCCCTCATCTGCCTTGACACTGTTGAAGATCTCCAGGGTGAAGGAGCCAGGCCGCACCTGCTCCATCTGGATGCCCCCATAGCTGCTACGTTCTGAGTAAGAGGGACCCGGCTGCAGCGTGCCATCCCGATCCAGCCGCACAACATCACTGCGCCTGTTCTGCTTGTCCACAAGTTGCCAGGTGACAGAGAGATGGCTTTGGGGCCCAAATCCCGAGCGCACACTGCAGCCAAAGCGCAGGCTCTCCCCCTCTAGGACATTGCTGGCATTGTTGGTCATCTCCACGGAGATGCTGGTCTCTAAAGAGACAGAAAAGAAACACGTGCACATGGAGGAGATGATTATACTCATCCATTTGCCAGTATGCAAGAAAGGTAGAGACTTGGGAAGGAGTTCTTCCAAACTTAGGTGCATGAAACCACACACACATTGGATCTGCGTGTGGCTAACTTGTATGTGCAAATATCCAAAGCATGCACATGGCCTGTGACCTGCTATTGGGGGACTTGTGTGCCTAAGCTAGGGGAGGGCCAAACTTTGAAAATCTGTCCCATTACTGCCTATGAGGAGTCACAACGTCTTCTAATCACAGGTCCAGGACAAGACCGTACAAGAGGGATGTGCTGAAAGCACGGGTGTTACTACTGGTACTGTAACTCCTGTTCTGCCAAAAGGCTTCCAATCCATTTGATTTACAACAATCACAGAATTCTGATGATCATCTTGCCATTTCCAATTCCTACCCAGTTTTCACAGCCATTCTCTCACAAACTACTAGAGCTCGCTATCAATGTTTTATGCCATCAGAAAAGTGGGATCCTGAAGTTTCAAGAGATATAAAGACTTATGGCTTGATTTTCACAGGTGCCGAGTGCTGGTAACTCCCACTGCTTTTTGTGGGAGTTGCAGATGCTTAGCACCTCTGAAAAAAACATTAAGTCCTGTTAGTTTGTTTCTAGCACTGGTGGTTATGAAATCTCACATGAAATCTGTTACAGGTCTAGTCTAGAAGTGCTACCTTTTAGGCATCAGTCAATCCAGGACTTCTGGCTAGTGTAATTTTTAATCCCAAATGAATGAGAGTCTACAATTGACCCTTACTTCAGGACAAATGGCTTCAGAACAAGCTGCATCTCACTACAAGGTTAATATGGGAGGTAAAAAATTACACAAAAGCCTTTTTCAGCTACTCCTTTGTTTGCTCATTATATATTGTTGGGTTAACTTTGATGATATTTGTGTGGCTTGTCACATCAAAGTTATTTGAGTTGGAGAGAAAGAGCAAGACAAAGGAAATGAATGAACCAGAGGGCTAGCTCTTCTTGCCCTGTCTTTTCAGTATTTATCACACCCCCTCCGACACACACAAGGCATTCAAACAGGGTCAGACAAGAATGTTTTCACTAGGCTGGCTGAGTGAGGCATCCAGTGACAGAGTTGGATCTTTGTACTAACGAGCGAATGGTGGCTTGGGAAGGATGCAGTTGTTTCTGCTTTTTGGCCCAGGGCACATCCCCTCCGATCTGAGGAGCTGATGGGATCTCCTGCAAGAGCACCAAAGCAGGGGCATCTGAGCAGCAGGCACTAACATATGTCCAGTGGCTGGGCTGCTTCCTGGATAAACTGGGAGCTGGTTTAGGACCAGCAGCACTCCCAATTCAGCCTTTTAAGGTGGGGGTAACACCTTAAAGTTCCCATATTCCTGCTGGGAGGTGGGAAGAGTGGGAGAATAAATAACTCCCTTTTCTGCTATCAAAGTAAGAACTACAACCTGGGGCAAACACCAAGGCAAGGGCCAATTTTTCCAGCCTAAGAATCTGAGTAGTGGATACCTCCCTCCCCGGCCTTTAAAGATCTTTCTAGCAGGGTTTCTAAGCCACACCAAACAAGTCTTTACTGTGCAAGAACTTCTCCGGTTGAGGTCCCACCCCAAGTGACCACAGCTAAGTTTCTCAGGCAGTCTGCTTTGCATGGGAGGGCACACACAGACACAGCACCATGCAGGAGCATGCCAATCTCTACTTACTGAGGGGCAAGACCGTGATGGGCGTGTTCTTTGGCCGCTTGCTCTCCTTGTCAATGAAGTCCCCCGTCACCGTCTTCTCCCGCTCCGTCACCCGGCAGTTGTATTTGCCGCTGTCCTCCAGGCGGAGGCGGTAGATCTTTAGAACAAAGACATTGTCGCTCTCCTTGGCTACCTTGAGCTGCCCCAGTGCCTCGCGCTGGGCAAAGTCACTGTTGAGGACGGGCACGGCGTTGGGCCCCAGGCTGGCAATCAGGGAGCTGTTGAAGGCCCACGAGATGGAGAAGTAGCGTTCTGGGATGTTCTGTGCCTCCAAGATACACCGGAACTCCACAGGCTCACCCACTGTGTACGTCCGCTTCTCTGTCTCCAACCGGACACTGAACTCCTTATCTGGAGAGAGACAGACCAATGCGCAGCAGCGTCACAGCAGCACTGTACCTGTGGAGGGGACCCTCACCCAAGAGCCAGACTGGGTGGCAGGACACTTCCATGCTTCATTTTAACCCACTTCTCAGCCACCCCCATCCCACATGACCCCCTGCTTTCATGCCCCTGCAATCCTCCCTGTTATCTCTGCCATTAACATACAGTTAACGCAGTACTTAAGCAGAGTGTACAGTGCATGCAATTGCTGCCGGGGAGAACACAGTTCATCTCACTCTCAGGAGGAGAAGCAGCCAGCTGCTGGTGTGCAAAAGCTGCAATCACAATCAAACCAGAAGAGGGGAGAGGAGGAATAGCTCATTTCTTCTCAGCGTTTTTATATTATAAGTGTTGTTATGGTCAGAAGAATGACTCCAAAACATACTCTCTCAATAACCCTGACCCCTTATATAAAACTGTACAGACACCCCTTTGAAGTGAGTACTAGTTCTGTTTTTCAGAAACTGGGATCAGGGCAGAGGGGAGGGGATTGGGGCACAGGAGGGGGTGCAGGCTCTGGGTGACGCTTACCTCAGGCAGCTCCCGGAAGCAGCAGCATGTCCCCCCTCTGGCTCCTACGCAGAGGTGTGGCAAGGCGGCTCTGCACACTACCCCATCCACAGACGCTGTCCCCACAGCTCCCATTGGCTGAGGTTCCCAGCTAATGGGAGGTGCAGAGCTGGTGCTTGGAGTGAGTCCAGCACGCATAGCCCCCTGGCTGCCCCTACGCCTAGGAGCCGGAGGGGGAACATGCTGCTGCTTCCGGGAGCTGCACAGGACCAGGGCAGGCAGGGAGCCTGTCTTAGCTCCGCCGTGCCACCAACCAGACTTTTAACGGCTCGGTCAGCAGTGCTGACCGGAGCCACCAGGGTCCCTTTTTGACCGGACGTTCCGGTCGAAAACCGAACACCTGGCAACCCTAGGATGTTCTATAATTGAGAAATCCTGCAGAAGGGAACACTGGTGCAGAGCCCAAGCCTCACTAGTGAGAGGAGTGCACTCCTGGGGAGGGGGAAGGTCTCTGGACACTCCAAGGACACAGGCCAAAGAGATTAGCTACTTGCAGTAGGAAATGTAGCGTGATAGGAGGCCTGTTTTTGGAGGCCTCTGTTTGCCAGAAGCTGGGAATGGGTGAAAGGGAATGGATCACTATTACAGCACATCTAGTGACATCTGTCCCTCCTACCAGCAATAAAGCTGCTCTGGTGACCCTCTTGAGAATGTCCTGCCACTGATCACCTGAGGTTCCACCCAGGAAACTGTTAACGAAATCACCTCAGATGATTATAAACACTGTGACAAAGCACAGGGAGAGAACTGGATTTTGAGATAGCCAAGGCCCACAACATTCATAGCTTTCACCTGTCTAGTGTTAAGAATGACTCTAGCAAGAGGGCTTTCATGACTTTCCTAAGGAGACTCTTCTGTAGCCAAACCAAACTTGCCTGATAGCAGCACACACAGGCAGCGAGGCAAGGCAGGCAGAGCTAGTCACCCATTGGCCTGCTCAATACCTGGGAAGTCTCTTGTAAGTGGAGCTCTCACACATTCCCCGCTCTCTCCCTTATTGCAGCACCCACTGCTCCTCTTGATACCTGTCTAAGAGAAAGAAAACCCTGCAGATACCAACCAGTGGCTTGGATGTTGATGGTGGTGCCCTCGGAGCGCTTGCGGGTCATGGCGTACCAGGACTTGTCAGGGTCCTGGATCCACTCAGCTGCCTCGCAGTAGAACTCGCCCTGGTCCGATGGCTGGAGGTTGTAGACAGTGAGCTTGGAGGTGGTCTCTCCCACCTTGTCTAGGCGGACACCGCCGGTGGCCTGCCTCTGCGCGTAGGTGCTGCCCGCCCGCAGGACGAAGTCGCGGCTCAGGGAGATCACTTCCACTGGAGGCTCACCCACTTTCTGGCGGTACCAGGAGATGGAGAGGTGACTGTGTTGGGCTGTACTCTTAGACACCTCACATTTCAGCTCCAGAGAGTCACGCTCCACTTTGTTTAGTGTCTGTGGAACTGAGGTCACCCGCAAGGAGTCTGGAATAACTGCAATAAAGAGAATGAAGACAAGGAGATGAGAAAAAATAATTTTTTAGCGGTAGCGGCATTAAGAAACCTCTGAAGCAAAGGAGCTACTAAAGGCTGGATTCTTTAAAGGAGCACTGGGAAGAAGGTTTCTATTTACAGTTCCAGTGACTCATAGACATTAGAGATGGAAAACCCTATTAGGCCACATCTAGTCCTCCCCAAAGCCCTCAGCCCATGCAGATTGTTACCAACAGCATATTTTCTGGTGCTTCGTTTAGTCTACTGCTAAATGCCCCCAAACTACCATACAGGGCCTTCTATCACTTCCCTTGGGTTACTGTTGCGTAGCTTAATAGATCCTACTTACTGTCAAGGACACTTATCAGATGCAGCCTACGTTGTCCTCTTAATTCCATGCCTTCACTCCTTGTCATACACCTCTGGACCACCCTTAATAATCACTCCCCCCCTCTCCTTGGCATTCCCATCCTTCAAAATACTTATACGTCATTGCTAGGGCCTTTGCCCCCTGTAAGTCATTGTTTGGCCAAGTAGACATATTTAAGATCTTTCAATTTTCCCTCTTAAAAAAGGTCAGGAGACAATTCTTCTCTCCCTTGTTTGTGTCTGTCCGCATTTTAACTCTCTCAGCAAAATGGCGTAACTGCATTCAGAGGAAGCTGGCTCCTTTGAGGGCAGCAGTGCAACCACACAATAGTCAATTGCCTGTGTCCTCCTCGGACAGACAGACATCAGGGAATTGGCAATAAGGCTATTAGACACATGTCAAGTTGATTTAGCAAATGGACAGAAAATAAATGCCATGTATCCCATTAAGAAATAGGAGTTATTTCCCCACTGTCTATTTCTACAACAAAGATTAGCCATGAAAGGGAAACACAGGGAGAACCAGGGAGAGGGAAAGATAATTAACAAAACATGCAAAGAGTCCAACACTTGAAAGAGAAAAATCTGTTTGCCCAGAATCCACATCTTCTGGCTACTTAACAACAGAATTTCTCCCACACCTCTCCTGGCCCTCCCTTCCCTTTATGCTGAAGGATGGGTTGGGGAGGGAGATAGGAGAAGACCACTGGATTTGAAGGTGCACTAATGCCAGACTGAAAAGCACAAAAACATGTAGGGCAACGCAGGGGTACTGTATTAGTACTTACATCTACTTTTGAATTCCTTTTTTAGAAACAGACTATTTCAAGTTGATACGATCCTGTTTTAAAAAGGGAAAGGTTTCTAGACTGTCTGAAAAAGCAAAGTACCAAAGATGAACAAAAGGTAGAGTGGTAACAGAGTTATCTTCTGGAGCCTACAGACTGGCAGCACCAGTGACTCTGCTGCTGCTCATAGCTTTGATAAGTACCAGCAGAGTGAAAATAACATGTCTCTGGCCAGTTTCACAGTCGATACTGTGAGTTGCAAGGAGTCAGACACTGAAGTTATTCATGGGTGAGGACTCAAATAATGAGAAAGGGGAGGGATTAGCAAGGAAGTGGAGAAAGTGAGGGATAGAGAACTTCTCCTATCCAGCAGGGAGAGGGGAGGTGCTTTCACAGTCATCAACTATTTATCGACCAGAGACTTATGAAAATAGAGTCCCCACAAGCCGGGGGAAAAGGGAGGAATTTCTTACCAGGTCACTGCCTCTGGGCAGCAATGCCAACCCTCCCCCCCCCCCCCCCCCCCCCCCCCCGCCATTATTTTCTTACACACTGCCTACTAGGTAGTAGGTGTCAGACAGATTTTTCAAGTCCTGTCCTACCCCGGTGTCTGAGTGGACTAGTCGGTTTCCCCTTGCCTTTGCCTTTAGGCTCAGCAATGGCCATGACAAGCAGCAACTAACTTATTCACCACTCTTTCCTGATGAGATTTAAATTTCTCATTTAAAACCCATCTGAATAAATTTCCAGAGCAGCTCAGTTCCTCATCTCCGCCCTGCAGTCCTGGGGCTCTCTTGTAACTGTTTTATATTATTAAATAAATTAAATCTGATTGTCATCTTGCTCAAGTCTCCTTCCTGCTGTGCTGCCTCAAAGGAGGATAGCTTTGCTACACTGGCCTCCATGGGATACAGATCAAGGAGTGGAAATGGTTTGGAGAAAAAAGCACAGGACACCTCTCCGCTAACTGTGACCACTGCAGTACCTCATGTTATCGCCTTCCTGAGTCCTTCCTTTATCTATGTATCTCCATATTTATAACACATCCATCACTGAGCTTTGAGGGCTCTGCATACCCCCCATTACGACATTCTTGAGTCCCCACACAGCTTTGCCAATGCACCTCAATCCTGACCAGCTAAATACACTGCTATTCCACTCCCTGCCTATGAGGGCTTGTCTACACTTATGACACAGCTGCTTAGAGAAGACACTAGCTACGCAGATGCCATCAGCATACCTCCCCAGGAAGCAGTAGCTATGTTGATGGAAGAAGCCCTCCCATTCACACAGCGCTGTCTACATGAGGGATTAGGTCGGTATAACTGTGTTGCTCAGGGGCGGGGATTTTCCACATTCCTAAGTGACGTACTTATACTGACATAAATTTGTAGTGTGGACTATGGGTTAGTGAAAGCCACTGCAGGTCCTAACATACAGGAGTCACTCATTCCACGAAGTGAGCCAGATTACACTCAGTTAGGGTGCATGGGCTGGGTCTATAAAGTTTGGGTCATGCTCTCCCCATACACTACAGCAGATCTCCAACTGAAAAAAAAAAACAGGTGGCGTGTAAAAAAGACGGATGCTAAACTATAGCTTTTATATTACTAACCACACTTGAAGCTACTGTTGCATTCAACATCAGTGGCGAAAGGACAATACAGGGCACTTCTAGGCACGTCCTTTGTTTATTAAGCCACTATTGCATGCAGTTACAGATTTGCACACACAGTGTGCCACTTATGCTCACAACTGCATACTTAAGTGTCATATAATTAAGTGTAAGCATCACCATCCTTTACAGAATTTATGTAGGCTCCTGCAGAGGTGGACCTTTGAGAGAAGTCAAATGCACGGGGAAATGGGGTTTTTGATGTTCTGAGGGTGATCTAATTTTGTTTCGGTCATTTATGGCAAATGGTTAGACAAACACCTATCAGCGATGGACTAGGTATATTTGGGGGTCCTGCCTCAGCATGGAGGAATGGACTAGATGACCTCCTGAGATCCCTTACAGCCCCACCTTTCTATAGTTCTATGCCAAGTCTTGGAGAGACACTAATGACATATTATGGATGTTATTCACTTGAATGTGTGTTAACCTGACAGAGTGGGCTCGAGTTTATTGTGCCTCAGACATCGTCTGGATCCTCAGATCGCTTTGAAGTTCAGAATATTTATCAACGATGAGAGTGTACACGGCAAAAAGTGATCACTTAACTAATTTTAAAAAAGCAAATTAGACTTGCAAGCAACAGAGAGAATAATAAATAGGGAACTCTTCTACAATGTGACTTTTGAAAGTCACTTTGAGCCTGACATCACACTCAGAGGGGCACGTTTCAAAAAGAAACTTATTTTAAGCCAGTTTCCGTGCCCAGGTTTGATAGAACATGCTTGGTGGTGTCCAAAGAAGTCAGAGGTAGTTTTACTTGTCCAGCAGAATGGACGAGGGCATGTTACTGCTGCAGAGTTAGCTTGAGTGATCAGCCCCCAGATTAGCCTACCCTAGATGTGAGCAGCCACACTATAAAGCCAGGTCTGAGTTACCGTTTCCTCACTAGTGCTGTGCTCACCTGTGTGTGTTGCTAGGACTTCTGGGGGCACATTCCATGGTTCTTTGTGCTCTAGTTAAGCTGAACTGCTCTGATCCTTTCCCAGTGAATTATGGGAGAACCTGCCTGTTCTTCTAGGCCAGTGGTTCCAAAACTGGGGTTCGCAGAACATTACAGGGGGTTCGCCAGAAAAAAAATCACTAATGGCGGACAGAGGACCCTGGGTATTGGAGACAGCAGGTGGGACCCAGTTGCAGGGCAGACACCCCAATCCCCAGGGAGAGCGGGGCCGGGTAGTTGGGGCTGGCAGCCCGAGTCCCGGTGGTCAGCAGGGGAGCCAGCAGCCCGAACCCCAGCGCTCCCTATGCAGGGCTGGCAGCCCGAGCCCCAGGGAGAGCAGGGCCGGGCAGTTGGGGCTGGCAGCCTGAGCCCTGCCCCCCGCCAGCCCGAACCCCAGCGCTCCACACGGGGCTGGCAGCCCGAGCCCCAGGAAGAGCGGGGCCGGGCAGTTGGGGCCGGCAGCCCGAGCTCTGCTCCCGTCAGCAGGGGAGCCGGCAGCCCGAACCCCAGTCCAAGCCCCAGGAAGAGCAGGGCCGGCAGTTGGGGCATCCATCACACTGAGGAAATTTAAACTTAAATCCCTGAAAATATTCATTTTTAGGAGGGGGTTCACGAGATTTCACAATTTAGTGAAAGGGGTTCGCGGGCTGTTAAAGTTTGGGAACCACTGTTCTAGGCACATGGGGGGGGAGGGGGGAGACTTGTGGAGGACTATCAGCACTCAAATGCTTTAGCCTGTGTCTTCACAGCCAAGTGGGCACAAGTTACTAGCCCCAGTGAAAACCTCACTGGGGCTTTAGCCTCTACTCCAAACAGGACGGCTAATCTGGGTTTAAAGCACCACCAGTTCAGGTCAGAAGTTTGTGTGTGTGGACAGGATGGGAGCTGGGACAACAGCAGAGGAAAAGCCTGGGTTAACTTTGCATTAAAGACATGCCTTACAAATCTGGCCAACAGAGCTGTTTGCTAAAGAGTAGCCATTTTAATCCAGCAGGAATGGGTCAGAACAGCAATGGACCTGATTCCAACAAGAATGATGCAGTGAGGAACAGTGGTGAGGGAATGAAGTCAGGACACACCGACAAGGCAGCTGGGCAGCATATTAAGGGGAGCAGGGAGAATACAAGACCAGGTGGCTGGGCAGCATGCCCAGGAGAGAAAGGCAGCAGAAAATCATGTGCACAGGGGGGAGGACAAGGACCAGGCGAGAGAGGAAAGAGGGGCTAGGCAGCAGAGAAGTGCGTACAAAGGAGCACGGACAGAGAGATTAATCAAACTGATTGAGATCTCCTACTGCCACCCTGGAGCCAAAAGATGCTTGGAATTGCTAGAGTAGACAGCGTCGATTTTTTTTTATTGGGAAAAAAAAAAAAAAAAAAAAAGCAAGACAGCTAAAAATACAGGGCTCCCTAATATTTTCCATGCCGGTAATTGACATCAGGAGGTATATAAATCACGGCTAGGAAGGGAGATGGTCCCTGAGGCACTCTCAAAGACACGGTCCATATTATGGAAAAGTTTGAGAACCAGTGTAATAATAGGAGCCGCCACTAGGTGGTGTCAAGATTTCTGCAAGAATTGTGTCTAGGCAAGAGATTCTGGTAAAGCCCTTCTGCCCTACTTTGAAGATGAGGAGTGCTGCCGAGACAAATGTTTTAGCTTCTCTTGCATTTGGATAAAAATATCCATCTCTTCCCAATAAATCCTGGAAACAAACTCCATTCACAAAAGCGTCTAAACCTTCCACGGAAGGGTAAATATTAGCCCTCTGTGGGATAAAACATTAACCCTGTTTCACAGCTGGGAAACTGAGCCACAGAGAGGTTAAGAGACTAGTTTAAGGTCTCACAACAAGTTAGTGGCAGAACTGGGATTACATACGAGTTCCTGGCTCTCCTGCCTGTGCTTAATCACAAGAAGGGAAGAATATCATGTATTTTGCTACCAACCCCATCTGCAGCAGCGCCCTTCGTCCCATGCTGAGATATTGGCTCAGTACTGATGGAGCTGTGGCCACCAGAATGGCCATTCTTCTCTCGGGACTCCACAAAAGATAAGTCATCTACAAAAGGAGGTGTGACCATGTGATCTGCACACCAGAGGGAAACCGGGAATTCACCAACATTTTGTGGATTTAGGCAAATCAATAAACCTCAACTTCCCCCTCTGTAAAATGAGGATAATGCAACTCTAGAAGCAGCGTGGGTTGGTGGATAAGACACTGGACTTGGAGGCAGGTCGGAGGCAGAACCAGGTATCGAACCCATATTTCCTGTGGGTGACTGTGAGCAACTCACTTCACCTCTCTGCAATGCCATTTTCCCTCCCACACTTTGCTATCCAGGGCAGGGACCCTCTCCTTATTGTGTGCCTGCAGTGCCTAGCACATTCGG
This sequence comes from Trachemys scripta elegans, assembly GCF_013100865.1. Classification (NCBI taxonomy): domain Eukaryota; kingdom Metazoa; phylum Chordata; order Testudines; family Emydidae; genus Trachemys; species Trachemys scripta. Next base: position 164,680,465 of record NC_048298.1, on the reverse strand, counting down.
GGCCTGATCTCAGTTGGGGGTCTATGGGCACTATAGTAATACAAATAAACTGACAACCACCATCACCTCCTGTCTTCTGCAACATAATTACTTAAGGTTTTTACTAATCTTCAAGACCTTTGACAAACACAGTGTAAAAGTGGTATGTACTCTAGGATCCCAGGTCCATGGCTGCATATTCTGTATAGCATGGATGGGTCTGAGTTTGCCAAGTGCTAAGCAAGGACTATTTAGCCAAAACATAACCCTTCTTCCCTACTCCTTGGAAACCACTCTCTGCCTGAGGAATACTGGGGAATTAATGTGAGTTCAGTTCCCATCTGGCCCATTACATCTTGCTGCCTCACAGCAATCCCATCTCAGATTTACTAACTTCCTCCCTGATCTCTCAGGCTGTGCTAGCAAGACACAACCAAGCTGTTCAAGATGAACTGTAATCCCAACACCAATTTAGAGGGCACAGACAGGCTGAGTCACCTTATTAACCACAGCATAATACAACTGGCACAAAGATTTAAATTTAGTTCTTAGCCCCTGAAAACTGCTCACCCTTCTGTGACCACCAGAGATGTCCCACAATGCAACACTCTGTGACGTCACTGATACCAGAAGAGTTTGCAGTAGTATGAGAATAATTGGAAGGACACTATTCCTCGGGTCATTCTGTGCAGAAATCCATGCTTACCTCTGCTCTGAAGCTAGCTTTACAGTTTGCCTTAATGGACTTCATCAGCCCTCACCACTCTAAAATGAGAGCCATGAGGGATGTTGCAGCTGCCTTATAATTATATGGAGATAAACCTATCTCATAGAACTGGAAGGGACCTTGAAAAGTCATCGAGTCCAGTCCCCTGCCTTCACAGCAGGACCAAGTACCGTCCCTGATAGATTTTTGCCCCAGATCCCTGAATGGCCCCCTCGAGGATTGAACTCACAACCCTGGGTTTAGCAGGCCAATGCTCAAACCACGGAGCTACCCCCCCGAGGCAGAGATGTTCAGAGGAGACAGGGCTCTGGCATTTGAAGTACCTCAAAGTAAGCAGCAGGCATCAGACACAGCGATTGTAAAAGGAGCTGCCTGCTCCTGCCTTTCTCAGACACAATCCATACATCCATGGTATTGATTTCCATTCTACACAGTATCCAAAGACTTGCGTACATGGAGGAGGGACAGTGAGGAAAGAGAGATACCTAGATTAGCATTGTAATCCTCTCAGCCCTTGTTTCTGGTAATTAGTTGTTTGCGTCAATCTATACCAGCTACAGCACAACAGACAAAACTACTGCTCCCCCTCCCTAATCAATCAAAAGACATACACACTGCCTACAGCAATGGAGAAAACACAGCTGCTTACATGGAGAATGTGATAAACTCCCTAGAGGTCACCACTGAGAGTGGACAAGATTGAGCAGAACATTCTACAGGGACATGCACCTGGACTGATTTTTTTGTTTTGTTTTTAAAAGTACTGCCCAACTAAAAAAGATGGAACAGGAAAAGAAAGCGTTGTTCCTATTTCTGATGAACTAAAGTAAAATTGTCTTCATATGCAACATGAGGTCCCAATTTCGTTTACACTTCAGAACCCCATAATCCAGGGGAGGGCAAACTACGGCCTGTGGGCCAGATCCAGCCCATCAGGGCTCTCGATCCAGCCTGTGAGATTGCCAGCCCCATTGCACAGGGGTGCTAAGGCAGCCCAATCTTATGCACGAGATTTTGCATAGAGCCAGAAGAGTGTTAGAAAACAGTTCTTAGAAGTCTGAATGGAAAAAGATGCTGCTTTTAAAACAAAAGAAAAGAATACCCCACCCTCACAAATACTCAATAGATTCACTTCAAATTCTCACAAAAAGTTCAACTTGTATTCTAAGTGCAAGTGGTGTAATTTTGGTGATGGACAAAAACTTTGTTTTCATTCCTAGCAAGGAAGGTTTAAACCTTGGCTCTAACTGAAATAGCTGAATTATGGCGTCATTACCAATTCCTTCATTATGGCAAAAAAGGACTCCACTATTGGGGAACCACTTACAATAATGTTACTGCAGCGTTCCATGGCAATAGTAAAATAATGCTGCCGTTTTTTTTTTTTTTTTTTTATTTAAAGGGTAGGGCATTACCTATTCAATTTCTGGCAAGGGGCAATGGGGATTGAAGAGTTAAGCGAGACAGCATGACAGTTGTTTCACAGCAGTAGTGCTAAATCCTCAGATTACTATAGCATCCTTGTTTGTGCATTAATGACTGTTTGGAATGTTTACCTCAATAGAAATGCATCAAAGCAATTGCATGAGTTCATATAGCCAGCAGGGAGGGAAACAGGAAAAAAGAGGGGAGGAAAGGATAAGTCAGTGACATTTTTTTAAATGGAAAATTAGGTCAGCCTTTGACTCAAGGCCTGCACTCCTCCTCACATGATGCACAATCCCTTAGTCACGCACTCTACCTGATCCACATGCTTGTCAGAGACTGTTTCTTACACTCAGGGGATTCAACAGGAGACTGCACTGAACAGTCTGATCCAGCTCAAGAAATCAGAAGGTTCTTTGCTGAAGACAGGCCCAACATGAGCTGTGCACTCACCTGTTAACGGTGCAATGCTGTAACACAGCAGATGCTCACCTGCCACCAGCAGGTCAGAACACGTTGCTATTCCTGCCAACATTTGGGTGGATGGAATGTGGATACACCTTTTTACAATCTATTGACGTATTAGACTAGGAGAGCTTTCAGCAAGGACAGTGGAGAAATAATAAGCAACCAACAAAATTCTCACTGGCACGTAGGGGCCCCAACTAAAACCAGAGTCCGACTGGGCCCGTGCCAGGCACCATATATACACACACAGTAAGGAGCAGTCCCTACCTTAAAGAGCTTTCAATCTAAACAGACCACACAGACAAAAGGAAGAAGAGTTTATAGTTGGCACTTCTCTCTCCCACATCCATGAACGGCAGGCACACCTTCCCAGAGAAGTTTAGATAAAGCCAGTGCCCCCTTCTGGAGCAGGGTTAGTAATTCCAGCAGAACGCCCATTGCTATACAGCAGAGATACTCAGGGACCATATAGGCAACTTATGCAAAGCCCAAGGGCTGCGTGTAAGCGTTTTTAATATGGAAATAAACCCACAAAGCCCTAACATCTTCCTTGACAGACTGGCAGGAGCTACTTGTTTAAGTTTCCACCAGATATAAACTTGCAATTGATCAGCTGCATCTGTACACCTCTACTTCCACACTACCATCACGTGACAAGCCACACTGGGTGCCCCATGAGCGGCATTTGGCTCATACTCTGGCTTCTCCTCTATTAGTGTGACCACACAGCACCCTAATGCCCTGACAACACAGAGCCATGCACGCGCTCCTGGGAGGTTTCTCCCACTGATGAGCGATGGCTGCATTCAAAGCTTTGCCCTACTTCCTTTGACTGCCTCCGACATGTAGTGCAGCAGGTGCTGGGAGGCATGGGGTCAAAAGCAACGTTTATGCTCGACAGCAGCCAGAGCTTTTCCAGTTCACTTAACACAGCAGCATCTCACTCCCCTCTTCACAGTTTAGGAAGCTATTATTCCACAAGGAGTCTCCTAGAGGGGGAAAGGGCAAAACAAAAAACTCTTCCTTCCTTCTGTGCCCATGCTAAGGGCACAAAAAGAGTGTGTCTGGTTATTAAGGCTGCTAAATTGGGCACAGCAGTTCAAGTGACCCAAGAAAGGAATCTGGGGAAGGGGCCATGGCGAAGGGAGAATGTGGATTGGCAGAGGAATCTCTGAATCATCTCTTGCTGGCCAAGCAAAAATAAACAGAAACATTTGAGGAATTAACCCTGAAGCAGAAGCATCCAAATGATAAGATCTGCCTGGCAAGGAGAGATTGTCAAAGGAAGGGTGTGTACCCATCCCTGGGGACACAATCCTACGGAAGGGGCAATGGCAGAGGTAGGGGTGTGTAAGTAAAATTCACTTAACCCCGGGGGTTCTCAAACTGGGGGTTGGGACCCCTCAGGGGGTCATAAGGCTATTACCTGGGCGGTCATGAGCTGTCAGCCTCCACCCCCAAACCCTGCTTTGCCTCCAGCATTTATAATGGTGTTAAACATATAAAAAAGTGTTTTTAATTTATAAGGGGGGGTCGCACTCAGAGGCTTGCTGTGTGAAAGGGGTCACCAATAGAAAAGTTTGAGAACCACTGACTTAACTCCTCTGAGCTGCACTGAACTGTGAACTAGACCCTCTGCAGCAGGGACATCATGGAAGCCAACCTACAGCCAGGATGCATACACCCGTCTTTTAGAAGGGAAAGGTGCATGACAATGGCATACAGAGCATCAAGAACAAATCCTAGAAGAGGTATGATAGGATTAAATTAGCCAAGCAAAACAGTAGGCTGAATGTCAAGGGAAGGGTTTGCTACCAGAAGAGTTATAATGATCTCTCATGCTGACTGTATTATGGAAAGATGGTTTCTTCTCCAGAATAAAGGAAGAGACCTGCTTTTCATGTAAGCCCTCTTTCCAAAACTCCTTAAAAAGAGTCCTTTGTGCTTCACATTTTGCATTTGTGCTCTGTAGGAATAATTATTAATATACAGCTCTTAGGCATGGCTTCAATAAAGGAATAACTAGATGAGATTCTAGGTCTCATGTTATATAGGAGGTCAGACTAGATCAGGGCTTCTTGAGCTTTTCAGGCTGACAACCCCTTATTTGCAGCAAACATTTTTTGCAACCCCCTTACATTTGCAAAAGTAAAAACTATCTCAGGAATAACAATGCTAAGCCTATATAATTTGTGTGCGCGTTTCAAGGGGTTGCGAGAATGCTTGACCTTGAAGGATAAGGCTATGCAGGGAGTGGGGGAGCGAGATTCTTATGTTTTATTCAATAATAAAATTGTCAACGTTTCACAACCTGCCACCCCTTATTGCCGTATGTGAGCCCTTCACAACCATCATTTGAGAAACACTGGACAAGATGATCTAATGGTTCCTTTTGGCCTTAACAACCTATGAATCTATATGGCCAGCAGCAATTAGGCCTCAAAAACTTAAGGGAGAGCCAAGCTTGGGATACGATTTTTGTGAGCATGATTATTACTGATTATTTGTATTACAGCAGCACCCTAGACTCCAACTGAGATCAGAGACCAATCATGCTCGGTGCTGAACAGATATAGAGGCTGCACCTAAGTGTTTCGTTGTAATTTGACAAGAGACAAAAAAGATGAGAGGGAAACAGACACAAAAAAGGGGAAGGCGCTTGCCACATGTCACTACACAGGTCAGTGGCAGAGCTGGGAAGTGAACCCACGTCTCTAGTGTCAAAATTCAAGGTCCTAGCCACTGACCCACACTGCCTCCACAAGCAGCATCACAAAACTACTTTCCTATTGTTCACACAAAACTAGAGTCCTTTGGAATTTACTATGCGCTGCTACGTCTTTGGCAAAGACTGGGGAGCGAGCAACAACCAGCATCAACGGAGCTCAAGCAAAGCAGCTGGACACCAACTTCCCTTGGACCCAGGCAGTCAGTAGGCATGCAGAGGTCTTAAGCTTCCTAGGTAGGCAGAGTTAACATGCTGGAGTTCTGCCAGGCCAGGGGAGGGGAGAGAAGAAGAGAGCTGAACCTGCTTGTCTTTCAAATGGCAGCTAAGGGTGGGTCAGGTGAAGGTGATGGCGAAAATCTTTAAAACTGAAACACACAAATGTCCTGGGCGTTTAGAAAATATTTTACTTCCACTAATAGTTTTGTTTAAACCTTAAAAATGGTTTGTAACCTAGGATTCCATGAACAGTGCAACATACCATTTTCTGAATGGCAAGATCAGTGCTTGTTGGAGGGTTTTCTTTTTTTGTATTCCTTCGGTGCCGATTTTGGCAGCTCAAAATTGTTGCTTTGAGCAAACTTCACTGCAATGATCAAAGGGAAAAGTCATAGATAACTCCGTGGCTTTCTCAGAATGGAGTTTTGGCTTTCTCAATCGTAACGAACACATGCTGCGCTACTGCATTAAAGAATTAGGATAAATACAGCAATCTGACACAGATTCTCAAAAAACTGTCCCAGACCAAACTAGTGTCAGCAGATGTAACCAGGTGATGTCCATCTGGACAAATATATTTTCATGAGCTTCTTTCTGTTGTTCTTCCAGGATTTCACCATCCCTGACCGACTGATACTCTTGGTGAAGTTCTTCACACTCGTTTTCCGACATACAAAATGCTCAGTACTTGAAAACCCTAATCTTGCTGCATTCTGACAGTCAGTTAGTTTGCAGTTCACAGCTGGTTGATTTTTTTAACGGATAGGTTGTTGAGAGCATACTGAGCAGCCTTCATGTATAGTACCCTGGCTGTTCCAAAGAATACTCCTGTCTCTCTCTGAGGTTTGACTTTCATTCCGACCTTTCCTGAGTTAATTGGATATAATCCCAAGGAATAGGCTTCCACCATCAACTTGTTTTCTTTGCAAAGGGTACAGCCCACAAGGTTTAAGCCCCACCAATTCTGATGTTTTGTCAAATGTTTCGCAGATGTACTGGTATTAATTTCTTAATTTAGAAGACTAAGGAAAGAAGCTGCTCCCTTCATGAATTGGTTAAAGATTGCAAACAATGGGATGGTTGTCTGATGGGAAAATAGATGGATCTCAGTCACAGGGGTTTGGAATGACTGAGAAAGGCATGTGAAACAATCTGTTTTGTCACTGCCTGTAAAGAAGTAACTCTTGAGAAGGTCATATTGGATGACAGCCCCCTCAAAAGCAAGCTCAAAGCTTAGCCCGGGGCCACTAATGTATTTCAAGATTTATTTATTTTTTATTAGGAGACAGAAAAAATTCTTAAATGCTCTCTTCAGCGAGTTCTTGCCAAATCAGTGGAACACGCCTATAGTGAAGTCTTCCTCACCAGACCCAGGGATGCTGGAGTAGGGTGGCAGCTCTTATTGGGGGAGGGGGACAGAGTACAAATATTTAACATAAGAAACACTTCATTCTTATCCAGCATCCAGCTCTTCACTGAATTTAAGTGAACCCATACTGATGCTTGCTTTATCTACAGATAACCCAACCACAGAAGAGTTCTTCCACAATATGTTGTTATACTCAAGTGCTGCACCAATTTTAGAAAAATATTGACTCTGCTGTTCTAGCATTTGTCACTCGTCCATCCATTTGTCCCTTCCTCCCTGGTTTCCCGCTCACCGAAGGAAACGAGTGCCCTGATGAAGGCAGCAGCACAGGGGAAAGATACAAAGCCCCTTGCAAAGATGGCCATCCCAAAGGGTCAGCAGGAGAGGTGCTCATATGCATGAGAGTTAAAGCTTTATATATTATTGAATTAGATGCAAAAGCCAAATGCTTCAGTCACTTGCAGAATGGACCTGGAGAGCCAGCATGCATGCAGACCTGTTCGGATGCAGGATAGATACCCTCTGGAGCTTGCCTCCTAGTACCTGCCATATATATTTCAAAAGTGCTAAAAACACATTCCAGATTAGAAAAACTCTTAAAATCAGTCACAGGTGAGAGTACTTATTAATTTAATGTATTGGTAAAAATGTTATTAAAGTGATGCCACTCACATACAGGCAAATAGAAAGATTTATATGGTGAGTGGAGTAGCTCTAACAATACTGTCAGCTTCTGCAAAATCCAAGCTTTTTTCTTTTCTTTTCTTTTTTTTTTTTTTAAAGCCTTCAGAATACAAACCGTATGTCACTGATGCAATATCATCTTCCTAAGTCTGCAGACAATTCCAGTTGCTTCTGCTGCTGCTCATTTCAAAGTTGCATCAGAGCACAAAAGGACCAGAATTCTGTCAGCTTCAGATATGCTATCCAGAACCCTGGGGTCAACAGTGAAACTGACAAGCATCAAACATTTCAGTCCATTACTGCTTCTTGAGAAAGCTCACAGCATCAAAAGATTGGAGTTTTAACTGATGATAGCAACCAGACCGCGCTCTGTCTGTGCGTGTGTGTGTGTGCGCGTGCGCACGCACACAGTAGCAGTCTCTCCTTCGCTGCGGCAGCCAGGAGTCTGGGGTAGGCTGAGCATAATGGAAACACTTGTGCACCCTCCTCAAGTCAGAGAAGCCAGAAGGCTCTCCGATGGAAGAGAGGAAACTTCTTTTCAGCAGTCAGAGGTGCCTGGAAGTGTCAAATGTATTAGACACTTCCCAGATTAAAAAGTCAAACTAGTCAAACCGCACTGTGGTGGGTCTCCTAAGGAGTACTCAGGGAAGGCACACTAATGGGAATCCCAGCTGCTTGCCAGGGCACTGCCCCTTGCCTACGCCCCCCACACCTCCATATTGTGCACTGGTCTCTTGCTGGTAGTTGGCACTCTGGTTAACATACAGCTGGTAAATGTTTCAAGCCCTGAGAGTGCTTAATGTTTTGGGAGATTCAGGACTCTTGTGTTTCATTCCCAGCTCTGTTGTTGACTCTCTATAGCAGTGGTTCTCAAACATTTGTCCTGGTGACCCCTTTCACACAGCAAGCCTTGGAGTACAACCCCCCACTTATACATTAAAAACACTTAATTTTTATTTAACACCATTATAAATGCTGGAGACGAAGTGGGATTTGGGGTGGAGGCGACCCCCCACATCATAACCTCATGATTCCTTGAGGGGTCATGACCCCCAGTTTGAGAATCCCTGCTCTATAGGACCTTGGTTAAGTTGTAACTACTCCGTGCCTCGTTTTCCCCTTCCCAACTACTGCACTAAGCTTACAAGTTTTACAGATGCCAGTTAAGTCCAAGATCTATGGCTGAAACCTAATGTATACAAGATGGAGAGCATATTAGGATGCTTGTTCCCAGCCTCAGTCTGTACTGACTGAGGCTATGTCTACACTACGAGCTAGGGGTGTGATTCCCCTGCCTGCGCACACAAGAGCTTGTGCAAGTATAAATGACAGTGCAGCCAAAGTAGCAGACAGTACTTGAAACGGCGGCGGGGTATGTACTCAGCAGTGCCTCTGCTGCTGCGATCTGTACTACTGTGGCCAGTCACTGCTATTTCTACTCGCACTTCACAGTTGCCATGGTTTGTTGGGGAAGTGCTGTTAAAACTGTTGGTGTGATACCCACCTGCCACATATTAAATAATTAATAGTCTCCAGCCATTTGCCCCTGCTGCAGCTTGAAGCACTGGCACACACTGCCTTCTCTAAGGAGACGATCACTCCAAGTCACTAATTAGTCACCAAGCTGCAGACTATCCTGTATCGATTTCCAGAGGCAGTTCACTTGACACAAAAAGCTGTGACTCAAACTGTCCTTAAAAGTTCTTCCCTCAACCCTAAGGTCCTGCTCAGACTACATCTACGCTACGAGCGAGGGGTGTGATTCCCTGCTCATGTCCACATACTCATGCTAGCTGGTTGAGAGCTAGTCAGAGATACCAGAAGGCTCCCAGCAACATATGGGCATGCTCTGAAATGGAAGGATCTTCACGGTCTCTGCTCTGAGCAGAGCTACATAACATGTTTAAAATGGCAGGGACTGCGTGGACCTCCGTCTACAATTGTGCTCCCACAACAATGGAGTTGAACTGGTAGTACCAATTCTAGTACGTTTTAGTGGGGTTAAAAAGGCTAACACAGCCACTGCCAAAAGAAAGGAAGAGATCCTATATGCTCACATATAGGGTCACTTTATACTTGGAAATCTGCTGACATGTGAATACAGTCTTAGAGACTTAAAATTCCACCTGTCCTGTAGACAGTCATTCCCCTCCCTCCCAAGAACTCAGTTATTATTTAGTACAGTAACTCCTCACTTAACATTGTAGTTATGTTCCTGAAAAATGCGACTTTAAGTGAAACAATGTTAAGCAAATCCAATTTCCCCATAAGAATTAATGTAAATGAGGGGTTTAGGTTGCAGGGAAATTGTTTTCACCAGACAAAAGACTATATCATATACATGTATATACACACACACAGTATAAGTTTTAAACAAATAATTTAATCTGGTGCACAGTGATGATGATTGTGAAGCTTGATTGAGGTGGAGGAGTCAGAGGATGGGATATTTCCCTTATTGCTAAATGATGAACTAGCAATTGGCTGAGCCCTCAAGGGTTAACTCTCTCTCTACACAAGGCAGCAGGAATGGAGGGAAAAATGTGCATTTCCCTTAAGTACACTGCCTTGTTAATTAGATCAGCTTGCTGATAGGCAGCTGCTGCAAGCTCCTTCCATCCTAGTCTGTCCCCCCCTGCTCTATGGAAGATGGGCTAAGTGGGGTGCAGGAGCAAGGGGGAGGGGGACACCCTGACATTAGCCCCCCTCTTCCTCCCCCCCCCCCCAGCAAGCAGGAGTCTCGGGGAGCAGCTCCAAGGCAGAGGGCAGGAGCCGCACATGGCAGTGGGGGGAGGGACACAGCTGAACTGCCGGCAGCTGCTGCATAGGGAACTTAAGGGAGCGGGGAGCTGATAGGGGGCTGCTGGTCCACCCTGGTTCCAAGCCCCCACCAGCTAGCTGCAACGGGCTGCTCCCCCTGCAAGCAGTAGACAAAGCAGGCAGCTGCCAAATGACGTTAGAAGGGAGCATTGCACAACTTTAAACAAGCATGTTCCCTAATTGATCAGCAATGCAATGAAACAACGTTAACCGGGAAGACTAAGTGAGTTACTGTATTCATATTACCATAGTGTACTGGTCAGGATTGGGACCCCACTGTGCCAGGTGCTATACAAAACCCAAAAAAGTAGATGTGGTTCCTGCCCCAAAGAAGAGATTAATATACTTTCAGGAGTATTTATACTGAGGCATGTACAGTACATTTCCAGCTCTCACGTTCCATTGTTTTATCCCATATGCACTACTGGAACTTTAAATGACAATGAAAGGCCTTACATTATAGTTAAACTCCCTTAATAATGACCTTCAAAGGGGAGGGGGCGGACATGGGCGTGTGTCTTTTCCCACTTTCTGTTGTATAAAAGAGACGTGAAAGATTGTGTTTTTTCCAAACCTTTCTTTTTCTTCTTTTAAACACATTAGAAATTCAGGTTCTTTTCTGCCCTAGCAGACTCAAGGGGGACTGAAGAACTAGTGGAATTATGACATCACAAGAGCCTGAGTAGAGGAATTAATAAGAGGAAGAGAGTTTTAGTCAGACTGTTAGAATGTGGTAGTCTGCTTGTTTTTATCAACACTTACTAACACGCACTTGGGAAAAAGACCTTTGTTAGAGATTGAACATCCCCAACGCTTTCAATTGAGATGTGAAAAGATTCCCAGTATACATCTGATACCCCAAACAAATCTTCCAGCAAAGCCAGACTTGCCCTTCTGGGTACTATTACGCTACTGTAAAGAACAAGCAGAAAAAACCCACCTCTTAAAGAGCTTTCAATCCCCTTTTCATCACAGAAAGATAGAGAGCACAAACCCATTTTTCTCAGAAATTCTTTGCTGATCACCTGAGGGCTTATTTCAGTATTTTAACATCTCACATGCCACAGATGTCCTGGATTCACTAAAGGCTGGTGTATGCACAACACTAGCACTGGTTTAATGAAAATATGTTTTAAAGTAATTTTATTTAACCTGATGCAGACACTTAAAGTGGTTTACGACTGGCTTATATCATTTATCAAATTATGTTACATTGCTTATATGCCAGTTGTAAACCAATTGAATTGTGTCCATCAAGAAGCCTGCAACAGTTTAACGAACGTCACTTTGAAAACAGACTTTTGTTAAAATGGTGTAAATTGCTCAGAGAAAAGGCCTAAGCCTCACTGCATCACAAGATCTGACCTGCTCCAGTTTCTTGTAGAATTTTTTTTATTGGTTAATTTACTTAATTTTTTAAAATGAATCACTCTCTCACTTTTAGGTCATTACTTCAGATCCATTCAGTGGCTACATGAAATGAGTTTGGCTAAACTCAATGCAATTCTTGGGAGAAGGACAAGTGTCTGCTATTATCTATAACATTTCTAAGGTGGTATAAATGGTTTGACACTGAACCCCATATTCTTCACAGTCATATTATGATTTGATTATTGCATAATTATGCTACATTTTGTACAAGATAGGTCATGTGAGGTGACATTGGAAACGTTATGATTTGCTGAATATGATTATCCTATTTGTATGCAAGTATAATTTTTGTATCTAAAGTTAGAAATATTGACTATGTATCTATATTTCAATCGTGCTTACTCTGGGTGACACCCACAACTAGCCTTTCTGATACAACAACGAAGAAGCCAGACAGTTCTGATGGCCCGTCAGCAAAGACAATGGACCCTGGAAGAACTTAACCTTCCTGTAAACATTCCAGACAGCCTGTAAGTAATGGCTGCTATGACTCATCAAGGTATTCAAGGGCATGTGACCAGGCCACATGACTCTGGACTCCATCTTGGGATGACATTGTTTTTCCAAATTGAGTTTGGGACAAAAGGGTTCCTGCCATATGTTAAAGCTATATAAGGCAGGGAGTGACATCATCTGTGGTTCTTCACTCCCCACACAAGACGATTCCTGAAAACACTTGAGGAAAAAAAGACTGAACTGGGGGAAGTGCTGGACCCAGGCTAAAGGGATTTCTAGCCTGTGTATGAAAACCTGGGGATTCCAAGCTGCAAAGTAAGTGTTGCTTGTGTCTTAAGAATCTGCAGCCTGCTTGTATCATCCGCCAGGGTGAGAATTTGCTAATTTAGATTGTATCTTTCTAGTATCTTAGGCTTAGTTTGCGTTTTTGTTTATTTACTAGGTAATCTGCTTTGATCTGGTTGCTGTCACTTATAATCACTTATTATCTATCTTTATGTAATTAATAAACTTATTTTATGTTTTAATCTAAACCAGTGAGTTTGGAGTGAAGTGGTTGGGAATCTTGGCTCAGGGGTTGTTGCATTTCCTCTCCACATTGATGGGGAGGCGAATTGGATAATAAATTCATACTGGTCGGGGTTTTGACCAGAGCAGGACGATACAGCTCTGGGGTGTATGCCTGTTGAGCTGGGGTTTATCTTAGCGATAGCCTCTCTATTGTTGGATCGTGCAGTTGCTGGTCAGAGAGCCTGCATATAACTGCATTTGGGTGTGTCCCTACCTGTGTGAGTGCTGGAAGTGTAGGACCAGGAGCAGGTCTGCAGCTTGTCACTCCAGCACAGTGAGAGAGGGAGCCCAGGCTGGTGGGTCAGAGGTCTGAGGGATACTCCAGTTCCAGGTGGCACCCCAGGGGGAAACCCATCACAAGGGTATCTAACCACTTCTTGCCTTGTTAGCCTCCTAAATAATGAGGTCAGGGTTAAGTGGGCCAGAAAGATTGTTTCCTTAGAGAAAATTCCCTCTGGACAGAGGTGAGGAGGCACATCAGTGGGCAAGGTGGGAGAAGCTTGCGTGGCCACTGTCCATGCTGTACTTGGTCTGGGGATAAGATAGGAGGCTTCAGTCCCCATGCCTATCAGTTTGGCGCATTCACTAGTGCTACATTCACGCTTATTGTCACGTTTGACTGAAAACTGAGTAATTTCTTCCCCTTGTTTTTAAAGGAAATTGTTTGCTTCTAAGTAAGAAAATTGAAAGGTGTAAGGTGGGGGTGGAAGCAGTTGTGATCTCAGTGTTTTATATTAATAAACCTCTCAAAGCAGCTTGAGAACCAGAATAAACTGACAGCCACACGGATATGACGTGGTTTTTTTTAAGCTTCCTCATATGTTCATGGTTGCCAAGCGTATGGGACCTCACCCAATATGCAGGCACATGACTCTCAGGCTGGAGAGGCTATGCCTCCATCTGCTTCCGTTAAGCTGGGAGCAGGGGACAGACCAGCCACTACACACAGCCTGGGAACCGTCAATGGGCTGGAGAACAAATACAACGAGATCTGTTTGGGGAGGAGATGGGGCAGCAGTATGCTTTAAAAACGTACAGGGTCCAGGTCATTCCTAGTGCAACTCTTCTGAAGGCGATGGAGCTACACCAGGCTGGATCTGCCTCTTGATATCTAATTAGAGCTAAAACATAATGACCAACTTGAAAATTCCTTTCATTGGCATAGTCGTCTCTCAGCTCTTATTTATTTAAGAATAAGATCACAAGCGAGCAACCAGTCTTTGTGATTCAATTTTTCCCAGATAAGGGAGGAGCCGCTGAGGATCTGTTGTCTGCACGAAGCATTCGTTATGCCAGATGGTCTCTTAATCCAGCCCTGGTCTGAACACAACAGTCTCATACATTTATGCCGGGATTTTCAAATAAGCCTGGAGCGTAGAACCCCTTTGAAAATACCTGCTAGACATGCACAGAGGTGCTGAGCGCACACCACTTCCCAGGGACTAATTCAGAATCACAGGACCTCTGACAAGCAGGATCTTGAAGTTTATCCTCCTCTCAAAATCCAATAGCTCCTACTGGGGGCAACTATTCAGTTGCCAATCTCTCTCTCTCTCTCTCTCTCTCACACACACACACACACACACACACACACACACACACACACACACAATGTGATATTGGTGAACAGTGCTGCTAAAGTGACAGCTCTGTAGCCGCAGCACGGACCCCCAACACTGCCTCGTTAATATGTCTCTGCCCTGGAGGAACTCCACTGCCAGGTATAAGGGGAGTTTGGACCAGTCAGTTCCTCACCACCCTACTAAGACAGCCAATAATGAGTCAATTAGTGCTGAAGGTGCCAGACAGCTGTCTGTTTCATGTCGGTCAGTGAAATGCTGTCATTCTCTAGCTGCCTAGGCCTGGATTGGATCTGGCAATTTAGGAGTGAAAGGCTTTGTACCTTGTACCCAGTCTCTCAACATGAATTATTAATCTGCTGTCCTCTTCCACAGCAGTTATGTGCTACCAAGAAACTCTGCCACAATACTGTCCCTTACACTGAATTCCCGAGGCTGCATCCTTAAGGAGTAGAAGGTCCAGCTGGCTCCAGTTGCTGAAGAAAGCCCAAATAATCTCACTGCACCCAGACCTTTCAGATGAAGAAATGTGGTATTCTCATATGAAAAATAAACGACAACCCCTTTGCCAGTATCAGTATAACCCTGCAGTTGAGACAAGACATCTTACACCATCCTCTGAAATCAACATGCCCCCAACCCTGAAACATACAAAGCAGGATAGACTTTGTCATAATAAGCATTCCAAAGCACTTGAAAAGAGTGCAGAAATTGTTCTATTTTAGAGCGTTTTCAGTGCTTGTACAACTTGGAAGGCAGCACTGGCTATGGGCTAAAGGAGGAGCCAGAGCCAGAATTGAAACTAATTTGCTGTATGGCCTTGGACAAGTCACTTAACCTCTGTCTCTTGGGTTTTCCTACCTATAAAATAAAACTTACTTTCCTATATCACAGAGGATGCTCTATTTAATATCCGTAAGGACTACATACATGCCGGCATTATTAGAGACGAAGCGCTGAATCCTGAACTCACAACTGGGCAGACTAGCAAAGGAGGGACACATTCATACCTGTCAGCTTTGCAAAAAGAACATGTAGGTAATCTATACCAGCCAAAAGAATTCAGCTCTAGAGAGATCCTTCCAAAACTAGCAAAAATTTCAGTGATAGTTTTCTGTGTGCATTCTAGAACACCTAATTCACCATTAAATTCCAGAAGTGGTTATCAAGTCACCTTCTACACAAAAACTCACCCATTCATTTCTCTTCTTTTCCTATTCTTTACTTTTCCTTCTATCTTGATGCCTCTTTTTTTCTAGCCTTTCCCATGTCCTAATTGTAGAATCCAAGGACAAATGAACTTTTAGTAAGAGGTTTCTTTCTTCATTCCCCTTTCTTCAAGATGTTTCTCTTTCTTACTTCTGTGTTTCTTCTCATACCCCATTCCAATTATTTTTACCTTCAACAATTTCCTTTTGCTCTCTCTGCTCTAATCTCTCCCACTATCCCTTCCATCTCTAACCCCTTTCATTCCTTTCCTCGTCCCCCAGCACTTCCAGTACTTGGCCTAGTTAGCCAATCAGATGTGGGGGAGAAAAAGAAAAAAAAAAAAAAAAGACAGAATTGGGGGTTTATGATAGAAGCATGAAATTTGGTATAGTCTTAGGGTATGACCTAATAAAGATTCAGATATGAGGCCATCGCGAATTCATGCCATGTTGGGTATGGCAGACATTTTAACAACATTGTCATAATCAGCAAGTAGTGTTGTTTTACAGTTAGACATATATGGAATGTATTTTGGTTTTGCTTCAATGAGACCTTAAAATTGGTGTAAGAACACATTTTGCACTAACACTGACTTTTAATGCGGCCTTGGCAGAATTTAATCACATCTCTCTTTTTTCTTTCAGATGCTACTTTGGATGAGTGACAGCTGCTTGGTGATTGGGTAATAATGCTGGATCTGGCTATCAAACTCTAGCACAGGGGTCGGCAACCTTTTAGAAGTGATGTGCCGAGTCTTCATTTATTCATGCTAATTTAAGGTTTCACGTGCCAGTAATACATTTTAATGTTTTCAGAAGGTCTCTTTCTATAAGTCTATAATATATAACTAAACTATTGTGGTATGTAAAGTAAACAAGGTTTTTTAAATGTTTAAGAAGCTTCATTTAAAATTAAATTAAAATGCAGAGCCCCCCGAACCAGTGCCCAGGACCCGGGCAGTGTGAGTGCCATTGAAAATCAGCTCGCGTGCCGCCTTTGGCGCCCATGCCATAGGTTGCCTACCCCTGCTCTAGCAGAAAATGTCAGAAGGCTCCATCAGCTGACTTCCCATACTCAGACATATGTAGATTAGAGGATGGTGATGGTATTGAAAAGACTTCAGACAGCAGGACACTTGTTCCGAGTGGCTCACGACCATGAGTGCCTCTTCAGGGCAGACTGTCAAAAACAGGGCAGACACCCCCACGCTGGTGCTATGTTCTTTAATTAGATTTCACAAGTCAGTAACAAATGTGAACTCCTGAATCATGTATTTGTCTTACCATGGAGTCACAGTTAGTCCCTCAAGACTCTCCACTCTATCTTGCCACCCAGACAAACTGGGCTTAGTGATAATTGGTCACTTTCATTAAAAAAATAAAATAAAAATCACATAATATTCAGGTTGCTTCTGGTCCCAACAGAGCAGTCACCCCAGACCACTGGTACCCTAAATCTTACACCAAAGACAACATCCGTATCCAATCCTGTAATAAACTACCTAATGGTTTATTAACTAGGAGAAAGCAATATGAGAGTTGTTTGCAGGTTAAAGCAAGCAAACACACACCAATGAGTTACCATCTAAATCCTAAGAGTTATAGTGATCTGTCAATTCAAAGGGTCTTTCATGGCAAACCCAGGGGTAACCTCTGGGGATCTCTGCCTCAGTTTAGAGCCTCTGGCCCTGTCAGAGTTCAAACAGCAATGAAAGAGATGGAAAATTTTCCTGTGACTTTGTTTTATTCCCTTCATTTTGCTTCCAAGTCCACTGGACGAGCTTCCTTGCCCGTAACATTTCCAAGGTGGGATGATAAGGCCATTAACCAATTCTTTGCATTGCGATGTTCCTTGATGGCCCATCTGATTTTGATAGTCCTTCTGAATAGGTGAGGGAGGAGTAGGGAATGATTATCTTACCTGGGTTCACAAATTCAGAGCAAACATTTTCAAAAAGTTATAAAGAAAAACTTACATAGTTTGTTACTGCATGTAATTACAGACATTACAAGCAAGATTCATGCATGCAGCAACTTACAAACATTTCAGAGAATCTGAACACTAGATACATTCTTATAAGACTAATACATATTCTGCGCAAAACTAACAGAGGTGATCTGGTCCAGTGTCCAGCTACGAGTTTGTCAGTCCTTAGCTAATGCCTGCAGCCTGGGCAAGCGCTGGCATCTGGCCTGCAAGCATCACAACAAGAACAATGGACTTTGGCACAAATCCTGCTACATGAAGTTTAACAGGACCAAACTTCAAAGGGCTGAGAGGAAAAAAGAACTGAGAAAACTGTGGATCACCCTGACGAACTAAAGAGGAAATACACACATTTAAGTGACCAACACAAAGTATCTCCAGAAGAAGCAGCGTGCTTTATTTGTGAAATGAACATACCATCAGAAGGCCTCCATGATGCTTCTACCCTTGGCCTCGATAGTTAAGTCCGCAAGTGTGCACTTCAGCTGCAAGACCAGAGCTTGCTTGCAAAACTAAGCGTAAGGGACATAATGGCACAAAAGGCGAAATATCATGCAAGATGTTTGGTGTCTCTCTACAACAAATTCAGGGAGAAAACAGAGCAAAGCAACATAGAAAGGATGTTGCATGGGGCTGCGTTTGATGAACTAGCATACACAGCCAACTCCAAATGTGCAAAAATCATGAGTCAGGCTCACCAAAAATCATGAGATTGGCTTTAAAAATCACAAGATTATATAAAAATAATAGATGTGGTGTTCTTTTATTTGTCTACTGCTTTTGAGACTTTAGGATGCAGTGGGGTCACATTTTGAAGCTTTCCCCACAGCCATTAGGGCTAGAAACTTACGTTTTCTTTAACAACGAAGGCTGCTGAAATCATCACATATCTACTTGCCAACAGGAGCTGGGGCTTTAAAGGAAAACAATAACTATCATGATACTCATGACAAAATAATGATAAATCGGCAACTCTGCATACCCTGACAAGACAAGACTGAATGAAGACATGGCTCCAGTCTTTAAAACTAGCAGACCTCACAAGGCTCTATACAGCTAGACAAGAACAGCGGGGGGTGGCAGTGGCTGAGCACATTCACAGCACTGAACTAAAATCCCATATCCTTTCACATACTCATGATATTGGATGGTCCAAACATTAAAACTCAGTCAGAACAACCTTCCATCTTGTCATCCAGCTACCCTTATTTTGGCACAACTGCTGCAGTACAACATCCAGCGACATGAAGGAAATGAAAGTTTGTAACACAACAAAGCTTGAGAAATGCCTTTACCAGTCTACCTTGGTTTAACACTTCATGCACAGACACGAAAAGTGAGCTAGTAGATACCTTCTTTAAATCTGGAATATCCATCTTCTATGACATAGTGTTGGCCGTCTTTACCAGCATGGCAAGCAGTGCAAGCCAACACTCTGAGGATGAGAATGGAGCCTGTCCTCTAAGGCTTTGTGGTGGTCTGTTCACCACTGTGGCCATAGACAACATTACATCACAGTCCCAGGCCCACCACAGCAACAGACTCCTTTTGTGGAACCGGGATATCACTTTTTCAGCATCCCATTACCCAAGAAGAGGGAGCTGCCCATGGAATTCCCACCCCAGACTATAGACTGCAGCATCAGTGAACAACACTATATCATCACTTCCCAAGTCTTACACAACTGTCCCTCCATTGAGCTGGAAGAAAACCAATGCACCCATTCCTGTCACAAATGCTGAAATCAAGACTGGCTGCCAGCTGATTACCCAAGCCTTGCAAGAATAATGGAGGTGGCTTGAACAAGGAAGGAAAACAGCAAGTCTGTATACCTTCAATGGAGGTTGTTAGGCCCAAGACAACGAACCTTGCCATCTGGGTTCTGAGTCCCCGACAAGGTCAAGACATTTCTTGGGCAGCTCACCATGCCAGCAAACAGCCAGTGCCAGACTTCACCCCAGCCATCACTGCCCTTCTTTCTAAATTTTCCACAGACCTGGAGTCATCTGGAATGTTTCATCATGCCATGGATGTGACAAGGCATGCTGTGCACCACCTAAGCCCATGCCACGTGCCAGTGATCAGCCCCTTTCCACCGTAACCAGAGAGTGGGCCTGGCCTGCTGGGTCTGGAGAGGACAAATTTGTGATTATGCTGGGTGGTCTCCATCTGCAAATGGCAAGTCTGAAACTGACTGGAGATTGCCTGGGAAGCCACTGTCTTCTAGCCAAAGTGTCTCAGGTCACACATACTAGGTGTGCTCACCAAGTAACTGCCAGCAGTCTGTTCATCTTGCTCTAAAATAAATATATACAGTATACCCAAAGTCTCAGAGAAGATGAGGCCCCAAAGGGGTAGGATAAATGGTGTGACAAGCAAAAACTAGAAAACCTAATGTTCCACTTCCAGGAAGCCACACTTCATCTGGAGCTTCTTGTATTGACCTATGTGCTGTCAAGCCACCAGACAAACTTTTCTCTCTATACTGAATGCCTTGAAAAACTGTCACCCTAGTTCTTTGCATACACCATACGAATTATGCTCACTGGGCGCCTGTTCACCTCTGAGATATGGAAAGCCTTTGCATGGCATATAAAGGCAATTGTTGAGGTCACAGAAGACATGAGCAAACCCTTCTCAGAAGAGAGAAGACTTAAACTTAGTTCAACCAAAGACATTGCAGACCTTACTGTGATTTTCTCTGTTAGGAAGGTTGAGAAAAATAGGGCAGCAGCAGTACACCATGTTTTTAATAGGAAGACTGCAAGACAGAACCAAGCCATTATCAGAGCCTTCAAGTGAAATAAACTCCCCTTGTCCAGCACACCTCCTGCAAGGGAGATCTTCAAGACCAAACTACAGCTCTCCTCCTTGAAAAAATGACTGCTTCCTCTTCTCAAAGAGCTGTACATAGCTTGCTAAACACATGATGGCAACCTGGAAGATTTCTTTCAGCATAAGAACCAGGCATCCCCGCCTTTCATTGTTTGAGATGGGGAAATTACGCTTTGGAAAGAAATCGGACCTGGTGGCTATTCTGAGAGCTATATTCAACCATGAGATACAGCTCCAGCAACTGATGCCATAATTTTTGATGGGGCAGTTTTTGTGAACATGTTGAAACTTCTTGCTAGCAACACAGTTGTTGACTAGGCTATTTATTCCATACCTCCAGACACAGTTGCAGTGTGGTAGAAGGATTAATATAGTGTGGGATGTTTACATTGCCCACAGTGTCAAAGTCCAGACCAGAAGCAGGAGAGGAAAGGGAATCAAGAGGAATGCCAAGCCTTACATCCCTCTACCACTAAACTGGCAAGAGTTCCTGTGCATCAATGAAAATACAGATGACCTCTTCTGCTTCCTTGCAAAGTATATTACAAAGCTGGCAGTAGAACACAAAGAGGTAATCACCACAGATGGTAGAGATGTACACTGCAGTCCCGCACGTGATAAGACCAGACTTTCCCCCATGCAACCACAAGGAAGCAGATACCAGAATGGTGCTGCATGCTGCTGATGCATCCAGTCGAGGATGTACTAAAATCCTCATATGCACAGCTGACACAGACGTGTTACTCCTTACTGTTACATACGTGCCAAAGCTTCAGGTCCCTGAACTGTGGATTGAATTT
The DNA here is from genome assembly GCF_013100865.1 of Trachemys scripta elegans. Lineage (NCBI taxonomy): Eukaryota > Metazoa > Chordata > Testudines > Emydidae > Trachemys > Trachemys scripta. Next base: position 164,659,182 of record NC_048298.1, on the reverse strand, counting down.
GGGACAACAGTTAAGATATCTGCTCATGACATAGTTTCTTTGCTTGTCCCAGCAAGTCAAAGCCTTTAGTGGGGTTCCATGCCTATACTGGTTGCAACAGAGTGTCTGCCTTTGCTGGAAGAGGAAAGAGGTTGCATGGGAGACCTGGCAGACATTTGAAGAAGTGGCTTTCATGGATTTGTCTGCGGCACCACAATCTTATAGTTCCATCATCTATGTCTCTGTTGGAGAGCTTTGTAGTGCTTCTGTACAAAAAGGACAGTGGCACAAACAGTGCTGAGGAGGCCTGCAGGTGGCTCTTCACACAGAAGGGCAGAGCTACGGAATCCCTCCCACTGATCAAAGCTGTTCTGGTGCAGCACAGTATACACAGCATACCAAGCACACTGCTCCGGTCAGGCCTTGATACCTGCTCCTGAACTTCCCTTGTCCAAGGCATGGCGTTGGGCTGAGGGCACTGAAGGACAGAGTACATTGTGGACAACCCTCCCAGAAGCAAGTGATTATTAGAATCGTAGAATATCAGGGTTGGAAGGGACCTCAGGAGATCATCTAGTCCAACCTCCCTGCTCAAAGCAGGACCAACCCCAACTAAATCATCCCAGCCAGGGCTTTGTCAAGCCTGACCTTAAAAACCTCTAAGGATGGAGATTCCACCACCTCCCTAGGTAACCCATTCCAGTGCTTCACCACCCCCCTAGTGAAATAATGTTTCCTAATATCCAACCTAGACCTGTCCCACTGCAACTTGGGACTATTGGTCCTTGTTCTGTCATCTGCTATCACTGAGAACAGCCGAGCTCCATCCTCTTTGGAACCCCTCTTCAGGTAGTTGAAGGCTATCAAATCCCCCCCTCACTCTTCTCTTCTGCAGATTAAATAACCCCAGTTCCCTTAGCCTCTCCTCGTAAGTCATGTGCCTCTGCCCCCTAATCATTTTCGTTGTCCTCTGCTGGACTCTCTCCAATTTGTCCACATCTCTTCTGTAGTGGCGGGACCAAAACTGGACACAATACCCCAGGTGTGGCCTCACCAGTGCCGAATAGAGGGGAATAATCACTTCCCTCGATCTGCTGGCAATGCTCCTACTAATACAGCTGTGAACTCCTATTGACATGAACTCCTAAGATGTGGCTTCAAATTGGGGTGTGAGGCAAAGCGCAAGTGTGTTAGGACAGCACTGTGTCACATTGCCCTGTGCCAGTATGGGGGGAATGCAATATTTCAATACACTGAAGACTGTGAAAGATTTTCTTGTTTTTTATTTTGTTTTAGGCTGCATGTTTATTAGGGCTGTCAATCAATTGCAGTTAACGCCTGCGATTAACTGAAAACAAAATGAACACATTAATTTTTTTTAACATGTTAATCGCATACCTCTGGGGGGGCTGAAGCCCCGAGCACCCAGCCCTGAGCCTCTATTTGAAAGTATAGAAAATATCCAAAAATATTTAAATAAATGGTATTCTACTGTTGAATAGTGCGATTAAAACTGTGATTAATCACGATTAATTTTTTTAAATCATTTGACAGCCCTAATCTTTTTGAGACACAGCACAGATCAATCTGAAATATCATTGTTAGCAAGGGGGGAAATGTAACTTTCTGATCATGAACAGAAACTTGTAAACTTATTGTGTTAATTTTCTATGTAATTCATATTTTAGTAAATACTCTCCGGTGACACATTCCTGAGCACGGTAACTTTATATTTTTGTATAATTTCAAGCCATCATAATTCATTGCTTTAGTTTTTAGGACACCTCAGACAACAGGAATATAAACGTACAAAAAATAAAAACCCACAGGGATGTTTTAATACCAGAAACAATCCGTAGAAAAAATGCATTCGGAATTTAAAATGGCTGCCACAGCCAATGTGGTATGAGTTGGCAATGGCCCATATCTGAAAATATTTATTAGACAATATCTTAAGACTCTGGCAAATTTCATGCTATTATCATAAAACCTACCATTCTTTCACAAACCTGGTCAGCTAACTGTGGAGAGCTCTTTGTGTGGGTGACTGGGTCACTATATAACATGAAAGGGATCAAATTCCAGCCAATTGCTGGCCCTGTAAGTATTCCAATATTTAGATTTATAACTATTAAATATTTATCTTTATGTCCTAAAAATAAATAAATAACGCTCTGCAGGCCCTTTATAAACCTTTAGCCTTTGAGTCAATGGCCTTCTGCACTGCAGCTACTGAGCTATTTCCTAGGAGGTACAGGAGACTCACTCCATAGTAGGAACAGAAAGAATCTTGAGCCTGGGCCTTGAATTTCAGGCTAGGAGCTTTCCCCAGTTGTTAGTATAGAAGTACAAGGCTTCCTTACCCTTCCTCCCACCCCTTCACCTGCAGCCCTGTATGCTAACCTATTCCGAGCAGTTTAAAAAGTTTTCAGTTCACAGTGAAGTTGATTAAACAGCAGCACTGGGGTGAAAGCCAGTGCTCTTTAATATGTTAGACCTAAATTACTGGAGACTTCCTACTGTCCTGGCTTATCTGTTTTAGACATCTTCTGAACCTGGGAATGCTTCGTATTCTTAAGAATAAAAGATCATCAGCTCACACAGAGAGGAACTTGTAAGAATCAGTTATCAGAAAGGAACCAGTTATTTCACCAATTCACATCCCAAACCTCACAGTGTTACAGTACAATGGTTGGGGTGCTGTGGGTGAATGACAAAGTAAATCACAAAACCTTCTGAACCTCACCCATTACACAGGGATTTACACAATCAAGGTACAGCTACAAAGGACTAGTATTCCAGGCTTTTAGGACTGCTATTCTAGGCTCCTCCCTTTAGCCGTTCCAGACCCCTAATCAGAAAAGGGCAACAAAAATGATTAGGGGTATGGAATGGCTTCTTATGAGGAGAATGGGATTTTTCAGCTTGGAAAAGAGATGACTAAAGAGGGATATGATAGAGGTCTATAAAATAATGACTGGTGTAGAGAAAGTAGATAAGGAAGTGTTATTTACTCCTTCTCATAAACACAAGAACTAGGGGTCACCAAATGAAATTAATAGGCAGCGGGTTTAAAACAAACAGAAGGAAGGATTTCTTCACACAATGCACAGTCGACCTGTGGAATTCTTTGCCAGAGGATGTTGTGAAGGCCAAGACTACAACAGGGTTCAAACAAAACACACTAGCTAAATTCATGGAGGATAGGTCCATCAGTGGCTATTAGCCAGGATGGGCAGGGGTGGTGTCCCTAGCCTCTGTTTGCCAGAAGCTGGGAATGGGCGACAGGGGGTGGATCACTTGATGATTTCCTGTTCTATTCATTCCCTCTGGGACACCTGACATTGGCCGCTGTCAGAAGACAGATTGGGCTAGATGGACCTTTGGTCTGACCCAGTATGGCCGTTCTTATGTTCTTAGTAATGAACTTCTCCACTAGGCCCCAGTGAGATACTGCTGCTTGCCACACATTCACTTAGGCCCATGGCCAGGAGATCAACCCAAGATTTATTGCAGTTGAGTCCACACAACTGAACTGAGAGGCAGTTGGTACAGCCATGGGGTTCTATTCTGATAACCTCCTTGATGAACTGTGTCAGTTTAAGTATAAAAATTACCTGTGAAATTTGATGTGCAAGGCCTGGACCACTAAAAGGCAGCTGGCCAAGGTCTGACCCATTGGTCCAGAAGCAGCCATTCCTATTTACTACAGGCCCCAGGTGTTGGATGCCCATCGCTGCTCTACAGACAAACTAAGTTTCACAAATCATTCAGCTTTGGAGGTGCATTGCTCTGTGCCGTGAGGCGCTCCAGTCACAGAGGTGACCACTATCACAGGTTGAGTCAAGATCAGATATCAGCTATAAGTAGATTGATGGTCATCCTCTGCTGGATTAATGCCAGCAAGTAGTGCTTGTCTCCTTGTTCTGTGTGGGCAACTCTTACGTGGAGTCTGTTTGTTAGGAAAACTACTCATGCTTGTCACCAGCGGCTACCCCAACCCCCACTCTTCTACATTGCTACCCCTATGTAACGCCACCCGATATAACAGGAATTCGGATATAACGCGGTAAAGCAGTGCTCCGGGGGGGCGGGGCTGCGTGCTCCGGTGGATCAAAGCAAGTTCGATATAACGCGGTTTCACCTATAACGCGGTAAGATTTTTTTGGCTCCTGAGGACAGCATTATATCGAGGTAGAGGTGTACCAGGCAGTCCTGAAAGCAGTAAAGCTGTTAATGTGGACACAACTCTTTTCAGCATCAGCTGCGGGGAGGCCAGGAGGACCCGCTGCTGGTAAGCATTGCTAGCAACAAGTTATTTCCTCACTGCCAACAAACCCTCACTGAGGAATATGTTCTGCCCCCAAAGTCTGTGAGGATGTTCTGTAGGGCTAGACAGATCATCTCTCTCTTTAGAGGGACCTGCCTGGATTGTGAAATACCTACCTTGAGCAGGCTCACCTGCCAGGGTCCTGAACTGTTCCTGTGAGCAGATCGACCCAGAAGCCACCACATTTCCGGGAGAAAGCTGTGTCCTGCCACAGAACAGCTTTGATTCCAAGAGACAAGCACACTGTGCGTTGTGCTTACAGCCACTGCGTGGTGCAGGGCAGCTCCACAAAGCTGCAATGCTTTAAGAAGTCCTTATTGCACCGCAGCCAGCTGGCATCTAGACTATCAGCCCCTCCTGCCCAGCTGCCCAGAGCCCCATTGTACATACGATGAGTGGATTCCTGCCGTTCAAGTCTGGAAGGAAAGATTAATCCTGCATGCCTAACAGCTCTCGAGGCTGAGCACCTTGGGGACATCTAATCATATAAAAACATTCCCCGTGCTCCCCAATACACAGGGCCAAAACTCTGAGGCTCAGGAAGGCAGGCTCTTTGAACCAGACCAGCCTGACACAAATACCATGGCTGGGGAGGAACAAAGCTGGAGGAAAAAATACTTTGCATATACATAGATCCTCTCAGAGCACATTGCAAACATCAATTCAATTCAGCCCTACAGGAGGGAAGTGAGTATTATCTGCATTTTACAGATTGGGATAGAGAGGCAGAGAAGTTAAGGACTTACCCAAGGTCAAGCCGTGAGTCAGTGGCAGAGCCAGGAATAGAATCCATATCTCCTGATTCCCAGTGAGCTGCTGCAGCCATTCTACAACAGTGCCTCAGCATCAGAGACAGCAACAAGGTCGGGGCGGGGGAAATACGACGTTTTCCTCCAATTATGGGAAGAGCTGTACATTCAGGAGGGATCAGGCATGGGAGGCTGCTTAAGCACTGGCAAATACTTCAGTTTTTGCAAAGCAAAGACAGCAAGAGAGAAGAATTTTTTACTTTTTGTGTTTGTTTTATAATCCAATGTAGCTGTCTGTTCATAATGTTTAGATTCCATTACAAATCCAGGAAGCCCTGGACAAAAGATGTGCTTGTTCCTCTACAGCAAACTACACACCTGCCATATCCTTTTGGATGTTCCTAGAAGCCCGAGTGTAAGCAAGTTTTATTTTGTAACCAAATCAATTTCATTCCATCCTGACTAGGTGGTGTGCTGGCAAGTTAGCAGGTACCATGCCACAAGGGACTGTCTATTTGTAGCACACCTATAGGAAAAGCAGGTATTGCCAGTCCTGAGGCAGAGACTGTAACCCATACATATGGAGAGTTTTTAAAACAACTTGAATCCCTTTCCCCACTTCCTTTTCCTTAGAGAAGAGTCACCTCATCAAATCTCAAAATGTTCTCTTGTTAAAGAGGAAAAAAAAAAATACACACCAACGTAGCTCATGCAATTTTAATCAAACTAATGTCTGCAAAGGGGCGGGGGGGGGAGGGAGGGAAGAGTGAGGGGGAAAGGGGAAGATTATGGTGCTGCTCGTTCAAAGCGCTCCAATTTATTCCACATCTGCGATCCCTTTGTGCTCACAACAGCAGCGAGGAGTATGAAATGTACAAAGCGAACATGTCGCGCACACAGAGCTGTCTCTTTGTTTTAGTCACCGTCTGCTGCTAATGTCAGAGGGAGAATCTCCCGGGAGCAACAGTTCGCTGGAAGCACCAGCTAATTACACACTGACAAAAACACCAGGAAAAAAAATCCCATCCCACAGATAACTTTTCATTGGGCCAGGAGTGGGGGGCTGAAAATGACCACCAGGAAGATTCAGCGGAACAAGGGGGATATACAAGCAAGGCAAATAGTTGCACTCTGAACTGGCTTTACATGTAGGGGTCTTAAGTGGGATGCAGGGGAAAGAAGACAAGATGAAAGCGGTCTTCAAAAAGCTTGAAGCCCGAACAACTGAATTTACTGGAACAGCAAAGCACAGGCATCTAAGTGGTGGAGGGAAATGCTAGAAGGCACCTGTAGAGATCTGCATCTATGCTCGCTATAAAGAGACAGCAGCACTTTCTATACAAATACCAAACCTAAACATTTTTTGGAACACCGGGCTAAAAGCTGGCACCCTAGCTTCAGCATAAAGTGAGGAGCTCTAGGTGTGGCAGTCATGTGCCAGCTATTTTAATGACCACCATTTTCAAAAGACTGACACACAAGGAGGAACTGAATTCCTAACAGCCTCTTTATACAAGAGGGGGGAAAAACATGGCCTTTTGGTTAGAGCAGGGAAACAAGCAAGAATTCTGGGGGTTTATTCCTGTCTGTCATTGTCATTGCTGTGTGATTCTGCAAGTCACCACCCCTATGCCTCTGCTTCTCCACTCGTAGACTGGGGATAATGATACTCATCCACCTCACAGGGGGAATCCGAGGCTTTAATACGGTTTATAAAGCATTTCATTCATCAGACCACCCCCCTGAAACACAGACACACACACACCTGGATCTCAAGCCTCACATGCACTCCACCAGCATACTGATTATCAGGAGACTGAAGGCAAGAAGCTGGAGTTTCTCAGCAGTGGTTTCTCACTATGGCTCAGGTATTAACCCAAAGCCACTGAGATGCATCAAGGAACCGGCTACGGCTTCTAGACAGGGATTAAGGCATACAAAATGAGAATTTCAAACAAGCAGCAGGGAAGCACATGTGTACACCCACAGCAGCAAATAATCAGGTGCCAAGAAGATGATTAACTCCATGTACTGGAGGAGACAAAGGAATAAGAGTCATTGTGTTTCAAGGGATGCTGCTCCTAGACAAACAAACCCAACCAGCGGGAACCAGGGTAGGAGCTATGCAAGCATCCTCTAAAATACAAATGTTTATTGGCAATGAATGAAAGTCTCTGGTTTTATGTAGTCCACAAAAATGGTGCAGACTTCCTGCTGCTGGCTCGGCAACAGCTGGCAAGATAATGGGGAGCCTGCTAGGCTTCCTACAAAAGTATGGTCCCTGTACATTACGTTAGCTAGGAGTAGTTTTCTGGTGTATGTCAAGCTGCTCTTCCTCATTCCCTGCAGACCAGGGTCATTGAGCACCAAGGTGCCCGGCACTCTGCATAGAGCATGTTGGCAGAGTGCAGGTCACAAAAGCACCATGCACTCGTTGCATTGATACACATGCATCACACACAGCAGGAAGCACTCCAGTGAGTGCTCTCTGTGCTTCAGGCAACATGGTGAGTGGAACACCAAACCACTGAGCAGGGACCATCATGCCACTGATAAGTGGGAAAATCAGTTCTGGTTCTGCATCGAAATTCCACAATTCAGTGCTGGTACTGCAGTGCCAAGGGGAATTAGAAGGGAATGCCCCTCAGCAGATTGTTAAAACAGAACATGCCTGTCTCTAAGGCCCAATTCAGATGGAAGTTTAAGCTGTCATGAAACCTGTTTGGGGTGGAGAAGTAAGAGAGAACCCTGGGGTCTTGACCAACATTCACTCATTCAGTAAAAACATATGTTCCATTCTATATGCATCCGAAGAAGTGGGCTGTAGTCCACGAAAGCTTATGCTCTAATAAATTTGTTAGTCTCTAAGGTGCCACAAGTACTCCTGTTCTTTTTTCAGTAAAAACAGACGCTGATTCTCAAGGCTGCGTGTGAGATATGGCCGAGTGCAGAATAGCTTGTCCCTACTTTGCAAACACAGACATTGCCGGTGCAGTGACTGTAAAGACTTTTGCAGAGATATTTGAGAGATGAGGCTCTCGGTGGAATCCATTTGCAGTCTAACGACTAAACGAGATTTTCACAGGAGCACATGGCATAAGAGCTACATTCAATGGACAAAATGCACATTGTGATGGGGTTTAAGTGACAAATCCTAATGCTAGTGCTGCTACAGTGGGAACAGTTCCCAGTTAAATGGCCTGCAGCAATATCACCTCAGGATATGATAGTCAGATTGCTTAAGCTTAATCAGGTTCAGCACAGGTTTGTACTCCTGGCTTTACTTGCCGGTCTCCTGTCAAGGAGTTTCAGGGAATGACAAGTGATTCCATAGGTGGCTCTCTTTTCTAGTATATCTGTATCTCCTACTATTTCCCTCACCTTGGTAACTTCAGCTAAGAAACAATGGATAACTGGGTTGCTCAAGTGACTGGTAATGGGATAGGGACCTATAGGTCACTGGTTCAAATCAAACACAGGTGGGTAGTGACCAAAAGCAGGTAACACCTGATACTTCTGCAGTAGATTATGAAAGAAAATTTGAAGATTTCAATCTGGCTCCTAGTGTACAAGTGACCACATCAAAAGCCATCCCTGTAATGGGTACTATGCAGCTTGCTCGTTGCAGTCTTAACGGAAGCCCCAAGGACTGAATGGGCTATGGAAAACAGACTCCCCTCTCGAACCCCTAAAGGCGATCAATGATATAGCGGCATAGGGAAGCTTGCACTTGCCTGTTCCTTGGCTAGATAGGGAACCTCAGACTGGCACCTTTCACCATCAGTGAGTTCACTTGACATGAGAAGCCCTGAGTGGGGACAGGAGACCCAGTGGTGTCTTACCAAGGTTCCACTCAATCCCCACACCACACCTTTGATCTTTTAGTTCCTTCCATCCTTTCATTTCATTCTGTGTCTAGCTACAATCCCATTAAGGACCACCACAGGACACTGCAAAGAGTTAGATTGGACCTTTGGTAGGATCCTCTTGAAGTAGATGAAATCTGACAAGCATCACGTCTCTGAGGTGAAAGATATTGCACTGTCTGCCCTGGCCACAAAAATAAGGTGGAAATAATCTAAATGAACTAAACACTAGTACAGCGGTTCTCAAACTTCACTGCATCACAACCCACTTCTGACAACAAAAATTGCTACACAACCCCAGGAGGGAGGACCGAAGGGCTTCAGCCCCAGGCAGGGGGGCCTGTAACCTGATGCCCTTTCCCCCACGCACGCACTCAGTGCTGAAGCCCTTAGGCTTCAGCCCCAGGCAGTGGGGCTTGGGCTTCAGCTCTGGGCCCCAGCAAGGCTAATGCTAGTCCTTGGCGACCCCATTAATACATGTGTGTATTAGGGGGTAACCAAATGGCAAGAGACAGCATGGAGGTAATCACCCCACTCTCTCTATTCTAGCCCAGAGGATGGGCCTTGCCAATCCTATTTGAAGTCTTGCTTTAATACCAGGTACAGAGTCCAGCTTTGGATAAGGATGCCTGGATACAAATTACCCCACCCATGAACCACTGTCTGAAGGGGGAACTGGTCCCATGGAAGTGGCTCCCAGGTGAGGATGTTCAGCCTCTCAGCCACTGTAGCCAATAGCATCCCCACCAGTGAGACAACTACTTCAGACACAAATTCACTTCCACTGCCTCACTGAGGAACTGCTGCTTCCTCCAGACCTATATGCAGGGGAGTTCTGCTACTGGACAGGTTGTCTAGAGCAGTGGTGTGCAAACTGGGGTGAAAGGCATTCTCTGAGGGGACACGAAGAAGCTGGGATCCAGCAGGTACTGCTGCCATAATAGCAGGATTAAAATAGACTGGGCGGGACAGGAGCGAGATTTAAAAAAAAAAAAAAAAAAAGAGTCCTCCCACTCCGCAGACAACATGAATGCTCCAGCCCGCAGCTGCCGCTCTCTGGACACCTACCTCTGAAGGCAGCACCGCTGCCAGCATCAGTGCAGAAGTAAGAGTGGCGGCTGCTGGCTGGGGCATTCATGTTGTTTGCGGTGCAGGAGAACCATTTTTTTAATCCCTCTCCCATACTATCCACTCCCGCTGTGTTTGTTGAATTTTTATCCTGCTCCCACTATTATGGCAGCAGGACTTCAGTCCTGCTGAAGGGTAGAGCCCTTGGGGAAAAAAAAGACAAAACAAAAAACTGTTTCGGATTACAAGTACAGGAGGGGGCACAACAAATTCTGTGAATGGTAAGGGGGTCGCAACTGGAAAAAGTTTATGCACCACTGCTCTAGCATGTGGCCCTTGGTATTACTTGTAATGCCTCCATAGTTTTATTTGTTAAACGAGCACTGCGAGCACCAGCCCGCAGCATTTGTTTGGACCAAGTCTCGCAACTGTTGTATGCGGATGGACCCAAAGTGGCATTGTTGTAAAACTGAAAGATTCCTGGAAGCCCTAGTGTTGCTGCATCACTGATGCAATGTGTCCTCCCAGTCTTCTCAAAATGCCCCACATCGCCCCTTCTGGTGACTCTTCTGTTCAAGGCTCTGCACTTTGTAGCTTATAGGCATCTCTATGGGCAGCAGGTGGGCAGGTTCAACAGTTCCTTACTTACAGGTGAGTCTCATCTGACACGCATTTAACATGTGCAAATTCAGCTTTGCGCGGTCGGCAAAAAAAAAAAAAAAAGAAAAACAACAAATTTAAATACTGTACCTGTAGTACGAGCGATTCCGCCCACCATTACACTCAATGTAATTTTGACTATATGCGATTTTCGCTTTACGCGCTGACAGTGGAACGTAACCCCAGCATAAGATGAGACTTGCCTGTATATATTATGGGCCTTATGAGCCTCCAGCAACTATAGCTCATGTCTCTTTGCTAGCCTCTTCCTTCATAAGATCCATGTATTCCTGTGCAAGCTAGCAAACCTTCAAGGAGCTGTGCTGGGAACTGTGGGATAAGCACCCACACTGCTGTGGTATGTCAGCAGTGTGCAGACAGGCTGTTCTAGTGTGCACCTGAAACAGGATGACTGGTGCAGAGGAGCTGCATTGCTGCAATTTACTTTCATAGAAAGAACTTTCATAGAATATCAGAGTTGGAAGGGACCTCAGGAGGTCATCTAGTCCAACCCACTGCTCAAAGCAGGACCAATCCCCAGACAGTTTTTTTGCCCCAGATCCCTAAATGGCCCCCTCAGGGATTGAACTCACAACCCTGGGTTTAGCAGGCCAATGCTCAAACCACTGAGCTATATACATCAGTATAATTTGCAGTGGTACAGTTCTTCAATGGTTACAGGACTGAAGAGCCTTGTCATTAACCCTCGGATGGGTAACTTATTGCTTATGTATTTTCTAGTGGTTTGTATACACAGCACAAACTGGCAAGCAAATCAGATTTTCAAGATTCTCTCGTTTTCAAGAAGAGAAAACAATATATTTAGTGCTAGTGTTTGTAACTGAGAAATAGGTTTATTTAGCATTTATAGAGCCAAGTTCCCTTAAATACGTGTGTAACAAACTGAAAGGGGCACCATGCCTCAGGGGCACCCTGCCCTGCCTATGCTGGCTAAAAAAATATTTCCTTTGTATATTTCATAGGTAATAGGATGTTGAATTACTGTTCTTAGTAATAGGTAATATTTAATAATGCCCTTTAGAGTGCTGCATACCAGAACATATGCAGCACCTGACTAGCGCCAGAGATTATGACAGCCAAGTTTTGAGCAGCCTAGTGGAAAATGCAGGACTGAGATTTTGAACACGCTGCTCCTGATCATATCACATTTAAAGTCAGCAGCCCTGAGACACACCCAGAGAGTCTACCAAACCAGTAGGGCCCTGAAAGCGAAGAGTGAAGATCACAGACCTAAATAAAATCAGAGGAACAGGAGGTGGGGCAGACATTGCAGAAAGGAAAAAGATAATCGATTGCTACTAACTCAGCCAGTAGCGGACTGTTCTGTCGAGAGGTCCAGTTCAGTTTTAAAGCAATAGAAGCTCCGTCACTTGTCTTTGCAAGACTAGTTTACTGTCTAATATTTGCATCACTGAGATTTTCCCCCCAGCATTCAGTTTGGCAGTTTTTGTTCAATTTCATCCCTTTAGTCCTAATTCTATTCACTTGCCCTCTTCTGCACACCCCTAGAAAAAATTCTCCCTTAGGTGACTAGTACAGGTAGAGCGGTTATTCTACTGTCATTAGGCCAACATGCTAAGGACTTTGAATATTTCACAGGCGACAGGTCATTGTTCAAGAACAGTTCTGAACAGCAGAAGTGTCATGCTAAGCTAGTAGAGGTTATTTATGTTTGCTCACATCCCAAAGGCAGTTTTTCTTTAATAAAGTACATTGAAGAAGGGGAGGAGGAATAGGACAGGAGAGACGTGAAGTTGTTTCTTATAGACACACAGCAAGTTATGTGCTCTTGGAAAACAGATCTGAAAGATAAATAAGGTCATGCCTTGGGCTTCTTGCCCTCAGACATCCTGAAATATAAGAAACCCTGGAAACACTGTTAAAGCAAATTTAGTAGAGAAAGACCAAGGGAGCAGCATTCAAAATCCTTTGTATGGTTTGAAAAAAAAGATACATTTGAACAATCTTTCCTTCAACTTTCTGAATACAGCCTGGGTTGCCTTCCTTTGTTTCATGTGGGCAGTGTAGGTGGCATGAAAGCCTTAAGAGGGGTTAGATGTGAACAGTGAGTACCATCATCTTTCAAGATGAAAGGCATTCTGAAGTATTCGAAAGCACTTTTACAAATATATACTCTGTACATGTGCATGCACACACACAACGCATCACTGAAATGCAACCATGTCTGAGATGGAAGGGCGGCTATTCCAGTGTATGGTAACACTGCAGAAGGAGCATAAGTGAAGAATACCATAGTGAGAAGTTTTGGAAAAAATAATGTAATTACTACAAATGGCACTTGGCCAAGATAGCACAGTTAACAAACCCTATTCTTAAGAAATGCACCATGTGATTACTAATGAACCTCTAAGTGGCCAGAGTACTTCAGCTTCACACTTCATCAAAAGACAGAGCCTGCAGCAGCTTAGCACTTCTAGCACTATGCTGGGTCATTGGTTCACTAGTGAATTATGGGAGGGGACACCCCTACTGAAATATTATGCAGCACTTGAGTTTTTCTTGAAATCCTCCCTTCCACAATACCTCCAATTTATCAACAGATGGGTGACAGTATTACTAGTCAGCGTTTTGTGGAATGAGGTTACATTTATCCACATTGCTGCTTTACTTTCTTTGGTCTACCCGAGATATCTCTTCCCCTCCCTAAGAGCATACTAGAAAGCCATAATACCTTCCTTTTTATCCAGATTCCATTTTTTTAATAGTGTAAACAATTTACTTACAGCCAATGCAAAAAAAATTAAATACAGTTAAACCCACTTAAAATAAATACTTTCTGAAGGAGTATCAGCTGGAGGCTGCTTGCCGATTTATAATAATCCACTGTGCCCAGGGAAATCTTCTTAAACCTATATCAGATAAAGATCGTAAAACTGTTATAGGACTAAGCTGACTGGGCAGCCCCAGTATCAAGATGGGAAAATGTCTCCTCCCAGCCCCTCAAACCCACAAGGCAGCTTACTACTAATTCAGGTCAAGTTTTCTTTCTGAACGCCTCCCCTCCTAGGATCATATGCTTCCTATATGAAGAGCCCAAGCTGTTCATTATTTCAGGATCTATAGAAAACACCACAGGCTTGTTTGGCGAAGCAGGAGAAATAAAGTTGTGATCATTAATCATTCAAACTTCGTAAAGGTCTCAGAGATGCCATTGGTGAAAGGTGTCAGCATGTGCAGACACTTAAGCCTCAAAAAAGACCCCCCTTTTTTAGATACTTTATTATTCCCCCATTTTACAGATGGGAAGATTGAGGCATAGAGATAATAAGTGACTTGCACAAGGTGATAGCATGTCAGTGGCAGAGCTAGGAGCTCCTAAGTTACTGCTTCAGCCGCTCGATTTGCTCTTCTCCATTACAAATCCCACAATTTCCTGCCAACCAACCTTACCACCTCACTCCCTAAATCACCAGCAATTAGAAAAGTAATTTGAGTACTTGAATCAAAGAACCTTGGGCAGATGTCTCTTGATTACCGTACAAAATGGCAAGAAATCTTTTTCCCCCTTCTGACTTCCACACAACAGGCAATGTTTTGGATAGAAAGCATCCTCTCTGTGAAGTAGAAAAGAAACAGCAGCAGCCCTAGGCTAGGGTTTGAGAACCAAGAGTTGAAAGTGACCCATTTAAGTTGGATCTCCAAGTTTGAGTGATGTGGAAACAGTACGAACAGCTTCAGTCTAAAAAGTACATTAGATTTAAAAAAAAAAAAAAAAATCACAGAATATGATGTATTATTAGAAACATGGTTAGAATTATTTGTTGCTGCAACTATTCTAGAGTTTACGTGGTGCCCCTTTTTTTTAAAAAAAAAAAAAGGCAGCAAAACTGTAGTCACTATTGCGAGGGAACACTGATTGCTGACCAAAAGGTATACACAAGCAGAGACAGAGGCAGGCTAGCTTTACAATGGGCATTGAACTTCTCCTGCTATGCTGGGACATGGTTCTTCCTTCGCACAGGGAGGGGATCAGACTTATTTTGTGCATCAAGGCTGACAAAAAATAGCACTGGCATCAGCTGCAAAAACAGCTGCCCCTGCCTCTCAGGAGCAGACAGACAGACAGATGCAGAAAAACCAAACCTAAGAGACTGGAGATGAAGAAAGAATGAAGTAATCCTAGAGGGAAAATGAATTACAGAAAAAAAAAAAATGAGTGGGAGGAAGGCAGAAACATAGCAAAACATCCCCAAGAGAGGCAGCAGGAAAATGGGAGATGTGAAACGTGAAATTTTTGCTGGTAATAGAATAATGGCCTGCTCCATTATAGGATTTCTCAGAGCTGCATCTGGCTGGAGCTGCAGGGACTGTATTTCACTTTCAGAGTTCACTGAGCAATTGCTAAGGCAGGGGACGGGTGCCATATGTTAGCAGCTGTGCTCACAGTTATCACTTTCCCCACTTAATGCTGAGAGACTCTTTTGAAGTACAGAAGCAGAGAAACTGCTCTCCCCGGCCACTCATTATTCCAGCAAAGCAGCCAGAAACACCAACAGAGTCTGTCAGCAAGTCAAAAAACAGGTCCCAAGGCAGAAGAGTTGCCAAGCTGCTTTGACCAATCAACTCCTATTGCACCTGTCACAGGGAGACACAGAAGCAGAAGAGATGGATGCTTCTCTGCTGCCCTTTGGCAATGCAGCTATGGCTGCAGAAAGTTCCAGAAAAGGGACTCAAATGCTTTCCCTCTGCCAGCTTCCCTCTGATGTCTGGAGACATCTCTACAAAAAGAGACTTGGACACATGTACCAAGCTCTGTTCAATCTCAACATTAGCACCTACTCACCCCACCACCTGCTAGCCCAGTCTTTCCAATCCTCTCTTGCTCTTTTTATCATTATTTTTATATAGCATCTTCCATCTCACAGACCTTTACAACTGTTAGAGTGCTGCACAAAAGTTTCCTGCATTTAGCAAACAGGGCTTCATCTGAAAGAGCCTCCCCCCCCCATGTACGGAACTCAATTCACCTACCTAGGAAGGATAAAAGGATCAGTGCTGTGGTTTTAAGCAATCTAAAGGCTTATCGACACTGAGACTTTGCATGCAAGACATGGTGTGAACGTACAGCACACTAGCTTGCCCTGCACTAAGTGGCCACATGGACCTTGCTACCGCACACACACACAAAAAATGTTCTGCAGTGTGCTCTGACCATTTCAGACAGGAGTGTGTCAAAGCGCAGCATGGAACTTTTAGTGCATAGAAGGTACTGTATACACTAAAACATATTTATTACATGAGGACTCCTATTAAGAGGTAAATGCAGAGCCATGGTGCATGAGAGATTAAAGAGGGAAGATTCAATCAGCAAAGCAAAAGGAGCAGACAAGGTGGCTGAACCAATTCCGCTCCAGAACCAAGGTCAGTGCAAGGCTGCGGCCAGCAGACAGTTCAGTCCCCCTGAACTGATACTTGTAAGGCAGATGGGCAGGAAAGAAAAGCTAGTCAATGTTCCCAACAGGCCTAGTAGCACGGACACCTGCAGGGAGCTATCAGCTGCTTGCAAGAGTCAAGCATCAGTGGAAGCAGTGACAGAGTTCAAATTGATGCTTGTGAAAACAGTATCATGCTGAAGAGATTATTTTAGCGTCAAAGAGGTATGTTTGAACTGACCCTCCGGTCTGGTTTCACTATCCAAACTAACAGACATGCAAAGAACATGACAGAAGTCCTGCACTTTAAAGTCAGGTCCAGCATTTGGGCTTTGAGTTTCCTCCCCAAGTCAGATAAAAAGCATCACAAATCAAACAAGTACAAATTGGCAAAGGGCTTGTTATAAAGACTAAATTATGTTTGGAGGGGAATGTAACCTGAAAATCTTTTATTAATTTCTAAAAATGCACCTAACTACTACAGAAGTGTAAAAGAAGTACAGAGATGCACTCAAAAAAACCCCAAAGATCATAACATTAAAACCTCCTCCACATGTTAGCTAAAATTAAAAATTAGCCCTACCCCATCAGGAAGAGTCCAGGAAAATAAATGGAACTTTATAATGTGCTGTAAAGGACTGTAACTCCAGGTTCACTAGGGTTGGGGAGAGGGACAAAAATAGATTAGTTCCACAACTGAGGTCTTCACACCAAAGAGGTCATACCATCACCCCCACCACCACCCCTGCTTTCAGTGGAGGGGAGCAGGTGTGCCAGACTATTTGCTGTTAGGAACACCGTCTAGCTGAGGCACTCAAATTGTTTAGTTTCTATGTATATGTTGGGGTAGAGGAGGGATATCAAATCCCACAATAATAAAAAAAAGTCAGGCATGAAATTCCAATCTGATAAAATAGCAGATGGCATACTGCAACAAAAGGTGAACAACGGACTGTTTAAAGAGGAGATGAATAATTGGGACATGATAAAGATACACAAAATGAATGGAGCAAAGAAGGTAGGTCAGGTGCTCCTATTTGCCCTCTCTCATAAAAAAAGAGCAAAGAGATATTCAACTGAAAGATACTTTTCAGTGTAAAGCTGAAAGGAAGTTGTTTAAAAAACCCACACACAATGCACAATTAATCTGTGGAACTCATTGCAGCAGGATATAATTAAAGTCTAGAGCTTAGCAGGATTCGAAACGATCAGCCATTTCAATAGATAATGAACATCCAGTTGTGGCAACCGGATTTTTTTTTTTTTTTTTAAAGTTTGAAAGGGATGTGAACCCTCTTGCTTCAGAGCATTAGACATCTAAATGATGCAGACGAGGAGGAAACATCCTTTTCTAGAGTTACGTTATTCCACTGTTGTCCACTTTGGGGTTTCTTGCACCCTCCTCTAAAGCATCCAGTTCCAATTCCTATTGCCCTAATAATTTTAGAAGATATTAGGAGATGTTCTTAAGTGGCTATACAACAGTTTCAGGAAACTGGGAAACAGGCACGTAGGACAAGAAGTGAATCTATGTTCAATATGATTTATTAGGCACAGCAGAAACTTAATATTTTGCTTCTTCTAACACCTTTCACTTGAGGATCCAATGCCACTCTACAATCATTTAGTTCAAGTCCTTGTAACACATCTGTACAGTATTATCCCCAATTTACTGATGAGGAAACAGTGAGAGATGACAAGTGATTTATCTAAGCAAGTTCACGTAGCAAGTCAATGGCAGAGACAGAAATGGAACCCAAGAGCCTGGACCCCCAGCTTCCTCCACTAAAGTGCCAGAATCAGACCAAGAGCCCTCATTTGGTGAGATGATTCTCACAACTGAACCCACTGCAGCTGAGACGTAAACCCATTTGATGTATGCCACCTCTCACCTTTTCTAGACCCAGAAGAAACGGGGGACAAAAGATGAGGGTGGCATGTCAGATGTATTTACAAAACTATTAAAACACAATATGATTCTGTAAAGGAAGGGGGGTTGCAAAAAGGTCTTGGCATGGATACAAGGAAAGGAAGACAAAGAAGAAAAAAACAGACTCCAAGGACTAGAGGAGAGCAAGCATTAAAGTTCCCAGAGCTCTAATACCAGGATGACAGGGGCCATGTAAATTGATATAGTACAGTAGATATTTTATTTGACCAATTATAAGGAAGTTTGAGAGCACAGGATGCTGCAACTCTGAGGGGACTAGCTACCCACACTGCTGTGGAGCAACATATATAGCCCAGTGAGCAAAGTGACCTAGAGAGCTCACTATCCCGTGGAAAGCAGAAATTCTAGCCCGATGAGAAGCAATTCTGGACCTGCCTGTTATCCATCGGCTGCTTTGCCGGAAGAACCACAGTTGGGTGTGTTGGGATAGTCAATAATGAAGTCATCAGGAAAGCCCAAAAATTCTGTTAAACTGAAGTCTAGGTTCCTTTCATTCTTCCCTTCTGTATGGAGGCTCTGTCTATACTACAAATTACTTCGGTATAACTTACGTCACGTTGGGGTGTGAATAATCCACACCCTGAGCGACGTAAATTACACCGACCTAAGCACCGGTGTGGACAGCGCTATGTCAGCAGGAGAGTTTCTCCTGCCAACGTAGCTACAGCCTCTTGGGGAGGCAGGAGTCAGGGCCGTCCTTAGGCATACACAGCATACGCAGCTGCGTAGGGCATCTGAAAATTTGGGGGACCCCTGGTTCTTAGTGTCCACCCTCCCCCGACCTCTTCCTATCCCAGTTCTAATCTGACCCTTCCTGAGGCTCCCACCACAGTTGACTGCTGCAGCCTGGTGAGTCTTCCTCTGGAGGGGATCTAGTACTTAAAAATGAAAAAGCCTTCTAGCCTGCCAGACCTATTAGCACAACATTGAAACTGTTAAAGAGCCATTCAAGTGGTAATGAAGCCATTTAACAGGCATTTGCCAACCCCAGGTACCAGGGCTGGCTCTGGCTTTTTTGCCGCCCCAGGCAAAAAAGCCGCGGGGGGGAGGGCGGGGGGAATGTGACCGGAGCCCCCAGGGGAGGGCGGCGAGCCCCGGCGGGGGCTCCGCTCTCCCCCCTGCGGCCGGGGGAGGGAGGGGGGCAGAGCCCTGGGAGGGAGGGCGGTGAGCCCCGGTGGGGGCTCCGCTCTCCCCCCGGCCGCCGGGGGGAGGGCGGCAGGAGCCCTGGGAGGAGGGCGGTGAGCTCCGGCCGGGGCTCAGCTCTCCCCCCGGCGGCCAGAGCGCAGGGGGCAGGGCGGCGAGCCCCAGCCACGGGGGAGGGCGGGGGGAGGGCGCCGGGGGGGAGGGCGGCCAGAGCGCCGGGGGGAGGGCGGCGAGCCCGGCCGTGGCCCCGCTCTCCCCGGGGGCCGGAGTGCCGCGCCGCCCCCCTCCAGGTGCCGCCCCAAGCACGAGCTTGGTGGGCTGGTGCCTGGAGCCGGCCCTGCCAGGTACACCTCTACCCAGATAGAACGCTGTCCTTGGGAAACCGTGTTATATCAAACTTGCTTTGATCCGCCGGAGTGCGCAGTCCTGCCCCGCCAGAGCACTGCTTTACATCTGAATTCGTGTTATATCGGGTCGCGTTATATCAGGGTAGAGGTGTATATACAGTCAGTTTCTGAATTTACTGACAAAAATAGTTGTGAATTACTGTAATATTTACTCAGAATATGTTAGTCTACAGGACCTTAGTTTAAAATTTGCTTTAAAATAATTTCATTAGTGTGTTGCTGAAGATTATAAAATGACATCTCTAGAAAAAATCCTTGCATAGATTTTTAGATGCACAACCTGAGTATTCATCTTTTGTCTTAAATGCTTGGATCTTTAGACGTATAGTTTTTTAAATAAATCCTTCAAAAGATCACCCTTATCTAAAATACGCATGCAAACCTGGGCTGCCGTCGGGCATAGGGCCCCATAAATCCTAAGGATGGCCCTGGCAGAAGTTAAGCCAACAGGAGAGCTCTCTCCCATCAGTTTAGAGCTGGGCAGATGTAATGTAGACAGTCTTAGATAGAGTTTTTTAGACAGAGTCCCCTGCCCACCCTAGTATCAAAAA
The DNA here is from genome assembly GCF_013100865.1 of Trachemys scripta elegans. NCBI lineage: Eukaryota > Metazoa > Chordata > Testudines > Emydidae > Trachemys > Trachemys scripta. The sequence continues at coordinate 164,639,064 of NC_048298.1, read as the reverse complement.
ACAAAGAGGATTTGGGGTGGGGGGAGAGGCTGGAGGAAAAAGCCTCCATTGTGTCAGCCTTGCTGAGGTCTCATTTTATGCAATTTTACAGCTTTCACTTTAAATAGCTAATTGTCACAAGCTCGGCAATATTTGTTTCATTGCGCTGGAGCCAATTGCACTGCCTCCCTAGGCATCTGCCGCTCACCTGAAAACTGGGGGAAAACTCCTTTCTTGGGGGAAAAGCAGCTTTTAAAAAGCCTGGAGGAACCATTCCTGTCCTCAAATGCACACCATGCTCCCCCCTCATTACCAGTCTGTGTTACAGTCCTCTCCAACCTCTAAATCCCCCTGGAGTGAAGCCACCTGTGCCCCAGCTGACAGAATAAAATAAGAGCTACACAAGGTCACAAGACCCATTACAGCATAGTGATTGTTCAGCCACATGTTAGTGAGAAGCCAGGAGATATGAAGCAGGAATACAAGGGAGAGGCATGGTTTTTTCTTCTGCTTTGAGCAGAGATTGTCCATGGTTGAACTTCTTGAGGAGGAACAAGGTAGAGGATGTCCATCAGAGAAATCCATCATAGACAGATATGTTCTCTTTCCTTTTCTCCTCTGCCACAACACATTCCTCCCACTCCTACCCCACTTTCACTTTGCTCTCTGTGTGAAGAACTTGCATGCCAGGCCAAGGAAAGAGGCCAACTCCCTTCTGACTAAAACTGACTACAGATGTTTTTAGTGTTCAATACGGAGGGAAATGCTAGATCCATGCAAAATGCAAGCAGATGTAAAAAGTGTTTCCCCCTATTTCCAGCTCAGTCAATGCACCTTAATCCTGCTCCACATCACACCTCTTATCTGAGTCCTGGGGCCCCCATACACAGATCTGTCTCAGTCCAGATCGGGCAGGCATAAATCTTTAAAATAAAACAGATTTTTAAAATATATTTTCATCAGTTGAAGCGATTCATCCCCCACAGTTCCTTAATCAAGTCCCATGTGTCCTACATCCTGTATGGAAAACACCCCATAAATGACCAATGAAACACAGCCAGCTCCTGCCACCTTTGATACACTACTAAATGCTGGTCACACCCAATGAGGATCCTAAAGGGAACGACATCAACAGATGAGCTCAAGTGAGTTGGATTTCAGTCAGGGGAAGAAGGACAGTAGATCTGTTGGCTCTGGGTGCAGCATTAGCAGGAAATGCCTAGCCAGGCACAGCAGCTGTGTAGCAAGGCAGAATACCAGGCTGCAGTGGCACCGTGCCTCACAGCTCATTACTTCTGCCCATTTGCCTGCTTCTAGGAGGCCAGATTTAGGATTCAGTAGAGACGACAAATGCCGTCCCCCCCTCACCCACATCCCAGCCACTTCAATCATGCTATGACTTCAGGAAAGGAGAGTAGCAGGCAGAGTGTCTCTCATCCAGGTGGCTTTTTTGCTACAGCTGAAAAAGGAGCCAACAGGAAAAGGAGTAGCAATATGAATGCTGCAGAGGTCTGCTTCCTCCACACCTGTGACCTCTCAGGACATATATCAGTGTCATACAGTGACCTGCGAAAGACAACAGAGAAACCACAGCAACTGGGCAGCCCTCACAGGCGCAGTGATGTAACTGAGTCAGCTTGCTACCCCTAGGGCCAAGTCACTAGGAGAAGTGGGGAGACTGTGGAGACGCCAACAACTGATTGAGCTGTTAAGAGGAGGCGGCATCACATACACAGCCCAGCATCAGAAGTGGGTGAAGACTGATAGCAGCAAGAAGAATGGTATTGGCTTTGGTGCTGGCTGGCCAGGGGGAACATGGCACAGAATATAGATTAAGTGCCAAACTGCACAAGGTGAGCTAGGCTTACTTGGACTGGACTGGCTGTGCAGGAACAAAGTCAATGAGTTGGGGGGTATAGCTGGATTAAGAAAGCGTACGAGGGGGCTACCAAATTGTAGTTAGCCCTATTCCAACCCTGCTAAATTTTTACCTAAACTTGCCCAGCCTCCCAGGAAGGAGAGATCACCAACACCCCCAGTCTCAGCTCTCTTTAGCACGAACTAGCCTGGTACCTGGGGACTTTCCATTGCAGACTCTACGCTGGAGACAACCGTGCTCAGTTGCTTTTCGTTTTTCAAGTCAGAACCAAGACACAATCTTCAGAATGCCCCTATAGCTCCATCACTTTCAGAGCAGCAAAAAAAAAACCAGGATGAAATTAGAGGATGAAGGCAAGAAGAGTTCACATAACTCCTATGCTGTAAGGCAGGGGTGGCCAACCTGTCGCTCTGGAGCCACATGCAGCTCTTCAGAAGTTAATATGCGGCTCCTTGTATAGGCATCAACTCCAGGACTGGAGCTACAGGTGCCAATTTTTCCCATCTCTAACTTCTATGAACTGGAGACTCCTGTTGCAGCCTGCCCGTTTTTCATAAATTTACATTACCTGAAGATAAACATCTCAAGGCGTTTTAGAAGCACCTCACGTTGTGGGCTTCAGGAATACCTAGGAAAGCTGAGGGGGGATCCAGCCCATACCCAGATTCCCTATACACACAGAGGAACCCTCATCATGCTGTGTTTTGAGCTATAAAACAAAAAATAAAACAAACGTCATGATTTTTATTAAATGTGAGGAGTGAACCTTCAAGCGTGAGTGACGTGACTTTAAAAATATCAAATCAGTCCAACAGTTAACGGTTGAAGTGTCTTGGCTTCCTAGCACTAGGCACCTGGTCAGAGTGTGAGAGAACAAACACCACAATAGCGCATGGTGCAAACAGTGGCTAAAAGGAACAGGATGCGTTAGCACAGCAAGAGGTCACTGGGCTGACAAGGAGTCAAACAGCAGCTATTAGAGGCAGACTGCACTAGATCCCACCTGACCTCAGAGACAGATGGCTCCAGAGCCCTCAGACCTGTTCAGAGAGCCTTCCCTGATCGCCAGGTCCCAGAGCACCTTTTGTAACTAACAGAAACAGATTGTTCAGTTACCATTTACCATGAACCACAATAGCACTAAGTGATCCAAAAGCCCAGACTATGCAACTTCTAAAACCTCCCCGTGCCCTCCTGCATACTCCCACCTGTCCCACATAGGTTTTTTTAGCATCTGTATTCTCTGTCTCACCAGGCCTCTCTACCACCAAAAAAAGCCGTTCAACCTAATGAGGGATTTAAAAATTCATAACGTAATGAAAGGAAAAATGGTTGGTTCCACTTCGGAGAAAATGAGAACAGTAACTCACTTAAGGCTCAGCAGCTCTTCTTGAACAGGTATGCTTTACTCCTGCGTGGGTTAAAGGAAACAGAGGATACGCACGTGTGCTAACAAGAACCCAAGAGGAGGAAACCTGGCTGCAAACCTCACTCCCTCCAGTAACTAGAAGCATCCCCCACCCACCCACCCACAAGGAGTCACTGCCCTGACTCACAGGGGGATTTCTCACGCTAGCTAACAGAACACTCTGCAAGATGCCAGGAGAGACTATTGCATTTCAGGTGGGAAAACTGCCACTGAGCAGAAGAAACAGTTGATTGCTCCACATGACCTACTACTTTGCCAGCTTCCTTCTCGGGCTCCATTCATGCAGTTGAGCCCCATACTGCCTCCCTCAGGAAGGGAGCTCAGGGCAAATTTGAACATGCTTTCCCCAAAAGGAAGGATGGGATGCAACTGCTGTTTAGTGGTGTTTAAAAGGAAGACAGAGAGAAGCAGCCAATGTTTGTTAGCCCCAGGTCAAAAGCAGTCAGGCAGGCAAAACATCTAGGATTTTCAGGGCAGGCCATATCAGCTTCCAGGGACAACTTTACACATCCGCTACAAAAAAAAAAAAAAAAAGTTGTGAGCCACATTTTCCTGTAGGAAAGCAACTTGCAGTCCCGGTTGCCTTTGAAAGCTTTGTCTCCTATTAGTCCCCTATCATCAACTTCTTAATGGACAAGCAGGGTGAGAGAAGGCCAATTGTCAAGGTCCAAAGTATTCCAACAACATATCCCTTCCCTCTCTCATAACCACCAAGTGGAGGCCCTCATCCCAGGCAGAACCTGAACTCTGATCCCCCCCTGCGGCACGCCCAACCTCCTGGGCAAGAGGGCCCAGGTTCAAGCACTAGGGTACTTGGCCTAAGTGACTGACTGGAGCCAAGTCACCTCTTCATTCTTCACCATCTGCCCCAACCTAGGAGACCCACATGCCTTCCCCTCCAAAGAGATTACTTTCCACCCTCATAACCCACATGCAACTGGTTCTCTTCAGCATTCAGCAGGCAGAATGTATCCCACTCCACACCCATGCAACAGCACAGCAGGCTTTGTCTTCCTTCAGGGAGTCACCTGGTAGCCTCTTACTGATCTCTCCCCTTGACCAGATAGCCTCATGTCTCCATGACACAGCTTCTCCAGTTAGCCACCTTCAAACCTTAGAAACTGGCCAATCCACAAGGTGTCCATCCCTAACCCCAGCACACCATTAAAATGGCCTACTAGAAAGAGTTTGCTAGTTCAAAAGTTTGCAGTGCTCTGCTTTCTCCAAGAGAAAACTCCCCTCTTCCCTACCAGCAGCTTTCTGCTTCCATCACCATTTCAGATGCACGAGCCATGCATCTACTCTAACTTCTTCTTCCACTCCATGGATCGCTCTGCTCCTCCACCTAGTTCTCCTACTCCAGACTCAGGAACCTCTGATATTTCCCCATCCTCCCCCCAATCACTGTCCCTCTCTCCTATCCACCATCTTCACCCCATTCATGAATGCTTAAAATAATTTAGGAATTAAGTTGTTAAACTCCAGGTTAATATCCATAATCCTAAAGGGTTAAAAGCCTTCAGAGAGCTAGTGATTGCTCAGAGTTGGGAGACAAAATGATTTGGAAACCAGTCTATTTTCTGCATTTCTCTTCCCTTGTTACTTCAGCTTCTAGGGACAGTTTATATTAAAAACCAAGATCTACGTTTCTTAGGAGTCCATCTGCTCCTGCTATTTATATCCCCACCAGAGGTCAGAACCCTCTGTTTTACATGGTGACAACTGAGATGTCACAAATATGTCACAGACAGATGAATGTGAGTTCTTGAGGGGGAATAAATACCAGGGAAGATGTACTCGTAAATAACCAAAATCTTATTTTCATATAACTGCTCCTTAGACATTAAGGAAATGAATAAAGACATGCACAGAAAACATAGAAGACAGCACTGTACAAAGAGATTGATTTGCAATGATTCCCCAGAAGACACCTTTGAACACTTTCCTCCAAAAATTTAAGTTTGTAAGGAGAGAGAAAAGCCCAGTCAAAGCACTGTTTGCATGATCTCTGACAAGAAGAATATGTAACTATTATATTGTTATTATATTATTTCCCAAAAATATCAATCCCAAGTTGTTTTTCTGAGGATGAAATCCTCTAAAATGCCAAACTCTGCACATTCGGCTGTAGGGTGCTACTGCACTTTTTGTCCCAGGACGTCAACAAGCACTTGACAAACGTTAATTGATCTGCACAGTCCTACGAGTTAAGTCACTATTATCCTCAGTTTACAGATGGGAAGACTGAGGCACAGAATTTAAAGTGCCTTACCCACGGTCTACCCAGGGCAGAGTCAGAAGGAGAACACCTTTGTCCTTGCTTCTAGCTTCATGCTCCTTAGCAGAGGACATCGCACCACCTGCTCCAACCACAAAGCTGTGCATATTCTGACATACCCAGGGTGGATAAGAGCGGATCAAATCTCTATCCACAGCAACCCCCCAGTTGTTATCCTACTCACTTATTCTAAAAGGGGGGAGCATAGTGAGCTGATTATGACATGGCACTCGGAGTCAGGCATTCTGGAGTCTGTTCCCAGCTCTGTTTAAGATTCACTGAGACACCTTAGGCAAGGCATAATCTCCATGCCTGAGCTCCCTCACTTGTTAAATTGGGATACCACTGACCTAAACCTGACAGAGATGTGCAGAGGCTTTAATTAAAATTTGAAAACAACTCCGAGATCCTTTCTCTGAAAGGTGCTAGGAAAATGCCAAAACAAGGCAGCTCTTTCCGATTTGTCTAGTACAAAGGAAAAGACAACCTCATCACCCTCACCACAGGAAGCTCATCCCACTCCTTGTTCATTTCAGGATCCATTTCAACATTTCTCTCTTTGTTTCAGGCCTCATGAACCTTGCCTGTGATTGTCTTTATGCTTATCTAGCACTGGCTTCCTCTGTTCTCTACCACACAGTTTTGCCCCCTTTGGGATGAAAGCTCTCTTCTTTGTACTGGCATCTGGAACAGGCTTCCTATTTTCTGCTCACAAATCAACTCCATGTCCTGCTTTCAGCCAAGATTTGAAATGCCTTTCCACCTCGCCTACGCCTCTTGGTTTCTCTCCTCTTGTTAAGTCTTATTACTGGAGTCTTAATTTATTCTCTTATTCTGTCTTTACACCATTGTTTCATATAATTTATACTATAGAAACATTCTCTTCTCTTGTACTTTTTCCTTACTCAAGCATTTTGGGACACAGCATGCATGGGACATACCACACAAGGGGGCTTAATGAATTCTAGTACAGTCAACCCAGGATGAAGTCAATACAGGATGAAGTCAATCTGGGTTCCAGACAGCCAAGATAAAGCAAACACCTTACCCATCAGTTTCATCTTGGCGCTGTAACTCCCGAAGTACCTCTCGTCAGTGGTGGGTGTGTGGCACTCATACTCGCCGGCGTCCCGGTCCTGGAGCTTCATGATGTGCAGCAGGGCAGAGTCCCCCTGTACCCTCTCTACGTAGATCTCCCCAGTCCGCACACGCTGGGTGTAGATGGCGTAAGGGAAGGAGGGATCCATGGTGCTGATAATCTGCACTTCCCGCTCTGGGGCAGATGGCAGGTAAATGGACCACTGGAAATTCTGCTCTGAGGGACCCTGGTAGCCACTGACCTTGCACCAGATGGTGATGTGGGAGCCCTCAGTACGGTATAGAGGGCCTTCCTGAACAGTGACCCGACGCTGTGCCAAGGCCATGCCTGTAAAAGAGGAAGGGCAAAAAGTTACTCCAAAAAAATTAAAAAGTAGTCCACAGCCGTTGCTATTTAGCAAATTAATACTTCACAGGTGCGCACACACACACACACACACTTTTCACTTAGATACCATTCAGTTTTCATGACAGCCTTAGGGGATGGTTAAGTACCACCCTAACCTAGTAGAAGGGCACATATATGATGAGCGATTTGCCCAAGATCAAAAAGGGAGCCAGGAGCTGAGCTGTGAATAGAATCCAGGTGCCCTGACAGCCAATCACTGGACAGCACCTGATGCCCCACCCCAGTTAGCAATTTTCTTATGCCTGCACCCTTGTAAGTCACTATTGATATGAAAATTGTTTGAGAGTCTGAATCAAAATGCTTTGGGCTTTGTCACTGCACCGTCCTAGCTGCTTCACAGTTGCTGACCAAAAGTAAAGCATCTTAAGAGATCCGTTAAAAGAAGTTTTATGTTGGACTAAGACCTTTTCCTGCAGTGCTAAGAACCCAGACACAAGACTATTGTGCTAGCACAATAAGAAACCAGATCAGAAAGTGAAATGGATCACGCCAGAGTCACTGTCCAAATCGAGTCAAAACCAAAAACTAATAACATCAGAGGTGAAAAGCTAGGATAATGATTTTTAAATTTCGGTTTTAAACATCTAAGGTGTTTACATACGTGAGGGATATTTTTAGCATTGTTTTTATCTTAGCAGTGTCCTTTTAAAAGGGTGGGGGGAGAGACACGGGGAGAAGAAATAACAGCATTCAGCACAGTGAAAGACACATATTGGGGCTAGTCACCCCTTGCTGCTTGAATCAAGATGGAGCAGTGCATGGTGTGACATGTGATCTCTGCAGGCTGTACCACTATTTAGAATAGAGAGGATGACTGCAATCTGCTACATTTTATACCAATTATTTACGATCTGGCAGCCCTGGCATATGGATAGCACAGCCCTCAATGGGCCAGTGTTCAGGAACCTCCAAATTACTGAAATCGGTTTGTTTGCATCTACACCCAAGGTTCTGGGGTTTGCCGATCATAATGGGTACTCATCAGTTATTGTATTACTAGCAGTACGTACACATGGCGAGGCCAATCACCCCGGCTGCTGTTACTGTTTGCTTGTGATCATAAAACAGCAATAAGCCGATTTAAAGCAGCCCAGCATAATCATGTTTGCAAATGTTATCCATTTTTAAAATAAAATAATAATAATAATAATGATGATGCTGAATTCCAGAGGGGAATTTAATCTTTTCAAAAACTAACCACTGCAAGTGAAAGAGGTAGTTTGCCATCTGAGGATTATTGACTCAAGCCCTCCCCTCCCTGAGGGCAGCAGAATCCAGATATGAAGTTTTCCCAGCAGAAACCTTGGAACGAATCCAGAAGAGATTGTTCTTACCAGCTCTAAAACAAATTGTGAAAAATGGCTCAGCATATCCATCAGGCCATGCAGCTGAACAGATGGAGTGCAATTCAAACTATTAACTTGGGCTCAGCTCACTGCTGCTCCAAATTATGTTTCTTTTTCCTCTTTATAAAATAATGTGATTTAAGAGGAAGAAAGGAATATCTAGCACACTGGAAGCTAGTGGGGGGGCGTCAGGAAAAGCAGACACAAAGGCTCCTGTGCTGCTAGTCACACCAGTATCTCCATCCCAATGGTGCCATGGCACAGGTTACACTGTTGCCAATGATAACAATACCCCAATTCCCTGCCCTGTGGAGTCTGAGGGATTTGCACACACAATGGGAGCTATACCCTTTGACATGAAGAATTAAACATTAAGTTTTATATTATATATTATGTTAAAGATTGCAACCCCAAACAAAAGTCTTGCAGGAAAAAAAATAATTTGTGACCATGTTATTAAAAATGGTATCATAATGCATACGCACAACAAGAGAAAGCCAGTGTGGCACAGGCAGCCTAATTCTGGCACTTCCTAATTTCCTAGGAATGCATCACTTGATTATAAAGTTATTTTAATGTAGTGCTTTTGTTTGTTCTATTTGTTTTAAAATGTAATTTCCTAGGTTGGTCAGTTTGTTTTAAACAAATTGAAAAACGAGTTCTATCACGTGTAAACCTTTTGACCCCCACATAGGTCATCAGCAAGATTGGGGACTTTAGATCCATAGCACAGACCTCTGCCACCTGAACTAGAGAAGCAACCGCTAGCAGTAGTAGGCCATTATCACCTGTGGACCAGCACTAGAGGAGAATGACAGTGTCTGTTGTCAGCAAGTATTTGTGAAATCCATTGGCATACGAATGTGGAGGCTCAGGAATCTTGGTTTCTATTCTAGGTTCTGAAGGGAAGGAGTCTCTACAAACACTTCTTCATAGGTCATCCCCTGCACCACAGTAGGCATCTTTCCTCCCTGTCCTCGAGTATCTCCCCAAGCCCCACTTGTCCTGGTCTACCCCAGACCTCTTCTCCCTCCTCGCTTCTATCCCCCTTGGTTCCTGTCTGCCACAAGCCTGTCCCATCCTCTCAGCCCAGCCTCTTCTCTTATCCTCTGCCCCACCCCTCCCACATCTGGATTTCTGTCAGATGGCTTCCCCTCCTCCATCTCAATACTGCCACGGCATGAGCAGAGTGAGGCATTGAGAGCACAGGAGAAAGTTTCCCTTTTCTCAGTTCCAGTGCCCCACGTCAAAGCAGCCCCCAGCTAAAAAGAGCAGCAGTTACAGATAAAGTCCTGTTCAGCCCTAGGCAGGATCATGCTCAACAAGTGCTGTGCTGATGAAGAATGCTCGACCTCCAGAGTTTTTCCACTATAGGAATGTTTGTGCTCCACCCCCCCCACCCCACCCCCCACACACACACCTTTTTCACCCCCTCTAAGTTTCCTCTAACCTCATTCTCAGAAACAGCTGTACCATCTTTGCTGAAGCTTTCTAAAAAATTCAGCTTGACATACAGACACCCAACATAGAAAACTTCAGCATAAATGGTTAAAGTTTTGCATGGTTATAAGCAATTGAAAACAGGGCCTTACAATGGAAAGTGTTAGGCAACTTTAATTACAGTGGTGATACATTGAGCTTTTCCCAGTCGATCTAAGAGTTCATCCACTTGGGGTATGTGGTAGGCGTCAAAGTTAGAAACTGCGTTCACCTTCCTGAAATCTGTACAGAAACGTAATGAGCCATCAGGCTTTGGGACCAGCACAATAGGATTCATCCAGTCACTCTGGGACTCTATCATCCCAAGTTCCAACATGGTTCTGATCTCTTTCTCGACACCCCCACCCCCAGCTTGTTGGGGACAGGACAGAGCCCTTCTCTTATTACCTTACCAGTTTCTGTATTAATAGGGTATTGTGTTAGGAATGTCTTCCTGGGTAGGGCTGAGAATACCCATGGAAAAGCGGCCACCAGCTGGAGTGCCTGTTCCTTTTGCTTATTGTTTAAGTTCTTCCAGATGATCACCTGTCCTTCTTTTAGGAATTCTTTACCTCGGGGTCCTAGTTCCCGTTGCTCAGGGTGTGGTGATGTGATAAAAGGTTTTCCCTGGCTTTCCAAGGCTTCAATAACTTTACGTGGTAGATTTGTTGTTCCTTCTTTTCCCCCCCGTTGGTCTGATCACGTCTTCCACAGTCCCCACTTTCTTTATCACCTCGAAGGGCCTTGCCACTTGACCATTAGCTTCGATTCCAAGCTTGGAAGAAGCAACAGAACTCAGTTGCCCAACTGAAAAACACACATCTATGTCCCTTTGTTATACTGTTGTTGTTCTTGTGCTTCCTTGAGGTTCTCTCTTGCATATGCCCCCATAAAACTGCACCAGAGACTGGAGGTTAACACATATTGCACCACATTTTCAGCTCTCAGTGTTTGGCTTTCACAGGCTTACCATACCAAGTCGCGTATGCCCCTTTGGTGTTGTCCGTATAGCAGTTTAAAGGATGAAAACCCCATGGAAGCTTAGGACACTTATGGTGAAAAGTAAGGCTAGGAGTAGTTAGTCCCAGCATTGGGGGTCCTAAGAGGATACTCAAGAAGTTCATTGCTTAAGTGTCAGGCCATCCGTCTGAAGGTGGTACATGGCTGTGCGCAAGACTCTGACTTTTAATAATTCCCACACTTCCTTCATCAGCCACAATGTGAAATTTGTCCCCGTGTCTGTCAGGACCTCTTTGGGAAACCCGACCTGGGCAAAGACCTTCACCAGCTCATTGGCAATTGTCTCAGCGTTTGTAGAACATAGTGGCATGGCCTCCACGTATCTGGTGGCATAGTCCATGATGACAAGTATGTGCTGATGCCCTGAGGAACTCTTTTCTAGGGGACCCATAAGGTTAATTCCCACCGTTTCAAAGGGGGCCTCCACCAGGGGAGAGGTACTAGTGGGGCTCGCAGCAGTCCCTTAGAGGCCACCAACTGGCATTTGGAACAGGAGGCACACAAATGCTCAACTTCCTTGAAGATTCCTGGCCAAAAGTATTGGGCCAGGATCCTAGACTGCATCTTGTTTTTCCTGAGATGCCCTGCATATGGGATCGCAAATGCCAGGTGCAGCAACTCACAGTGATATATCCGAGGTACTAGAAGTTGCATCCATATCGCTTGCATCTGCTTGTCTTGGTCTACACAGTATAATAAGTCTGACTTGAGGGAAAAGTGTGGATACTGTAAGGCCATTGGGGGTAGGGGGTCTACCCCTTCATCATCCAGCATGGCATGGCTACCTGCTCAAAGGCTCAGCTCAAGATCTCGTTCTTTTGTTCCATTCCAAAATCCGAGAATCCAGTTAACTTCTCCGGATCCAGTTGCAGTGGCGGTGATATACGTAGTCAAGTCACTGGTGTCAGCTCTGGTATCTGTGGTCCCTACTATGGTGACAGAGGACTGCCTCTGCTACCTCCCTCCACTCTTTCCTTGCTACCCATTTTTCCTTCTGAGATTTTCTTTCCTTGGGTCGGGAAGTAAGAAAGTCAAGGTCCTTAAAGGGGAAAAGGACACCTAACACCTCTTCTGGGGTGTCTTCCTCAAGTTTCTGGGCTAAGGGAAGCTTCTGCAAGAGCCTGGGGAAACATGTCCAATCTTGGCCTAATATCATGGGATAAGGTAGGTCTGCAGACACACGTTCCTTCATCTGGGTCTTGGTGCCCATCAGTCAGTCAGTCTTATTGTCCTGGAGGGATACCGTAAAACATCGCCATGGATATATTTAATAGGGATTTCCCCCTTCTCGGGTATCCACTATGGGATATCCACTCTGGGACGAACGTCTGGTCAGACTCCACGTCTATGATGGTTATAGCCTGTTGTTCCTCTACTTCAACTGGGATTGTGAATTGCTCTGGGTTTTTCCTCCCCAGTCCACACCTGCCCAAAGTTATACTCCCCGGAAGGGCAGTCTCAAAAATTGGTGCCCCTGTTGTCCACAGGAGTAACAGGTTATTCTGTCTGTCCTTTGTTTTCTAGTGGCTATGTCATCTTCTCTCTGGGTGGGGCTTTGCTCCTGTGCAGGTTTGGAACAAGGAGTCAGTGGGATGTTTAAGGGTGTGGGTCTGTTGTAGTGGGGAAATCTTACCCATGGACCCTGAGGTGAACCCCCATCCCTTATGCTACCCATTGACCAGCTGGCTGCATGGGCATCCCTGGCATTTATCCAAGAGGGAACACCACTTTTGGGTCTCCAGCCCATCTCCTTCCCTGGTGTATCTGGAGTCATTGTTTCCTCCATAGCAGGTCCCTGAACAACTTACACAGCCATTTAGTCCTCCATGAGGTGGGTGGCCTCAGCTAGGGGTCCCAGTCAGTGCCTACAAACCCAGTCTTGGCCAGCGGGTGAAAAGATCTGTATAAATTGTTCGAGGACCATGAGTTCAGCTGTCTGGGGTCCTGTGTGGGTCTCTGGTTTTAACCAATGCCCACAGAAGGCCTTAAGCCTTTGGATGAGCACCTGGGGTCATGCTGGGGGGAGGGGTAAGAGCTTGTAGCAAAAATGTTGGCAGTAGGCTTCTTTGTCTAGGCCTAACCTCTCTAATATGGCTGTCTTCACTAGTCTTGGGCTACTATGTTGACAAGTCCCCGGTATGTAGCTTGGGCTTCCCTCATGAGGAGTGGGGCGAGGCAGATCACCCACTGAGCCTGGGGCCAGTGTGAAACTGTGGCTACCCTCTCAAAGGTTACCAGGAATGATTCTGGGTCATCATCTGTCACCTTAAGGATCACCAGGGCTGAAGCGTTTCCCTGAATTAAGGAGGATGTATTTCCCATAGGGGTGGGAATCTGAGCGGCTGGTACTAGCCCTGCTACTCATAACAACTGTGGGCTGCCATCTGTTAGAACAGCTGTTGTTGCCGGGTTTGAGAGTCTGCCAGCCATTGCAGGTGCTGATTCCCCTCCATAGTTATGTGGCATATAAAGGAGGAGGAAGGGGATGGGTGTGGGGGTTTTTGTGTGGGGTTTTGGTTTTGGTTTTTTGCTTCCCTTCTCTGCATGGATGGCCAGCTGCACAAAATCCCATTTCAGGTGCCACGTTGTCACCGGTCCTTGATGTAGTCTTTCAAGAGATCTCTACTGCCCCTGACTGTCTTCCTTTGGTTAGCCCCTGGTCAGGACAGTTTTGGGCCCTGGCCTCTAATTAGGCCTATAGGTTTGCTCTAGTCTCTTTGGCTGTGTTCAGGAGGCAACTTGGTGCAAGGGTGTTGCCCCTTCGCTGTCCCAGAACTTTCTGCCTCCTCTTCCTTCTCAACTTATTATAATAAGTCTTGTTTTCCCCATTGGTTGCAGTTGGGGGTGCCTGCTTCCATGATTGGCAGTTGTGCCTGTAGGCAGGAGAAGTTCCTTTCCCCCCTTCTGTTTCTGCTCAGTATGGGGGTTGTAGACCCCTTTGCAAGCTCACAGAGGGAGTTTTTCTAGAAAGCACACGGGACAGTCAGGACTGGCATGTGGCTGATATTTCATTGGTACAGCTGGCATTTAATTGCAAGTCCAGTATAGTTTACGGACAATACAAGGACTGGTAAAGAAGAGGTAGAGAAAGCAATGTAATGCTTTAAAAAACAAAATTAAAATAGGTTTGGGCAGCTGCTCTTCACTGGTCTAAGATAACAACAGAAACAATTTCCACTCAGACAGCTTAAGGAGTTGAAACATGGGATTTTATGTTCTGTATTATGGACATTTGATAGACTATTCCCCTATACAAACAGCACTGAATTGTGAGTGTGTGCCTATGTGTAGGCAGGGAAAGAAAATGTATATATTGGATTTAACGACAACAGATTGGCATCTGCAGCAGACCACAGGTCCTGGCAGGAAGTCTCCAATAATTAAGACAATTAAGGCATGAGTGCTAAAAAGCAGTTAAACTAAACGCAGATTTGCGATGCTGAAAAGATGCCCTGGGCTCACATTACCCAACAGCAGGTGCTAGAGCCAAGTGCATAACCTACGATGCCTACTGCTCTTCCCCTGCAGGGCTGAGATTCACTCAGAGACTCTCATACAAGAAGAATGGCACAGACACCAAAAACCCCCACCAGCCCCTTAGCTCCCTGTTACCAGTTAACACTCTGCCACCCTCACCAATAACTCAGGGCTTTGTCTCAAGGCAAACTACAACAAAACCCCACAGGTTATGTTTGGCTCCTCTGGCTTTACTGCACCCAGTGCCACAGACTGTAAGAAAAAATAAAGATAACAATATAGGCTGAAGGGGAGGAAAAGGCAACCCTGGGGAAAAGGCAGGAAATGCTTGTTCGTGTTAGGAAATCAGTTTGCAGAGTCCATGATTTCTTTATATGGTTCTTACTTAGTGCCTCTCCCCCCCCCCCCCCCCAAACACACACACACACACCAACATTATCCCTCGCCCCGCCGGCAAAAATTATTGGGTCAGTGTGAGGAAATCACACAAGCCACACTGTTGAGGGTGTTGTGTGGGAAACGAAGGATCAGAGAAAAGGCTGGCTTGTTTTGGCCCCAGCAAGAGCAGTTTGTGTTCCTACTCGCGCAAAGAAATGCAAACTGACTCACGAAGAGCTTGTCTTCTCTGCCCCCCCCCCTTTTTTTTAAAAAAATAAAGTGTTTACACCTCTGGGTAACTCATGCATGTGAGCTATCCTGAAGTAAAAAGGCACAGTTAGGACCAGGCACTTGAGTTTTACCATGAGGTAAACTCGCCCAGATCAGCACAATATTCCTGCCTAGAGCTGACATTGAGGTAAATTCACCCCATAGTAAAACTAATGTAACTGGTCTTTATTATTTTTTTTAAATTTCAGGATAGCTCACATGCATGAGTTACTCAGAGGTTTACAAAGGCAGTTTTTTTAGCAGTGAAAATCACCCATAAACAAGCACTACTGGGGTAGCAATTAGACAATCTCTCCCAGGGGATTGTTGACCCCTGCACCGTGTCTGTCAGAGAGTAAAGCCTGAGACTGCAGCCTGGAGCAGCTTCTTCATCCCATTTGTATGAAAGGGGAAAGAATTCCAGGTCAGATTTTAAAAAAGGTATTTGGCTTCTAGAATGACTAATTCTGGGCTTGCAAGAACCAATCTTCTCCATTCACATACAAATCCACCACAAAACAGCCATCTTGTTTTCTCTGCAAAATACTGAATTATGTTATATGGGAGCCCTACTACGGTTGCAGGACAATACCAGAATGGAGACAAACCTCTGTAGCAATCCTGCATCTGCAATTCTGATGAACCTCCAATTAAGACAAAAATGAAAATTAGGCTTGAGCACAATTTTGGGATAAGTGAAATACACAGCAGGAACAGCCTCAAAATACATTAATCTGGCAGCAGGTTGCAAAGACAACGCCATAAAAATGAACACCTGGTACAAAACTCCATCATCATTACTATGAAGCCCTATTCTAGTCAGATACTTGATGGCACCATTGGTATTTTGTCATGCCAAGACAGTTAATTGAAGCGAAAGAAAGACTGAACCACCTGCAGGACAACTCTGCCCCTCTTCTACTTTTCTGCCCTTGTTTTTTAATTGCATTGCCTCTCTCTGCTTTATCATTAATTCCCAGCTCAATACCCCTGTTTGTCTGCTCCTACCACAATCACACCACTTTTTTCCAGGCCACTCCCCATACATGGAATGCCCTCCCAGAACTGATCCTAGAGGCCATTAACTTCTCATTCAAATTCCTCCTTAGAGATAAGCTAACTAATGATGGCTACAAGGAGTAGCAGCCAGGGATGCTTAATAATAATCAGCATGGAAATATCAAAGCATGGCCATACAAAACAGGATCAAGCCACAAAGTTCTTTGTTCTTCCAATTCAAGTCCTCTCACTTCACTCATCTCTGCTAGTTGCTCATTTTCACAGCAGATGTTTATGAATCCTTTATAAAAATGTTTCCACTTTGTGATCCATAAATATGAAAGAAGTGACATTTCTTTTAATCACTACAGTGAGTTCTAGCCTGTGACTGGCTTGCCAAATTCCAACTGTGGCAAAGGCCTTGTGCCTCTGTTATAGTTATGTATCCATTTTGACACATCTAATCTCTACCAAGATCAGAGTTGCTTGTCGTCCTTTCATTGTTTCTCAGATCTGGTAAGAAAGTATGCATGTCTGTTATATAGACGATCCATTGTCGAGTTTCCATATTGTGATGTTGTTGCTCGGTAGTTGCATAGTGCCGAGTCCGATCATCTCTTGAGACAACGGCTGTAATGAGCAAGTCAGTCACTATATGGATGTCACATTCTCCTAATCTATTTGCTTGACGGTTACTAGGATTATACATGTTAAAATTCGTAAGTTTTATAGGAATTATTCTCGAACTGCAGCCTATTGTATGTTGTTATAGTCCTTGAACTTTCCTGACATGTAAATGTGGATTTAATGTATTTGATCACAGTTGATCCTGAACTACCTTCATTAGTCATTACTTTTGATTTTAACCCACAAAGCCCTAAATGGCTGAAGATCAGCCTACCCAAGAGACCATCCCTCTTCCCACGATACATTGCAACTGTTGTGGTTGGGGATATGCTGATGCTCAATATAATGGGCGGTGGGGAGGTGCTATTGGTAGGACATTTTCTGAAAGAACATCAGAGCTCTGGAATGCCCTCTCGACCCTGGTCAAAATAGTCCAGATTTGGCGACTTTCAGGATACACTGAAGGGTCTGCACATTTCACCTGGCCTTTGAAGAGGGGTAGGTGGACAGAGGTAATAGCTAATGTAGAAGATTGGTAATATTCAAGTACGTGCGGAGGCTTAGTAGAAAGAGTGTGCTGATGTAATACATTTTGGTTTTGTAATTTTAAATAAGTAGCAGAGGGCTCAGCGCCTGTGTATGGGCACTCTTTCTAGAAGAATTTCTAATTTTGGAATAAAGTTGCTAAAGTAGTCCAGGGCAAACATCAATTCTGACTCTGTTCATGTGGTATTAGATACTTCCCACTGTACATCTCTCTACTTTAGATAGGTTTCACACATGCTCATCACAACCACTTAATCAGGGGCCAGAACAGGCAATCTATTTTTAATACTTAGTTATGCCAAGATGCCCTTCGTAAAGCCTTTCCAACATGACTCTTATCACTGTGGGAAAGATGCACAACAGTAGTTCATTGACAGCTTATCTTTATATTGGGACATGCAGATGGAAAGCATGGATTTGCCCATCCTTTACTTACAACTTGTATTACTCCCTGTGTCTTGGATGTTTCCTCTTCCCAACTCATTCCATATTGCTGACAATGCTGTAACATTGTGCTTCTATCATGTTTACATGTGCCATTACTAGAGTGGATAAAAATGCTTTGTTTTTTTAAATAAATTTTTATTTAAAATAACTTTTTAAAATTAAATTAAATTTACAATTGTTAAGGCCTAAACTTACTATAATCATTAAAAATTAAATACAAAAAGTATACTAAGCAGTATGTTTGCTGCCAGGTTTTAAAGAAAGTTCCAGCAGTTCAGTGATTCAGGTCACTGGTTAAGCACCTGGAACCAGTGTTTGTTGAAGTGCTAAACTAGCTTTTGACAGCAGTAGCCTCTTCTGCAGGTGCAGAGAGACTTTTTTCTTCATTTCGGTTCATTCAACTATTTCAGTTCAAAGCTAAGAAACCAGTTAGGTGTTGAAAACAGCAGGAAAGCTTGTTTTCCGCTTCCAATCTATGACTAGAAATTAGGTGAGAGGACGTGATCTACTAGTTCTAAAATCTTGAAGGACATGGTGACCAGAAACAATCACAATTCACTAACTACAGATAATACTTCCTTAGTTTAATAAATTAGTTTTAAATGCAACCCATATTTTGATCAGAAAAAAAAAGTTTATGTATCCAGCACATTTAAATGAAATTTTAATTAAAAAAAAACAAACACACACATATTTAAACTACTGTTTTTGTGCATTTTAAATTGAATTTTTATCCATATAACTATCATAGAATTTCAGGGTTGGAAAGGACCTTAGGAGGTCATCTAGTCCAACCTCCTGCTCAAAGCAGGACCTATCTCCAGCCAGAATTTTGTCCCAGATCCCTAAATGGCCCCCTCAAGGATTGAACTCACAACCCTGGGTTTAAGCAGGCCAATGCTCAAACCACTGAGCTATCCCTCCTCCCCTTGCCATCCTCCTGTGTGTCAAGCCCAAGTAAAATGTTAATCTACTAAGAACTAGATCATTCACCATTTTCTTATATAAGAAATGTAAAAATTAAGAATCTGAATAAATGTGCATTGGTATTGTGTATCTTTATGGTTAGCAAAATGAAGCATCAAACTGAGTGTGATGATTATATTTAATTGTAAATCAACGTGTTTTAATGGTTACTAACCAACAAGAATAATCCTTTCTTTAGGAAAATAAAGTACAAATGCAAAACATGATTAAAATTGCCAATTTATTTTTCTGCTTATTTAAATTAAAATCAGTGATTTAAAATCTGTGATCTAAATTGTTTTGATTTAAAAATCAATCCAATTGATTTTTGGCTATTTCCACTTGCCCCAGATCTGGCTGTGCATCATCAAGTAAAGCATAAGTTCTGACAGCACATCTACAGTTACAAAGTGACATCCAGGCTGGAATGTACCTGCAGCCCGCCGCTTCCTGTAGCTCCCATTGGCCTTGAACGGCGAACTACGGGCCGTGCCTGCAGACGGTCAACATCAGCAAAATGTCTCGTGGACTGCAATCAGATTACCCTAATGGGCTGCATGTAGCCCACCACTGGCCTAAGGGTACATCTACACTGCAATAAAAGACCTGCAGCACCACCCAGATCAGCTGGCTTGGGTTTGAACTGCAGAGCTATGAAATTGCTGTGTCAATGTCCAGGTTCAGGCTGGAGCCTGGGCTCTGAAGCCCCAGGAGAGGGGTGGTTTTCAGAGACCAAGCTCCAGCCCAAACCTCAACATTTACACCACCGGTTCTCAACCAGGGGCACGTGTACTCCTCAGGGTATGCAGAAGTCTTCCAGGGGATACATCAACTCATCTAGATATTTACTTAGTTTTACAACAGGCTACATAAAAAGCACTAGTGAAGTCAATACAAACTAAAATTTCATACAACTTGTTTATACTGCTCTATATGCTATACACTGAAATGTAAGTACACTATTTATAAAAAATATATCAATTTGAATATAATTATATGGTAAAAATAAGCAATTTTTCAGTAATAGTTGCAGTGACACTTTTGTATTTTTAGGTCTGATTTTGTAGGCCAGTAGTTTTTAAGTGAGGTGAAACTTGGGGGTATTCAAGACAAATCAGACTGACAGGGGTACAGTAATCTGGAAAGGTTGAGAGCCACTGATCTACACTGCAGTTTTAGCCCCACAAGCCCAAGTCAATTGACCTGGGCTCTGAGACTCGTTACCACAGATCTTTTATTGTAGTGTAGGCGTACCCACAGCCTATTTTTGTTCTTTCCAAAGCAGTCATTGTGTCCTTTCTTGGGTATGGTAGTCAAAGCTTGAGCTTTGAAACTATGGACCATAGGAAAAAAAATTTTAATACTTAGTACTTAACTATATGCAAAGTCTAGCAGATCTAATAATTTATGTATATAATCTCTGCTATCATAGCTCTTGCAGCATATGTTTAGTCTTTCATCTCTAGGAGTACAGCTCCCAAACCCTGCTTTCGAAGCACCTGTGGAGAACTTGATTTTTTAGTGGGTCAAAAAATTGCAACACCACTGCCAATGTCAGTACATGCTTCAAATCCTTGAACTCTGATGTTGTGGTCCATGCTATGAGAGAGATGAGGGTTTTTTCTTTAGGCAAGTTGTTAGAGCTGGATAGTTGGGTATAAAATTGCTAACATAATTCAACATGCCCTACAGCCTCTAATTTTTGGGGGAAGGGGAGTCCTACCGGTTCTGTAACGCCTCCATCTCACAACATTATTCACTTTATGGTCAATTTCCCCCTTAAGTAGGTAATATCAGTTGTTTGACACTTGGCCTTGTTCATTTTCAGGTTGCTTCTTGCATTTTCCAGCATGCTCTGCAGTCACTCCTGATGTTAAATAGGAGGGCCTACCTAGAGTATTCCATGTATATCAGTGCACACTTTCACTCAGGAGACACTGTTCAGCATGTGGGGCATTGTGCAGTGAAATATTCTTGATGCCGACCATATTCTGAAAGCAAGACTCAGGAAGCAGTGTTTACTAACCAGTATATTAAAAGTGCAAGTCTTGGAGTTTATGGGTGATGGGGAAGTCTACCAAAACATTGCTGATATATGTAATATACTGAAAAATTTGGTTCCTGACATCTCAAACATTTTGTTCCTGAGGAAACTGAAGTTGAAATGTTCCTGTTCTGCTCATTGGAGGGAGGCAGGTTCGTCCTATGTCCCTTTTACCCTCCACAACTGCTGAGCAGCAAATCCAGTCTGTTAGTTCTTCTTTCTAGACTCATTACAGTTGCCATACTGTTATTACTGGTTTCGTGTTTTTTCCAACTCCTTCATCTTTTTATTTTCTGTCAACTATGGTATTTACGAATTATGTGCTCTGTGACTCTCTCTATGGCCTTTATTTGCATTTGTTTGTTCACTGGCGTGGCATATGGATATTGCCTTTTCAAGTGTCAAGTCCATGTTCTTGAGTAGCCTTTTATGTACTTTTCAGTTGCTGCATCCCAAAACTATTTGCTCTTTAATGAGAGAGATTTCATATTCCAAAGCCACAGGATAGGCTTTTTAAAGCTTTAAACCTGTGAGATTCCTCTATTGTTTCCTCTCCTTTCTGCATCTTCACCTGGAAGAGATTTCTCATCGATTAGATAGCCCAACTCAGGACACAATCCTCAAGATTTTATTCATTATAACATCTAATTCTTACTCATCTCCCAAACCTTAAATATTAAGTGCACTGTATACGTTCAGGGCTTCACCAATAGCTACTGTCACAAACAGTGCAATTTTTTGCTCTTCTTCCATTTTACTAGCCCTTCCAACTTTCATACTGCTCAAATTGCTATTTGAACCTTTCTCACAAGTTATTTCAGCATTCCCCATGGGTTTTTAAGAGCGGTGAGAGAGTTTCATTTTACAGAATCACAGTCTTTGTGGCAGTCATTTTGACTGTATCTTTCTTCTGGAAAACACTTGAAAGCGATGTTGACTGTAATCTGTTTTTTTTCCCCCCCTGGATTCACTGGGAATCATCCTTTCCACTTCTGGTCATATTTCAGCTTTAGGATAACATTTATTCAACTAGCAACAAGAAACAATTTATAAAGGTAAACAGAGAGCTGATATAGTAGAGCCTCAGAGTTACAAACAGCAGAGACACGAACTGACCAGTCAACCACACCCTTCATTTGGAAACAGATGTACACAATCAGGCAGCAGCACTGCCCAACAGAAAACAAACAAACAAACAAACAAAACGAGCCAAATTCAGTATATTATGGTGTTAAACATAAACTACTAAAATATAAAGGGAAAGCAGAATTTTTCATTCTGTTGTAAACTTTTAAAAGAACCACCATAGTGTTATGACCAGAGGTACAAACATTTCAAAGTTACGAGCAACTTCCATTCCTGAGGTGTTCGTAGCTCTGAGGCTCTACTGTACTGTTATAATCTAGGCTGGTTGTATTGTCATCTCCAGTTCTGCAACTTGTTCCTGTCTCTGTGCATAAGCAAGTCTGCAAGAATAAACAAGAAATGTAGCAGTGTGTACTGTTCTGCAAAATAATGTCAACTTCCTCCAAGTTTAACTTGAGTTGTAGTATTTCCGATGAGAAGCGAGAAAGGAAAGTAACTGAAATACTTCCCTGATAGGATAGGTTGTCCATTTAGAAAATACAATCTAATTCTATATTACTGAGGGACAATCTTCATTCTGATATATTTTGCTTTCCACAACCAAATCTCTGTACAACACTTTCATGAGTGATGTACTCGAATACTTGGATACTAATATCTAAACTGTATTCTTAAATTTATTCACCTAAATTTGGGTTACTGCTGATTATGTACTACAGGGATCGGCAATATTTGGCATGCAACTCACCAGGGTAAGCATCCTGGCAGGCCGGGCCAGTTTATTTACCTGCTGACGCGGCAGGTTCGTCCGATCGTGGCCCCCCACTTGCCGCGGTTCACCGTCCCGGGCCAATGGGCGGGAAGCCACAGCCAGCACATCCCTCGCCCGTGCCGCTTCTCGCCGCCCCCATTGGCCCGGGACAGCGAACCGTGGCCAGTGGGGGCCGCGATTGGCCGAACCTACCGCGTCAGCAGGTAAATAAACTGGCCCGGCCCGCCAGGGTCCTTACCCTGGCGAACCGCATGCCAAACGTTGCCGACCCCTGATGTACTATATGTACCATAGGACTTTTAAAAACAAACTTTGTATTTATGGATAATCTAGCATTATACCCAGATGTACACTCTTTTCTCAACCTGTGTATTATATAATTTTAACATTAGCTTTTAATAAAATTTTTATTTCTGGAGCAAATTCCAGAAACCAAGGTAGCTTTTCCCATGCCCACCACTCACCCATGCACTGCACCCATGAATAGTGTCTCGAACTCCCACTGACAGGAAAGAGAAACGCTATCTCAAATCACCCCTAGCCACCAGAATGGGATCTTCCAATTTATGAGACAGTGACAAGGCAAAGCCAAGACAAAGTGGATACCTTCCCCACCATCACCAACAGGGTTCACAGTGGAAGCACTTTTCTAGGACACAGCACAATTCCACAAGTCAATCCAGATAGCCAGAAGCAGATGTGCCTCTAGTACCTTTCTCCAATCTTGCTGTAGAGGTTATGGGTAAAAACGATACACAACAAAATACCAGCATCAGTAAACAATGAAAGTCCACAACAGCTCAGCCAAAGAGACAGCCTGACATTGGCAGAGGAGTTCCATTTCAACTGCATCCTTGAAGTGAAGTAACTAAACAATTGCTTCTAGCCTTTGGCTCTGTTCTAGAGTTTCATCTCCCCGGGGAAAGATTCAACAAGATTTTCCCTTCTACGCTACCCTACATGATTCAGAGTCCACTTACACACACAGATTGTGCCTGAAATAGGTCTAGAGCTGTTTCTCACCCCCACTGCTACTACCTCCTATTGTTAATTAAGATGAGTCCAGAGATACCACAAGACCTTGGCTCCTTGCAGAATACAGCATGATTTATTAGCCTACATTATTAGAGAGATTTATAGAGATCATCGCTAGACAAGCACAGCTCCTATTTCTCATTTTACAAACACAGACGGCTGCTTTCTGTGCTAGGAGGAAAGGGCTCAAGAAAGGCAGAGGGGCTTACATTTAAGTAGCCATTGTACTGACAATTTGGAAAAGAAGGTATATACCAAGCAAGACCCATAGTTTTACCTCATGTTCAAATAATACTACCCAGGAATAAAGAAAAAGAATAAGATGTGAAGACAGCCCTAGGGGGTAACCTCTCTGACCGCTGTTGTTTACATTTTGCAATGGCACAGATAAGCTGGGCACATAGAGAATGGGTACGTGCCCCGCATTGCTATATGGCCTTTACTGCAGCAGTTTCCAGGATTAACAGTGAAAGGGCAACTTTTCTGAGAACTTAGCAACATGACTACTTATGGGATTCTCCCTGATTGTAATAAGAGCTGCTGCCTCTGCTTGACATTCAGATTCTGGGGAAATTAAGAGATGTATTTGTAGGCCTCCGCTGCACTACTCCAGGCATATGGCCAAGCACCCATCGGCCTCCAGAAGCAACCCTTCTCTCTCCCTCTCCTACACCTTAGCGCTGGGAAATCTCATCCGCAAACACAAATTCAAACAACTCTATGCTTGGGACTCACAGATCTACCTGTTTCCTCCACACCTGTCTCCTTTGGTCTAAGCTAAAATCTCAGGCTTCTCTTGGACATCTCATAGATGTCTAGCCACCAGCTCAAGCTAAACATGGCTAAAACAGAGCTCCTAAACTCTCCCTCCCTCCCCCCCACCCCAATCACCACCTCCCAAGTCCTTCCCACAACCTCCCTTTTCAATCACTGTGGACTACACTACCATCCTGCCTGGCACTGAAGCCTGTAAATAGGGCATCATCTTCAACTCAGTCTCTCGCTAGGTCCTCACATCCAGGCTATAGCTAAATCTTGCTGGTTTCTTTCTATACAAGATCTCTAAGATTCAGCCTGTCCTATGCATCAGCACAGCTAAAATGCCTATCTCAATTATGGCTACATCCTTCCCTTTGTGTTTGACAAATGTACTCGTGCCCCCACTCATATCCATTCACCGGGCTACCGCACAGATCGTTCTCCTAGTCCATCACTTTCACTATGGACTTGGCTACACTCAGGACTTCCCAGCGTTGCCGCAGCAGCGCTGTGAAGCGCGAGTGTAGTCGCGCTGCCAGCACTGCAAGAGCTCTCTCGCAGCGCTGTAAGTACTCCACCTCTCCGAGGGGAATAGCTTGCAGCGCTGCGAGCGAACGTGCAGCGCTGCAGGCTCTGATTACACTCGCACTTTACAGCGCTGTACTTGCTGCGCTCGGGGAAGGGGGCATTTTCACACCCTTGAGCGCAGCAAGATGCAGCGCTGTACAGCGCCAGTGTAGCCAAGGCCTATGTCACCCCTCTCTTCGAATCCTTCCACTGGATCTCCCTTCTCTATGGCATGAAACATAAGCCACTTGTCTTCACTTTCAAAGCTCTTCACAGTCAATCCCGACCCCACTCTCATTTGCTATCAAGCTGTCGATGCTCACATCTAGGGTTACCATATCTCATAAATAAAAAAAGAGGACCCTCCACGGGCTCTGGCCCTGCCCATTTCCCCACCCCTAGCCCCGCCCCAACTCCGCCCCTTCCCCACCCTAACTCCGCCCCCTCCTCCAGCCGCGGCGGCTCTGCTCCTCTTCAGCTCTGTGTAACTGACAGTGTAAGTTACGCAGAGCCGCCGCGGCTGGAGGCTCTGCTCCTCTTCGGCTCTGTTTAAGAGCCGGGCTGCCCAAGCGCTACTGGCCTCGGGCAGCTCCCGTGCCTCCGGACCCTGCGCCGCCGGAGCCCGGGAGGGGAAGTGCCCGGCTGGGGGCGCAGGGTCTGGAAGCACGGGGGCTGCCCGAAGCCGGTAGTGGTCGGGTAGCCCGGCTCTTAAACAGAGCCAAAAAGTCGGGGAGGAGCAGAGCCGCCATTTTCCCGGACATGTTCGGCTTTTTGGCAATTCCCCCTGGACAGGGGTTTGACTGCCGAAAAGCCGGACATGTCCGGGAAAAAGAGGACGTATGGTAACCCTACTCACATCTGATTGGCCTCCACTGCCCACTTGTTAAATTTTCGAACACCTTCATGCTTTCTCCAATGCTCCCACACACACTTGTGAGTGGCACTCCCCAAAGATACTTGCAAAACTACATCATTATCCACCTTCAAATCCCTCCTCACCGCTCTGCTTTGCTGTAACGCTTACAAACAAACATTGACAATTATGACATTGCTGATCTGCAGAGACAACTTATCCCCAATATGCTGACCAGTACTCTCTCACTATATCCTTGTACTCCCCCATGTGTCTGCATCTATCTGCTTTGTTTTATTACCTCGATTATAAACCACCATCTTTTTGTTCTGTGTTTGTAGAGTGCCTGCATCTGGTCTACACTGGCATAGTGTGAAAAATCTACACTCCTAAGAGATGTAGCTATGCCTACCTAACCCCCAGTGTAGACTACCTAGCTACCACCTCTCATGGAAGCGGATTACCTACGCCAATGGGAGAACCCCTCCCCTTGTCATAGGTAGTGTCTACACTGAAGCGCTGCAGCTGTGCTGTTGTCATGGCTTAAGAGTAGATATACCCTACCACAATAGAGTCCTGATCCATGACCGAGGCTATTAGACACTATGGGAAAGCAAATAATGCCCACATGCCCAGGTCAGTCAATTTATCCTCTGAACCACTCCCAAACAAGTGAATGAGAATTTTGCCTCTCACTTCAACAGGAGCAGGATTGGTCTCTCCACATGATTCCAGAGATATTCACAGGATTTTGCTTCCTGCACACTCCTTATTTTAGGTAGATGGGAGATGCAATTAAATGGCAAATGGATTTCAGTTGTTTTTGTTTCATTTTAAAGGAAGACACTTTCCCAATCAATTAAAAGCCAAATTCAAAGGGGGAAAACCCACAACAAAACATTGATTGTTCTCTTGTCTAAACTCCCTGATCAAATCACAAACACACAAGTTTTGATCTTCGGTGGCTTGCTTAGTATAGTCTAGTCCCTACTGATTAGGAGCTAAGGAAAGGGCTATGTAGCTAGCAGAAAGAGAGGCTTTTCTATTTATCTGATTTCAACGTGCCTGAGTTATCAGACTCTAGAGGGATTCATTAATGAGAATAAAACTCTTGCTTGATGCAAGTCAGGAAGGTTCTTCTTTGTAAATATCTATGCTCCAGAGACTTTACACTGATTACATGCCTTAGCGCTGAGTGACGCATGTTAAACTGACACAGCCACCACACCAAAAAAACTCCCCACACTTATCAAGGTTGACAAATCCAGAAGAGTTAGTAGTACAAGATAGGAAGGGGGGGGGGAGAAAAAAGGGCTTCACTCCCCCAGAAGGGACATGAAGCCAAAGAGAGGACTAATAGAGCACTAAAAGACTGCACGAGGTAGATGTTTCCCCAACACTGACTTGCCATAGCAACTCTGTTCAACAACTGACACTAGTGGCATGTAAAAAACCCACTATTACATCCTCACAGACACCCATACAAGGTGAGTATGAGGTATTATCCACATTTCATAGATGGAGAAATGGAAGCAGAAAGCTTAAGTGGTCTGGCCAAGGTCACACAGGAAGTCTGTGGCACAGCTGGGAACATAACTCTGCAGTTTGGCTGCTGAATCTGCTGTTGGTAACTCTTCCAGGGAGGGGGAAAAACATGCACAAAGCAGGCTTCTCTTCCGGAAGCTACCACCATCTTCCAGTGACAATCCATTGACAAGTTGCCAGGATCAGAGGGGTCCAGCCCAGATCCTTTCCAGACATCTGCTCTCCTTCAGCCACAGTAATGCCGCTGCACACAGCCTGCACTGGCATCTTCATTTCGAGTCCCATGCACAGTATGCCACCCTGGCCACCAGTCTGACTTGGCCTCTCAGTGGGAGAAGCTGCCATCTGGGAAGAAAGGAGGATGACAGCAAAGTGAACGAACATTCTGCCAGATCCACCAGCCACTGAATGTTGTGTTGTGCCATTGGATCTGTGAACAGTGACCTGGCCTACAAAGTTCACTTCAGTCTCTCTGAGCTGCAAACTACAACCATCTATACACTCTTTGCATGTGGCTTTTCTATACATCTGCATAGGTTTCCATATTTGTCTCTGATGATCCTGTGCCTGAACAATCCTCCCTCCAAGAGAAAACCGGTTTGTCATGGCTGTAAACGTCAAATGCTTTGAATTTTCCTTGGGAGAGGAAGGCTTCCTGGCAGCTGTTGAAGTGCCTCAATAAGAAGCGTCTATAGAAACGCCCCATCTATAGTTCCCTGAGTGTACCGCCTTAAAGAATACAGCACAGCCTTCCCACACTGTACTTGTGCAGTGCCCAGGGTTCCTCACCACCAAAGCGAGTGTAATAGGGAGGCTACTTTATTCCAAGATTCTTCTTGCTTCTTAGTGCGCATTTTGAGGAGGAGACTGTTTCTGGGATGCAAGTGCCTCTAATTGGTGTTACCGTAGCAGCGTAGGCAGAAGTTGTCAAAGGAAATTATAGATGGTTTGCTTGGTCGCCTGGCTGGAGACCATAACAAACATTTTAGTAAAAGCTGAAATGAATAAACATTGGATAAATCTCCTAGAGCGAGCGTGGCATGGAAGCCTATGTTTTGAATTGCATTTCCCTTCACAGCAGGATTTAAAAATATATATATTTGTGCATGAATTTTGCAGTGGACTTCTCTGGGTTTCTATTGGCTGTGGTGGTCGTACTGTTTGCCCCTCTATTTCTTTAAAAATGCACAAACCTCCCTCTCCATAGCTATGGCAGTGCACTTCAGTCCTGACCGGCAACACCACAGTTAATCTGGTCCTGGGCTCAACATGTTGCTCTGCTAACATACCCAGAGTCTTTCCCGCAACATCCCTTGGTGTTCAGTCCTTCAGCTCTGCCAGTGCCTCTCAGTCCTGACCTGCTGTTCTTATCCTGATAAGAGACTGGCGGTGGTACAAGTCTCTGGGATGGCTTACGCTTCTCAACAAGATTGGAGGGGGGCATCAACTCATAACCTAGGCCGTTAAGGTAAATGTGACCATAAGGGTTTTGGCACTTCCATACAACAACAAACGAGGGGAAAAGGCTACTGCCCCTCTTGGTGTGGAGCAACAGCTTCAGTTTTAGTTCTTACAGCTGTTTGTTCCGGGCTTGGCTATCTTTGGTGATCGCGCACCTTTTGCAGTCCTGGCTTGAAAGCTCTTTGAAAATATATGAGGATGGGGTAAGAAAGCGTGCTTTCCTCACCTCTTTGGTAAATTTGTGATGAAAGAATAGGGTGTATTGGGGAAAGAGGGAGCTACTCCTTGATCTTTGTGCCCTACAAATGATTCATATTGGTAATCCCCATTCCTCCTCCCGTCCCTCTTCTAAACACTTTTTTTGGGGGAGGGGGGGTAGTTACATACTGGTTCACTTTGTGAGAGCTGATTTTTGCCTAGGAAATTTGCTCCTGCTTTCCTTTTATTATTCACTTTTTATCTTCCCCCTAACTCCACATCCCCAGTGGAGTTTTCTAGTCTCCCCTTAAGAAGGCAGTAAGGAATTTTCTTGCAGTAGGGAGAAAGATCCTAGCTCTTAAGAGAGCTCCTCTGTGATAACAGAAGGTTTCATGGCTATGTTTTATCTCTCTGTGATGTGCCTGGCCTCCTTCCCTTAATTTCTTCTCATGACACAACTCTGCAGTTGTGTTCCAGGGGTAATTTCCCTTGCCGCAGACTCCCTAGCCTCAGCACATCTGGCCTTGGAACACATTCTTTCCAAATGGTGCATGGGAGTGCTGTTATTAATAGCGTGACCATATTTCCCAAAGGGAAAACGGGACACTATGCGGGGCTAGTCCAAGCTCTCCCCTGCCCTGCGCAGGGCTAGCCCGAGCCACTCTTCCGAGCCCTCCCTTCCCCGCCGCATGGGGCTGGCATAAGCTGCTCACCTAAGACGTGCCTCTCCTACCCCGCACCCCCATGGGGGCTGGCATTGCCACTCACACCCTACACACTCCTCCACACCCCACTTTGTTGACAAAAGTGGGCATTTGTCCCATTTGCTCTTGCCAACTGAGCAAATAGGACAAATGCTCACTTTTGCCAAAAAATGGGCATGACTGGGACAGGGCTTAAAAAAGGGACTGTCCCAGCCAAGATAGGATTTATGGTCACCCTAGTTATTAAGCAGCTACTGTCCATTATCCATCCTATACATTACTGCAGTGGTCCCCAAATTTTTTTGTCTGCACCCCTCCCTTACCTGGTCTGTCCCCCTCCCCTTCCCCCGGGAGCCACAGTCAGGCGCTGCAGCTGGGGCAGGTGGGGGCCGGAGTAGAGTTGATGGCAGAGTGATGCCTCCGTGCCCTCCGGGGGGGGCATGCCCCACAGTTTGGGGACCACTGCATTTGTGGGTTTTAAGCTGCCCTCTTGGCCTGGATTTGGGAGGAGGGATAGCTCAGTGGTTTGAGCATTAGCCTGCTAAACCCAGGGTTGTGAGTTCAATCCTTGAGGGGGCCATTTGGAAATCTGGGGCAAAAATCTTTCTAGGGATTGGTCCTGCTTTGAGCAGGGGGTTGGACTAGATGACCTCCTGAGGTCCCGTCTAACCCTGATATTCTATGATTCTATGAAAATGCAGTATGGCAAGGGTATCAACTGACTAAGCAGTTGTGGCCTATTGAATAACAAATATTTAGCAGAGATAGGTAATCATTCTTCCTAGCTGCTAATCATCATTCTTTGGTTATATGGCATATGAGCCCAAAGCCCTCAGGGGAAGGAATTCTTGGAAAGGGGAGATTTCACAAATAAAAGCATAGTGGGACTGACACTCTTTTAACCTCATGTTTCAAAGGGAATCAGCCGATTGCCCCTAGGGACCAGGAGGGAATTACTTCCCTTCCCCTCTGCCACAACATCCAGCATTGCACAATTGACTGCGTATTATGTCTCTTACCTTAGAATGCATCAGGTGTGGGCCACTCCTAGAAGGAACTGGCTCCCATCCCATCCAGTCCAGGAATTCCTGACTCTTTAGTCCTTATACATTGATAGTTCTCAAACCCAATCTCTATCAAAAGTGCAAACTGCTTAGTAACATGCCTCTTGTGCCTGCCCTGAGACCAGAGACTAAGGAAGTTTCTTGTCAGCATTTTCATCTCTGGTGAAAGATGGTTCTGCTTTAAATGCATCTGTCCAACAAAACTGTCCTTGAACTAAAGGAGGAAAACTAGTCTCTGAACTGCAAAACTTATATATAAGTTGTTGTAGTTCTTAAAAGTAATAGGAGGTGCTTCTTCGTTCAAGGGATTGTAAGATTCCTAGACTGTTAAATTCCAAAAAGTATATATATAGTTAGTTAGTTACAGCTGTTTCTTCTCCTCAAGGTGACATATTTACAGACTGTGGGTGCTACAGCTTTGATGAGATCAGCTAATAGGGCTGATGTTGGTAACTTGCCAAACTCCGATCACAGTGCCAAAATACAATTTGGGGGACTGGGAAAGGCAAGATGTGAAAGCACTGTGTGTGCAAGAGACAACCAATAACAGTACTTTGTAACCTGTGAGCAGAACCACTGAGTGTGTGAAAGTACTAATAAAAACCTTACCTTACTGCCCTTAACCTTTACTCCATCCTCCAATAGATCATTCCGCTTAACTCCGCATGCTTCTGCCTCCCCCACCAACCCTCCTGTTTACACACTCAGATTCCTGCAATCTGCTCTATCATGGTTACCTCTGCTACTTGTGCAATGTAAAATAAGAGCCAAAAGTATGCTGTCTAGACAAATTGGGCCCAAATTTAAGTTTAACCAAAAAAAAAAAAAAAAAAGGTTAGCTGAGATCAATATAAATAGGGCCCTACCAAATTCATGGTCTATTTTGGTCAATTTCATGGTCAAAGGATTTTAAAAACCGTAAATTTCATGATTTCAGCTATTTCAATCTGAAGTTTCATGGTGTTGTAATTGTAGGGGTCCTGACCCAAAAGTGTTGTGGCGGAGGGTGGGTCGCAAGGTTACTGTAGTGGGGGTTGCGGTTCTGCCACCCTTACTTCTGTGCTGCTGCTGGCGGAGGTGCTGCCTTCAGAGCTGGGCAGCTACAGAGCGGCGCCTGCTGGCCACGAGCCCAGCTCTGAAGGCGGAGCTGCCACCAGCAGCAGCACAGAAGGAAGGCATGGTATGGTCTTGCCACTCTTCCTTCTGTGCTGCTGCCTGCAGAGCTGGGCCCTCAGTCAGCAGCCACCACTCTCCGGCCGCCCAGCTCTGAAGGCAGCAGCACAGAAGTAAGGGTGGCATGGTATGGTATTGACACCCTTACTTCTGCATGGCTGCTAGCGGGGCGCTGCCTTCAGAGCTATGCGCCCAGCCAACAGCCACCCTTCTCTGCCACCCAGCTCTGAAGGCAGTGCAGAAGTAAGGTAGAAGAAGGTACAGCGACTTTCTTGCAGCGACCCCTCTAATATAACCCTGTGACCCCCCCCGCAACTCCCTTTTGGGTCAGAAACCCCGATTTGAGAAATGTTGGTCTTCCCCTTGAAATCTGTATAGTATAGGTTAAAAGCACACAAAAGACCAGATTGCACAGGGGGAGACTAGATTTCACGGTCTGTGACATGTTTTTCATGGCCATTAATTTGATACGGCCCTAAATATAAATACCCCAGGGGAATTCTGCACTACTCCAAGCTGCCATTTAAAGATGATCAGGATGTCCCCTTCAAGGCTCCCCCAGCAAGCAAAAGGAATCCTCACTGGAAGCCACTAGAGAAGCCTTCATAGATTCATGTCTTCAGTGGTGCAAATCAATTAACTTTTAAAAAGCCCACAGACACCAGCAGAACTATTCATCTTGAGTTTTTCATTAATGGAGTTGGGGGTTATAGCTGGGGAGGAGCAAAAAGTTTAGGACAGTCAAAAGAGGGATTGGGGAGGCAGGCAAAAGGGGTCGCCACATGAAAGGAAGGGAAGGATTCAAAAGAGTGGGAGTGAAAAGGGGCACAGTAATAAAAGCTAATCAGAGAAACAGGAAAGGGTTAAACAACAAAACAGGAAGAAGGAGAGTTAGTTTACATTCTAATATGAACAGACTTTAATAGAGTACATGCCAAACCATCTCACAATCACTCTATTTACATTACATCCAGCCTTGCAAAAAAGTCTACCCTCCCAACTCATGCCAGGACAAGATACTGGGGAGGAGGGGAACTTTTACCGTCACCAAACTAAAGGGCAGGTGAGTCGGTTTTGTGCCTGAAATGATGAATTTTCATAAAATTTTGCAAGGCTAGTTCCATTCCTTCCCCTTTGTCTCTACAGACAAAACTTGCTAGGGCAGGGACCTATCTCCGGAGATATCTAGAACACCATGTATACTTTGGGCACTATATAAACAAAGACAATGGCTTTCTGGGCTGCCCTTGTCTCAAGGGAAGTTTTGCCTGGGCTTGTGCCAGCAAGTTTGAGAGTCTCTTTGCTCTGCCTGGCTAATGGCTGGCTACACAGGGGAAGAGACCTTGAAGAAAAAGATTCTTCTCTGCAGGAGTCAACTTGTTCCCAAACATAGCATCCAGCATCTTTCTACGATCACTGAAGACAGGAGAGGACTTGAGGAAAGATATTATGGGAAGGGAGAGAAATGTGGGGAAAGGAGGAGAACAAGAAATTAGGTGAAAGACTGAACAGAATGAAAAGCGAAAAACAAGAGGAAAACTTTAAGGTTAGAAATTTGGGGTTAAATTTTTGTGCTCTCACACTGTGTCAGCAAGGACTACCCAAAAAGAGAGAGGCAAGGGAGCATCCACTAAGCCTGTAGGGAAGGGAGTTAGTCTATATTCTACCTGAGCCTTGGGTGTGAAACATATGCCTCCATCAGCACACTCCCTCCCTGCTTTCCCCCCCCCCCCCCAAAAAAAAATCCCACCCCTGCTTTTGATAGGTTATAACTTTTTGTGTATGTTCATGTAGCACCTCAAGTACTTGAATGGAGTAGCACATTATGTGGACAAGTTCTCTCCTTAGGGGAATGTCACCTTTTGCTAGGTTTCCCCCTCCCTGTTACTGCCCCTTCTCCCCAGTTCTTCCTTCCAACCTCCAACATTGGCCCAAACTTCCTTCTGGCCCAAGAGAGCTTCCAAGTGGGCTATAGTTATGGGGAAAAGGAGTATGTGAGGTCTTCTCTCCCCATGTTATTTCTGCAGCATATCCAACCCAGATGCTGAATGCCGATTGCCTACAAGGCAACCTACTACAACAGTACTAAACGCCTAGATTAGCTTTTTTAACACCAGTCTACATTAGAAAAGTCAGTGATGTGGGGGGACAGCGACTTTCCATAAATGATGCTGCTGTTACACACTCTGGATTAGCGCAGTCTCCCACCGCCCCTGGCACGAGACTGATTTGACACATTAGAACAGCTCCATATAGGCCAGCGATGCAGAGAAGGATGAGATCAATCATAATGGCGCCACATGAACTACAGATTAAAGAGCCACACTGCTGTATATGAGCTATTCCCCTCTAAGTATAGAGGTGTGGGAAGGACAAGGCTACACCATATATACAAAGAAGCACCTTTGCATTGAATTAGACTGGGGTGCGTAACACTAGGGAGCAGGAAGTAAGATCAATTTCACAGCTGGAATTAGAAAACAAGAACAATCAGAGTACAAGAGCCTCCCCCACCTTCACGCCACCTCTAGCCCACACCCCATCCACACACTATCTAACCCTTTAAAGAGTGTATTTTACAATAGAAGGCAAAATATCAACCCTGACAATAATACAAATACTTCACACTTACACGGCACCTCTCATTCAAGAATCCCAAAGCACCCTTAATCATTAAGTCTGTAAGGCACTATCCCTATTTTAAGGAAATGGAAACAAGTGAAGTGACTTGCCTAAGGTCAAGCAGAGCAAGGAGTAAAATCCAGGAGTCTCCCCCCCTACCACCACCACTGGACATCCTTTCAGGCACACAGGTTATACTAGGGTTGCCAATCCTTCCAGGACAGTCCTGGAGTCTCCAGGAATTAATCTTGAATTTAAAAAATGAATCTTTATGTCATCTGATGAAACCTGCAGGAATATGTCCAACCAAAATTGGCAACTCTATGTTCTCAGATATTGTCCGCAGACCCCTGGCAGCCAGTGGGCGAGCTGGCAGGTTGCGTGGTGCTGGCTGCTCCTTGTTTCCAGTTGCATCTATAGGTGTCCAAGCTGCAAAGAGTTTTGGCACCTGTAAAAGGTGACAAGGAGCCAGCCTCCACCAGGGACTAATGCTGCACAAGAGAAAAGGAGACAAATCTCCAGAGGACCAGTTGGACAGGGCAGGCTAACCAGGAGGTGAAAAAGAAGTAGATGGCAGAAGGGTGAGAAACAGGAACATAAAGGGCAGGAGAGGGGGATGAAGTAATGAGAAAGCAGAAAAAGAACACTATTTCTTCTAAAAGAAACACTTACTGTATCAAGGAGAGCTAAATATACTCAGATACCTACCTAATACATATTTTTCCTGCTCAGCAATTGCCATAGTTATTATAAGAATGGTGCATAATTGTAAATGGAATCATAACTAGGAGAGGAGATGCCCCATGGATTTATAGGGATGGGGGGAGGGAGAAGATGGCAAGGAAACAGATACGGTCCATGAGATATTTTATTAAAATGCAGTCCACAGTGCAAGTATGGGAGAAAAACTGGAGCAGACACGCAGCTAGGCACTTCAGTGAGAGCCACACACAGAAGTGTTAACGGCTTAGCTCTCAGAAGGGGCCTGAAAAATGCAGTTGGACACTCACCCAGGTCAAGAGCCATCAGGTTCTGCAGTACCTATGCCTTTACTTTTTTTTTTTTTTTTTTTAAACTAAGTCTCTAACCCTTGTCGGTGCAAAATAAGAGCCTTCCAAATGTGAGCAATACATAACTGATGCAGGGATGTCTGGCTGAGTCTGCAGTGACAGCTCCAGTGCCACTGCCTCCACCATTAGGGAAAGGACAGAACGTGGCTGTCACCACCATTGAAGAGGCAGAGGAAGACTAGCAGCTGCTGCTAAGAGTAGGGTGTTGCAGATGGCTGCCACTCCCACCCCTTGAGCAGGGGGTCAATGAGAAGGGGGTGCCAACACTTGAGGAAGGCTCTTCACATATGGGGTTTGTCTCCCCCCACCCTACAACACTACTCCATTACCCCAGCAGAGGGCTGTATGTGTCTGAGGGGGTGGGGTGATGGGGCGGAGCAGAGATTCTTGTCTCTGGTCATCAGGCTGGCTGGGGACTCCTGCTGCTCCCCACTTTGGGCCAAGCTAGGATCCCACATTAGGAGGTGGCACAACTTCAGCCTCCCTGCAACCCCAGCAAAGGATCCTGCTTAGTGGGGACCAATGTAGATTGACTTATTGAGGGGATGTAGTTTCCAGACATTAATTGGTTGGGGGCCTAACACTGGCTGAGTGCTTGGGTAGCATGTGTTTGCTGGAAGACAGCACTAGGTACAGGCTTACCCGTCTTCTGCGGGCTGAATTGTATTGGGACCAAACGAGAGGGTACCAAACCTGTAAGAGACCAGGCATGGATGTGGGGGTTGAAAGAGAAGGGACATTTTTAGTTTGGTGTATAGCCCTACTCCTTGGGCTAGCAGGTACTGGGTAACGGTTCCAAGCCCTTTTCCTCAGTTAACATTAGTGCCTGGTTCAAGCAGTATGGTTTTCCAAAGCAGGACATTTCCTGCAACGGAACAAGCTGTCGACTCTTGCAGACTGAAGTGTACTAGCTTTTATCCAGGGTCCAGATTTACATTCTGTAGGGCCTTGAGCATCGGCGGGACGGGGAAGACTCAGACCAGTTTCCTCCCCAGTCTGGTGATGCTGCTGCATAGAAAGATCAAGACTTGCCCCAAGAACAAGCTGTTCTCACAACACTACTGTGCTGTGTGGTGCCAGATCAGTGCCCTTCCTTGCGAGTGGGACAAATCCTTTCTTCATCCAGTGTTAGTGTCTCACCCGCAAATTTAAAAGGGATCTCGAGTCCCCTTTCTAAAAGCTTAACTTCCAGAAACCCTAAAAATGACCAGTCTTGCCTATTAGCACTGAGAAAGGGAGCTACCATGGAAGTGTCATTTTTACTTTTGCACATACACACACACGGGCAGGGAAGGATCATAATAATCCCTTCTGACCTTAGAGGGGCTTCAGATTTTAAGTGAAAAATACAATAAGTTGCACACTTGTGTCACCAACAAGTTAAACTGAAACCTGCAGTGGAGAGAGGACTGCACAACACCATCTCCAACTAGCTCAGTCTCCCCAACAGCGTGCTTTTCAAGTGGTACTAGGAGATCAGAAATAAGAAGAGGGAGGGGGAATCATTATAAGCCTGCCACACACAACAGCTCGAATCTTGCTCCACATATCTGTCCTGCAAGTGTCTTTGCAACATATGTGCTGCCTTTAGTGATAAAGAGTTCACTTCTCTACCCTGACTGGAGTCTATTCTGCCCTGCATTTCAGAAGTTTCAACTCATACCTGATGGCAGAATCTCTGTTGTTGGGGACATGAGAGACCGAAAAAGTACTGTGCGATTTTTCAAACCCCAAATAGAATTGAAAGCTCACTAGTTAGTTGGGGGAGGAGAAAATCACTTGGCTGGAGTACATTGCCCTGGAATGATTGAGAGAATAGATATGAATTCCTACAAATCATTTCTCTCATACCCAGAGTCTATTTCATGACCTTAAACACAAGCCTTTACCAACAGACCCATGTCTTTTAATGAGTCAACACCTAGTTGCTGAAAGTTCTTGAGACCCCACCTTTTACCCTCCCACCACTCTTCCCCCTTTCTGTTTAACCACCCAGCTTCTTTTATTTAGCATTCTATAACCTATCCAAAACACCTCCGCAAGATTTCCCAACGCACTCTGCTGCCCTTCCCCTCCCCCCCCCCCCCCCCCACAGTGGTGCACCTGGAAACAACACAGAAAAACCAGCCATAGATTAGAATTGAAAAAAAAAAAAAAAAAAGAAGGTAGAGACAATGGGTTCGAAAGGGGGGATTCCAAAAAACAGAGCAGCCTCTGTTATAGTGACTGAAGCCAAGATTACTGAACACTAATCAGTTCTTAAGTCATTTCATTGCCTCTAGACGAGGAAGAGGAATCACAGTGACATTTCCAATGTGCCACAGTGCAAAAGCACAATGTGGTAACATGCTGTGAAAGGGCTTTTATCATTTGGCTGAAACAGTATTTTCGATTTCTTTTGGATTATTACTGAAGTTATATTTTCATAACTAGAAAGACAAATTCCTTTAATGTCATCGTGTTGTTCCAATTAAACCTTCTAATGACAAAAACTTGCTCACATCCATCATTCTGAAACATGGTCTCTGTGTATTGATGGAAATGGAGTGCTTGGTAAGGTTAGCGATAGGACAGAGATAGAGATTATATAGAGAGACAAGGTGGGTGAGGTAATTCCTTTTATTGGACCAACTTCTGTTGGAGAGACAGAAGTTTTCAAGCTATACAGAGCTCATCTTCAGGTTTGGGAAAGGTACTAAGAGTGTCACAGCTAAATACAAGATCAAACAGATAGCACATATTCTAACTGAAGGGACCATTCAAGGTGAAGTGACCTGTTAACACACGTATAGGACTAAAGCAGGTGTTAATGGGGTACAGTGTTGTAATAAGCCATAAATCCAGTGTCTTTATTAAGACCATGATTTTTAGTGTCTAGCAAAGTTATGAATTTAAGCTCCCAGGCTCCTCTTTTCAAAGTGTTGTGCAGGTTTCCTTTAAGGATAAGGACTGATAGGTTCGTGAAAAGTGTTCACCCACAGGAGAGGGAGTATGGTCGTCTTTTATCATTTTCCAGTTTGAGCTCATTCGAGAGAGTCGCAATTGTCTGGTTTCACCCACACAGTTGTTGTTGGGGAATGTAGTGCACCGGATGAGGCACACCACATGTTGTGATGGGTATTTGTAGGACCCAGGGATCTTGAAAGGTGTGTTGTAGGGGGCGTAGATCACTGAAGCAGTGGAAATATGTCTGCAGGTTCCGCATCTGTTGTTTTGGTGGGGTCTGGTGCCCCTTTGAGTTGGTGTGTCCTGGTCTGTGGGGAGTTTGCTTCCAATGATGAAGCGCCTGGAGAGGTTGGGGGGGGGGGGGTTGTTTGACGGCTAGAAGAGGGGGTTCAGGAAAGATTTTTTAAGGATGAGGTCTCCAAATATGGATTGTAGCTGTTTGATGATACCCCATACAGGTTCCACTGTGGGGTGGCAGGTGACAACTAGGGGTGTGCAGTTGGAGGGGGCGGGAAATCATTTTTGTATTGAAGCACGTTCTCTCAGGGTATTTAGGTGGCCCGTTCCATGATGCGATCTACTTCTCTGATGGGGTGTCCTTGTTTGTGAAGGCAGATTTGAGTGTGTGTTACAGTATATAACCTGAACTTTCTCCTTGGAGCATTTTCTGTGGTATGAGTGCCTGGCTGCAGATAACCGATTTCTTGGTGTGTTGGGGGTTACTGGATCTATGCAAGTAGGCGGGTGATCCATGGGTTTTTTGTATATAGTTGTCTATAGAGTTCCATTGCTGAAGCTCATTGTGATGTCCAGGAAGTTGATGCTACTGTGGGAAGCATTCCAGAGGGAGTTTAATGGATGGGGGCGGTTGTTGAAATTGTGGTGGAAACCCATGAAAGAATTTAGGTTGCTTGTCCAGAGGATGAAAATATCAATGTATCTCAGGTACACCATTGGTTTGGGGTGCATTTGTCCAGAAATTTTTCTTCAAGGTGGTTCATGAAGAGGTTGATATATTGGGGAGGCAAGCTAGTACCCATGGTTATTCTCATGGTTTGGACAAAATTTTTGTTGTTGAATGTAAAATTGTTATGGGTGAGGATGAAGTGGATGAGTTTGGCCATGTGTTTAGCGTGGATATCTGAGAGTTGTCCATTGTCTTACAGATATTTGAGGCAGGCAGCTATGCCATCATTACGAGGCATGTTGGTGCATAGGGAAGTGACATTCATGGTGGCAAGGCTGGTATTCTGCGGGAAGTTGTTAATTTTGCAGAGTTTGTGGAGGAAGTCGGTTCTGTCCTTGAGGAAGCTGGCCCTTTGTGGGGTGAGTGGTTTGTGAATGGTATCTCTCTACTGCTGCTAGGACAGCTACACAGTCACCAGATAGTGACCAAACCAGT
Organism: Trachemys scripta elegans; assembly: GCF_013100865.1. Lineage (NCBI taxonomy): Eukaryota > Metazoa > Chordata > Testudines > Emydidae > Trachemys > Trachemys scripta. The sequence continues at coordinate 164,599,136 of NC_048298.1, read as the reverse complement.
GGACAAAAAGGGCACCATTGTAGTCCTCAACTGTGATGACTACATTAACGAGGCCAACCAACAACTCTCCAACACGACCTACTATGAAGAACTCAAAGAACACCCCATACCACAATTAACCCAGGAATTTAAGGATACCATCAAATCCTTCCCCTAACAACTGCAAGAGAAACTCCACAAACTTATCCCCCATGAACTCTCCCCAGAGACCTTCACATCTTCCCAAGATACACAAAGGAACCCAGGAAGACCCATCATATCTGGCCATGGCACTCTTACTGAAGGAATACTGAGACTCAGAAATCATCCTCAAACCATTCACCGCAGCTGCAAAATGAATTTTAGATTCTATGGATCAAATACCTAACATCTCCAAACATTTAACCGGAGATCTATGCCTCAAGAGCATTGTATGGAGAGAGAGAGAATGCCAATGTCAAAACAAACGTAACAGGTTTGTGTTAACAAAGGCATATTCAGCATTTTAAAAGCCAGAGGCAGTCGTATGTATTACAATTCATTCCAGACAATGACTCGAGGGCCTAAATGCCCTTGATGCAAACAAGCAAGTCAATCACATCAAAACAGTTGTGTCTGGAACACTTTCCCCTTCCTCCCAGACAGCTTTCTGTAACAAGAAGTTATTGAGAAGGAGTTTGCAGATTAGAAATTACTTATCAGGCTAACGTCATTCATTCAGGGTATAGCATGGTTCGTGTCATATCAATGCGTCCAAGAGAGTTACACTTCATTAGCTTACTACTAGCTTTTGTCACCTTTCTCCAGGGCAACTATTTAAACAGATTCTGTGATTTATTCTGTACAGGCAGGAGAGGAGGGCCAGGAAAATTCTCCCTCTATCACCCGACCACCTCCTTTCTAAACAGTTTCCTAGCTCTAAACATTCAGTAACTTTCCAGACATGGAATGGATTCTCTCCCTCCCAAAACACACAAGCTCTATATTCCCCACACATCCTTGCATTATTATTTATTCATCCTTAAAATTTATATAATACATCTGTCAAAAGTGTTCTAGGTACATGAACAATTTACAATAAAAAGTGATTTAATAAAGAAAGCTAACTTGACACAATGTCAACTAAATGTCCAACTTGCAAAAACCAAAGCCCCCCAACATTAAAAGCTTAGGCAAGTAAGTAGGCTATGCAACATGCTTTTAAGTTCAACAAATTTCACAAAGACCAAGGGAGAAGGAGATTAGATTTTATAGTTAAGGTCCTTTTGCCCAAAATGCATGCAAGAGATGGTCAATTCAGGTAACAACTGCCACAGTATAACACCATGAGAGAGGCAGCTTCCAAGAGAAATAAGGACTCAGATCATAAAAAGCACTATAGATACAAGGACTTCATCTGCCCTGGGAAACAAACTGGCAGTCAGTGCTGTTCATGGGGCACTAGTATAATAGGTTCACTAAGGGCAGGTCTACACTTAAATCGCTGCAGCTGTGCTGCTGTAGCGCTTCACTGAAGACATGACTACCCTGACGGGAGAGCTTCTGTTGCCGCAGTTAATTCCACCTCCATGAGAGGCGGTTGCTATGTTAAAGGGAGAAGCCCTCCCGTCAACATAGCGCTGTCTACACTGCGGGTTAGACTGGTATAACTACATCCTTCAAGGTGTGGATTTTTCACACTGCCGAGCAATGTAGTTATACCTGTAACCCCTTTGGAGTTTAGAGAGCATGGCCCCTTTAAATCTTTTTCCTACGGGGTGAGGGGGAGCAGTAAGAGAAAGGAGGGAAACGCCAGGGTGTGGCTCTGGAGCCCCAGAGAGAAGGGCTGCAGCAAGCAGGCCCTCGCAAAGTGAAGCAGCAGAGAACCTGCCTAAAGCCTGGGAAGCACAGGATGGCCGATCGGGGACACCCCAGGACAGGAGCCAGGAGGAGCACTGTGCCAGGAAAACAATCGCCCGGGAAGGACAGGCCGAAGCTGGACCCAGTATCACTGCTGCCCAGAGCTGCATGGGGCTGTAAGTACTGGGGCTTGTAACTCTGCATTGGAAATAAGAAGGGAGGCAGCTAGCTAGTTAAGTGGAAAGGTGGTCGTTCTGTGTGGCTTTGCAGAAAGCGGCAAAAGAGGGCACCGGAGGGGTTTGTTGGAAAAAGTTTACTGGCACTAAAACCAACCAGGAGCACCCAAGACTCACTGCCAAATTGAAACTTTGCTCAGGACTCCTAAACTCTGTGTGCAGACACATTGCTCAGTGTCTGCCCTTTCAAACTGTGCTACCACTGGGCCTGTGGGCCCCCCCACCGTTTTCCTGTTCCCCCTATATTTCCCCTTGTTGTTTTTCTCCTCTCCTCCCTCTGTAAATAAATATTTCCCTTTCTTATATCCATTGTACTTTTCCTGTGGGTGTTCACTCTGGGGGGGTTAAAACAAATGCCCCTGGGGTAAAAAAATTTTCCTGTTGCATTCCTGCGTGCTCCTTCTCTTGGCCACTCTCAACCAAGCAATCCCAGCTAGCCAGCTGAGTTGAAACAGAAGAGTGGAGTGTCAAGAGCATACTGATGCTATGCAAACCCAACAGTCTAAAGAAGTGACAGGAAAGAAGCCTGCTCTATAGAAGAAAGGCCTGTGGGGCAGATGAGCAACCATCCAATATTATCCTGGGAGTCCTCTTGGCATTATCATTGTTTGTTTTATTGCAGCATGCTATTTACAATGATCTGAAGAAGAGGTTCTCAAACTGTGGCCCGCGAGCTCCATTCAGGTGGTCTGTGGATAGTTTCCTCTAAGGTGCATGCCTGGGCGGCCACACATGAGAGAATGAAGGGCCACCCACCTAATTAGTGGAGCCGCGCAGGCGTGGCTCCACTAATTAGGTGCCTGGACCTGGCGAAGACACACATGTGAGGTGGTAGCCTTGGGGGGGTGGTAGGTGGGAGGGGGCAGTGGGGTGAGAAGAGGGGGTAGGGGGAATTTGGGACGTGCAGGGCTGCGGTGGCCAGAGAAAGTGGAGACTTTCCCCAGCTCCAGGGCTGTGGCTGCCGGGGAAAGACGGCCCCCCCTTCCCAGCCTCAGCTCTATGGAGACCCTCCCTCCCCATCCTTCCCAGCCCGGGGACTGCCATGACAGGGGAGTCCCCCCCTCCCCATCCTTCCCAGCCCCAGCTCGGGAGCTGCCACAGCGGGGGAGAGAGGGCACATCCATCGCATTAGAAAGGCAAGACTACGGATATTAAAATATGATTGTGTGCTTTTATTTGTAGAACAAAAAATGTTTATTAATTTTTTTCTATACAGTGCTTTTATTCAATTCAACAGTAGTTAGCTAATGGTACAAACAACATTTGGAAAGATCATTAAATAGTCTGAGACCCTCAGCAATTTTCAAGTAGTTCACGAACAAAAAAGTTTGAGAACCACCGATCTGAAGTTTCAGGACCTTTCTGTAGCTCCACTCCCCTCTAAGAATCAAAAATCACCCCTTATTATGTATGAATGAAGTGAGGGAAGATGTGTATGTGTATATATCCCTACACACATCTGGATACGTACATATACATATATAATGTTTATAGCTCTTTGTGCTCACTCACGGGTGGCATTCTTGATACTGTAGAAAGTCAAATGTAAGTAGGAAAAAAATACCTATTCATAGACCAGTGAGAATGAGTTTTGCATTCTGTAGATGCCTATTGTATTATGTTTCCTTAAATATTACATTATAGACCTAAATAGTATCAGATTTTGCATCCCTGGAAGAGCAGGTAAATCTCATAACTACATACAAGATTAGTACTGCCTGGCAGAGGTATTAATAATCTTATTACTGCATGGGGATTATTTATAATACTTGCTCTGGTCCCCCATTTTATACTCAATGTGATGAAGTGCCACATACTTAAAGCCTTGAAACTGAAATACTGCAGTAAAAGAAAAAAGCAGCAACTATCTCAGAGCGTGACGCCCACATGCCAGCTGTGGGTTTTCAATCCCTTGTTCTGCGGAGTTATTCTGAATTTGTTAATATAAAATAGTAAATCAAGTACAAACTAGTTAAGTTGTCTTCAGCTTTTATCATAATCACTTTTCTTTTTACATTCTAATGGGTTTATAAATAGTAGAGCAATATGAACTACACTCCTTTTTAAGTGCACCTATCACCATAGTATCAGCACTATATATTATAGCACTAAAAACAAAAAACAAAACAAAAAAAAAAATCACTCTGAATCCTTATTTGGAAAGCCAGTCAGAAGATTTATGTTATAAAACAAGATAAAGCTTTTGACCCCCACCCTACCCTCCTCCTTAGCAAGGCAAATCAAGTCTCTAGCTTTCAGAAACACTGCCCTAAAGAATTTTTGAGTAGCCTGGGGCTTTCGGACAGAGCAGAAGGCTTCAAGGTACTGTCAGATCAGGTGTTATTAAAAAACACCAGTTCAGCAACTATCATGTGAACAGTTTAAAGAATTGGAGAACCTAAACTCTAGTGATGCATGCCAAAATGGGATTAGCCAATTTCCCCCTCTAACTGTATGATTATTTTTTTTAAAAAGGAACATCTTACATGTATGCCTCTACTTGCACACAGAAAGATACCAAAATGCTTTACAAAACTAGATATGCACATAGGATTCTGATGCATACCGTTGAAAAATAGCCCTTCTGAGATAGAAGGCAGCAGCTGTTTGATACCTTGGCAGCTTTTCTATACAACACTGATAGAAAATTAAGAACATTGGATCCAATTTTAATTGGAGAAGTATAAAACATAATTCATGTTAACAGAAAGTAATTACCAAGCTGGAATTTGGCCAGGGCACCAAAGAGAACACCTAAACTCTTATATATGAGAAGAGTTGTCAAGATCTGTGTTTTATATCTGATCTGAAAGACAGCTCCTCTAGCAACACAATGCCCCCTACTGCTATGCTGGAGTATCAGTTTAGTATCAACTTCGAAGGAAGAATAGACAGGCACCCATTCACTCCTTATTAGGTAAAGGTTATCCAGAACAATATTGTTCTTAATCCAAGAGGATTTAGTATTCAAGCATGTAAAGGTAACTCTATAAGCAGTTTCAATTCATCCATGTTGACTATCAGAATACAATAGATTCAGTTTGTAAATTATACAGCGGAGTAATCCAGCACAACCTTGGTTTCTAAGTGTTTTTCCAGAGTGTGGGGAGGTGAAACCACCATTGTTTTTCAAAGTTTGAACCCTATCCAAAAAACAGTCCAAAGGTTCATCTCTCTCTCTCTCTTCCGGCAAAGGGAAGGTAGCATGAGAAACATGAAATCGGAGATGTAGAAGCACGGCTGTGCAAGCCAAGCACAAGTTTTTGTTTCGAAGCTATCCTGCACTTGCTTTGCCAGTTCTTAAGACCAGACACAAAAGATGCTGCTAACTCTGCTTCTTTTCCTCTAATAGCTTAGAAATTAACAGAAAATCCTCACTTCCATAAGAGCAAAGGAAGCTTTCACCATTGCAAAATATCTCCCTTGAAAAATACCACCTGGTGAGTATTTTTCTAGTGTGGAAACAGAGTCTGTGTTTTCACAAAGATACCAGTTTACTCAAAATGCATTTTGTTAACCCTAGGCTAGACATATGGGCCATCACAAAGACACATGGGATGTTGCAACTAACTTGTATTCAGCCATTCTCGAAATTGTAAAGAGGTCTTGCATTGCTACAGCATCTCTCTGCCAGAAAGATCCCAAAGCACTTTACAAGACTATGTACATTCATCCACTGAACTGAGACAGTCACTTGTGGGATGGGACACAACAGCTGTTCAACTGCGCACAGCACATCTACAAGACACTTTAAGGCAGGAATTGAAGAATACTGTACCCAATTGGAATGGTAGGAGGAATTCAGGGAGACAGAGTATACTTACACAAGTTGAAGTTTAACCAGGAAGCTACCTCCACTCTTGTAAAAATAGAGATTACATTAAATTAATCTCACCATAGGTGAGGAGGACTTTGGTTTTATGTTTTTTACATCCAGCAACACAGCCAAGGCATTCCTTCTATACTTACTAGGAGAGGTAAGTGCTACCTTGCTGATTCACCAAAACTTAAGTTTCCATGGAGGTATCCCTGTCCAGTATTGACCAAGCTCAAATCAGCTTGTGAAATCTGACAAGCAAAGTTCAGAGTCAGAAATGGTACAGCTGTAGGCACAACAGAAAAGGACCATTCATTGCTCCCTTCTCATGCACAGTTTGCAAGTTCTGAATGGATCCCAGTACACAGGTATCGGGGAACACCTTTCTGTTCTGTGTTTGTACAGCACCTAGCCCAATGGGGTCCTCACCCATATCAAGGATTCCTAGGTGCTATGGTAATACAAGTAAATAATATAATGAATCTGTTCAATGTTGAAAAGGCCTTAGATATTTTTCTCCCTCCAATTCCAGCAATAGCAGTTGCATTTCTTTGGAAGAGCACAGGGTACTATCTGCCACTTGGAATCTCTCCAGAAACGGAATAGGTGTGATAAAGTCATATTTCATATAAAATGCAGTGCTAGAATGAGAAATGAATGGTGGGTCAAACTTTTAACAGATTATTGATATAGATAGGCAGCCACTTACCCAGCAGTAGAAGAGATGTCAGCTCTTGCAGAAGGCACCTCATCTTTGTAAGAGAGTGAAGATAAAGGGGCAGCTCTCGTTCCCTTCCTCCCTCACCTATTCTTTTATCTTCAGCTGTCAGACACCAATTGGCTTATATTTCCAGAAAAATATTTTGTTGGGAGTGGAAGTACAAAGTAGAGGGGAAGTGAGGGGTAGGGGAGAGAAGGAGGGGGAAAACAGAAGGGAAAAATAAAGTGAGGGAAGGGCTTACTGGGAAGCGTGAAAACGTCCTCAAATGCTAAATTGTGTTCCCAAATTGATGCTACTGCCTTTCCAGATCCTGACACACTATGTGTCTCAATGCCTTTGATTTTTTTCCAGGTCCAGTTTCAACACTGGCTGCGTATCCTTTCCTTTTAGATTAGTGCTCCAGGGAAGAGGAGGGAAAAGAGTAAGAGAAATCCTTTCATCTCCTCAGTCTGGTAATGCTAGTTCCTCCTCCCAGCGAAAATGTGCCTCCCAGAACAGTTCCCAAGAGTCAGTCACCGGCCCCGCAGCTGAAGATATAATGGGAGTTCAAAACCTCTGGCGCCCAAGCTTGGCTGCTACATGACAAGACAGCGTCAGTCGGTGTCTTTGCTTCTCCAGCTGTTTCCTTCCTTGGGAAGGGATGACCGTGAGCTGTGTCCCGATCTCCTCCACCCGCCAGCGGGGCTGGGCTCGGCTCTGCCTGACGGTGCGCTGCTTCTGCCGGTGCAACCGGAGCCGGGATCCTACCCTCTGCAGCTGCTCCCGCTCCGCCTGGGCTCGGCTCCTAGCTCAGCTCATCGCTCCTTTCTGCTCCCCCTGAGAGCAAAGTTAGCAAGGCGTAAGAAGCGGCCTTCCGCCCCCCCCTCCCCCCCCCAGCCCAGCCGGGCGCCCCCCGCGGCGGTCGGACGCGGAGGACAGCGCTCCGGGGAACCGAGCCCCGGGGCTGGGCAGACGCGATGCCCGCGCCGCGAGCCCAGCCCGCTATTGTCTCACCCTCGCGGCTGTTCGGGTCTCCAGCGGGGCTAATGCAACGGGAGAAGACGCTTCAGACGGGGCGCTCTGGGGGATGGCCCCTGGCTAAGGGGGGCGAGCAGCAGCAGCCAGCCCCTACCGGCTCCGCTGCCCCGGAGCGGGCTGCAGCAGCGGGAGAGCCGGGCGGCCCGTCCCCCGCGGAGGAGGGTCCAGGCGAGCGCTCCCCCTGCCCTGGCAGCCGGCGCTCGCCGCACCCCGGGCACCGCCACACACAGCAGCCCGGCTCCAGCCGCCCACGGCGCCTCCCCGCCCCGACTCCAGGTGTCCGGGCTCCCTCCGCACGTCGGTCCCAGGAGCCCCAGCTCCCCGCTCGCTCACCCACCCTGGTCCCCGCGGGCGCTGCTCCGCCCCCGGGTAACCTACCTGCCCCGCGCCCTTCAGCCAGCACCGCCCAGCTTCCATTCTCTGCTCGAAAAGCTAGGGGGAGGCAGGCGCTTCCTCTGCGCCGGGAAACTCCTCCCTCCGCTCCGCCCTCTGCCCCCTGGGCCTCCCGCTCCCCGCCCTGCCCCGCCTATTCCCTCCGCTCCCTTCCTCACCTCTACCCCCGGCAAGCTGGACTCAAGGCCCCGCCCGGGGACACGCCTGCTCCCGGCCGGCTCTCCGGGAAGCAGGAGGGGATGGGGTTCCCCCCTCCAAGAGGGAGGGAGGATGCAAAGGGATAAACTGGACACAACAGCATCTGCTTTTTGAACCGGGAGCCGGCTAGGATGACCAGCTGTCCTGATTTTATAAGGACAGTCCTGATATTTGGGGCTTGTTATTATCTAGACATCTATTTCCCCCTGCCCCATCCTGATTTTTCACACTTGCTGTTTGGTCACCTTAGAACCGGCTCATATTACAGCCAGGCTGAGATACTCCGGTTCCAGCTCCTAAGGCTGTAGATCAAGCTTCCCCCTCCTAAGGCTCCTTTCAATCCTTATTCGTTACTCATGCAAGCAGAGGCACAGGAACAGTTTGTATCATGGGAGTGCTCAGAGCCATTGAACTAAACTGTAAACCCTGTATATGCTGGAAATCACTTCAAGTCGGGGACGGTAGCACCTATGCATGCACATGATGGTTGTATGTACAATCAGGGCTGCCACTTTATGTCTTCGTGGGACAAAGGCAGGCCTCGCTCCGTCCCCTGTGATGTTTATTGTTGTGGCAGCATGTCCCTGTGACGTATTGGTGCCTGGCAATATGGCATCAAGACAGCTTGGGTGCTGCATGGAAATGTCACTGCCACAATGATATTTTGCGGGCTGGGAAGTGATTTGGATACTTGTTATTAAGGCCAAATTGCCAGATATTTGTCCTCCCACCCTACACGGACGAGATGATCACAATGGTTCCTTCTGGCCTTAAGGTCTATGAATCTATAAAATTAGGGATCAAGAGTTTGATTGTATCAAGCTGTCTCCAAAGGGGCCGGATTAACTTTTTGTGGGCCCAGCGCCAAACATATTTGTGGGCCCCCATTAGGGAAATAGGGCATGTGATGGGGGGTGGTCCGCAGAGCGAGGGGCCAGCTGGGGCAATGTGTCAGTCCAGCACTCAGTCCAGCACAAGGGCACTGTTTACAAACCCACAACTGCTAGGCGCACACAGGCCCACCGAGCCCTGCGCTGCCCGCATGCCCGTTCCACACTGCCCCCCGCCCAGTGCCCTGCCTTTATGCCCAGCACCCTCTCACCCAGAGACCTCCCCCACAGATCCCTATGCCCAGCACCCCCTCACCCAGAGACCTCCCCTACAGATCCCTATGCCCAATGCCCCCAGACCCACTATGCCGAGCACCCCTAGCCCAGAGACCCCTCCCACTGACCTCCCACCACAACTGCACAGCACCCTGCACACCATACCCCCTGCCCAACTCCCCCACCCACAGATCCCCTACTGTCCAGCACCCTTCACTGTCCCACCATCACAGCTGTACAGTGCCCCATATTCCTGAGGGAATTCTGCATCAAATTCTGTGCATAATATTTTAAAATTCTGCAATTTTTTTTTTTTACAATAAATAAATGTGGAAGCTCTACCATGGCAGTGGGGAGCAGAGGCCACTGAAGTGCGAGAATACCCTGCAGCCTCCCCTGCCCCCTGGGACAGGGACTTGGCAGTGATGCTGAACCTGACCCTGACACAGCACATGGGCCAGGCCTGCCACAGAAACACCCTGGGGCCCTGCCCCTTTCGTGCCAGGCACACCAGATGTGGGCAGGGAGGCTCAGCCCGGCAGCAGGATCCAAGTGCAGAGGGACTTAGTGTGGGGGGATCCAGATGGGGGTAAGAGGGTTCTGTGGGGGGCAGTCTGGGTGCAGGCAGCTCAGTGGGGGATCTGGATGCACAGGGAGGTGCCAGATGCAGGGGCAATGGGAGTCTGCAGGGGGGACCAAGTGAAAGTGGTTGGAGCTCAGCAGGGGGGTGGAAATGTCTGGGTGCAGGGGAGGTGGGGTTCATTTGGATGGGGTTCCAGGTGTAGGTGGTTGGGGCTCAGTGGGGAGGGTTTCTGGGGGGGGGGGCTCATCGGCGTGGTACAGATGCAGGGGAGGTGGGGCTTGTCAGGGTGAGGGTTTGATGGGCCTGCTTATCAGGGGAGCCCCAGTTGCTGCCAAGGGGATCCGCCATGCTGGACCCCCACTTCCCCCCTGCCCCCGCTTCTCCCATCCTCTTCTCTTCCCCATCCCATGCCCCTTCCCCACCGCTCCATCTCCTCCCCAGGCTTGGAGGACAGGGGGGGAACCTCCCCCCAGCACGAACCAATGGAGCGAGGTGGGGCTGGATCACTCCATTTCCTGCCGCCCAGTGATTGCAGGGTGGGCCCGACCCCACACTCATGGGGCAGCGGGAAGAAGATTGACCCGGCCCCAGCCCGAGCCCGCTCCACTCTGCTCCCCTGGTTCCCTCGTGGACATTCTGTCCAGAAGTCCAAGCCAATGTGTCTCCATTTATCCAGTGGCATATGTTCTTTTTGATTTTCATCCAACAATGTAACCCATCATACAATTTCACTTACCACCACCTAACGCTATCACATCTTATTTCAAGTTAACATAGTCCCTTCTCCCCAACATGCATAACTTCACCCATGACTAGGGCCCTACCAAATTCACAGTCCATTTTGATCAATTTCACGGTCATAGGATTTAAAAAATCATAAATTTCATGATTTCAGCTATTTCAATCTGAAATTTCAATGTGTTGTAATTGGAGGGGTCCTGATCCAAAAAGGAGTTGTGGCGGGGGAGGTCGCAAGGTTATTGTAGGGGGCTTGCGGTACTGCTACCCTTATGTCTATGCTGCTGCTGGGGCCACCCAGCTGCTTTCAGAGCTGGGTGGCCGGAGAGCAGCGGTTGCTGGCAAGGAGCCCAGCTGTGAAGGCAGAGCCGCCGCCAGCAGCAGCACAGAAATAAGGATGGCATGGTATGGTGTTGCCACCCTTACTTCTGCGCTGCTGCCTTCAGAACAGCCGCCACGCTCTGGCCACCCAGCTCTGAAGGCAGCACAGAAGTAAGGGTGGCAATACCACAACCCCCCTAAAATAAACTTGCAACAATGGGCAGCAGATGAACCCCCGCTTTGGGGAGGCTAGCCCGCTGGCCACATCTCTTCCGCCCAAGGCCGCACACCCCACACAAGAGCCCCGAACCTGCCCCCTGAAACAGGAGGAGCCCTGAGGGCCCCCCTCTGACTGGAGGAGCCCCGGCCTGCCCATCCCTGCCACAACAGGTCTCCCCACCAAGCACCAGGCCGAGCCACAAGCCACAACCCTGCGCCTGGCCAGTCACGCCCAGCCAGCCCCCTCACTCCCCCACCAGACCCTCCCACCCACTGCTGGCTCACCGCGTTCCCTCCTCGCTCCCCCACCCCCGAGAGCAGGGACATGGCAAGCAGACAGCAGCAGCAGGCAGTTGGGGCCTCGGGGAAAGGGCAGGCCACGACGGCCTAGGTGTCCGACAGTGGGTGGGTAGGACCTGCGCCAGAGAATGGTTAGCCTTCCCTGGCCTATTATACCCGCCACCCATGCTTGCGACCCCCACTCCCGCAACCACCTTTTGGGTTAGGACTCCCAGTTTGAGAAAGGCTGGTCTCCCCCATGAAATATGTATAGTATAGTATGAAAGCACACAAAAGACCAGACTTCGTGGGGGGAAACCAGCTTTCATGGTCCGTGATGTGTTTTTCATGGCCATGAATTTGGTAGGGCCCTACCCTTGAGTATCTTCACTGGACACTGTGGGACTACTCATAAGTAAAGTTATGCATCTATGTAAGTGTCGGTAGGATCAGGTCTTGTATCCCAAAATGCTTCAAAGAGTTACAACTGGAAAAATAAACAGCAAAGAAAATTAGGAAATAGAGACAACGGAGGAAAATGCATTTCAAGTTGAATTTGGAAAGAGATAAAGACTCACAGTCCAGAGCTTTGTCTACTAGACCATGCTGCTACGCAACTTAAGATAGGTTTGGGAGTATTTTTATTATGTACGGGTACCATATTGATATACACCAGATGAAGTCTAAAGAAGCATAAAATTGTGTGCACTGCAAAATACCAGAGATTCACTGAGCTTTCACATCCTCCTTTTCTCAAAGCTCTTCCAAGGTATTGCATAATGCATAGTAACAATAGTATACATAAAGGGACCATGCAAATGACATTACAGCATTATAAGACTAATCCTATTTTAGTCAAATTAGATTATAATAAGCACTGTGTGCTAAAGACTATTAATGGGAACCTATGTTTCAAAAGCTTCATCATCTCTGTGCTTGGTTCTCCTCCTTGACCCCAATAATAAAAATAGCTTCACATTCATAATAGCTCTTTTCACTTTCAGATCGCTTTACAAATATTCTTTGAGGCGAGCGAGGGTATTATCTCCGTTTCATAGATGGGGAAACTGAGGCCAAGAATGGTCAATTGACTTCCCCAAAGCTGTAGAGAGATTTGATGTTACAGCTAGATTACGGGGGTCATGGATCAGCATTCACGATGCACTCCCTGTCAGTACTCAGCCTGGGCTGGGGAAGCTAATAATCTAATCAGCAGATTAAATTCAGTGATGAATCTTGGTCATGTGCCACCTGAGGCCTGTTGTGCATATACTAAGAAGCAGCAGCTAGATTACAACCCAATGATTCCTACTGCTCCATTCTGGGCTGTGACAACTAGGCCACATCTCTGCCTACGGAAATATATTTGTAGGCATGGTTTATTCACATAACTTACATGATGGCTTAAATAAATACATACATGGGCAAAATATCCTCAAGCCCCAGGTCAGTGCAATGTGCTGGGACAGCACTGGGCTATGTGGAGCTCTGCACAGAGCTGCGTATCCATATTCACTTACCTCTTCTTCAGGAACTGCCAGACCACTTTGTTCATACCACTTGGTTGCACGGTTTGGTGGTGGGGTTGCCATATTAGCCAGAGGCTGGTGGGTGTACCTCTGATGGTGCCCGCACTGCTGCCCACAACATGGGGGTTCTCTCTGCCACTACTGGTGCACTGCTCAGAACTGCTTTTTACTTTGCTCACCAGAGCCTCCAGCATGTCTACATCCCTGCCCTCAGGGCAGAAGTGAGACAGTGCTGGTGGACCCCTGGCATGAGAGAGGGAATGATCCAGCTCACTGTAGTCCTCTGAAAAGCAACTGTGGCACTGAATCAGCAATTCCCACCAATTCCCATGTCTTCCCTAATGAATGGGATTGTACCTGTGAGACAATTCAGCAGAGTTCAGCATCAGGCTCCCCCAAGCCTTTGTGCAGGAAAAGGAAGTGACACAAAGCAGTTGCTGCTTGGATTAGAACAATTAGCAGTGGCTCTGTTACCAGGGGTCCCTCGAAAGAGTGGCTATGTTTAAATAAAACACCTTCCACTGATTTTCCCTGAAACAGCATCCTTTGCCTCAGGAAAGCAGAGCTAAGTGACACAGAAATTCAGTGATGTATGCAGTGTAGTTGTATCCGTGTCATTCCTAGGATGTTAGCGAGACACCCACCATGTCCTAGAACTCCTGCTCAGATAGGACTCTATTCCTGCCCTTAGAAAGATCTGCCACTTTGCTGAGGCACAGAGGGTTATATAATGAGGTCAGGAGGTCCCCTCCTGCGTGCATGTGGTGGATCTCAGCTATGATATTCTACTCTTCCTACACACACAGGCCTCCTGTGTTCCACAGATGGAGGGAAAGAAGAATGTCAGACTGCTATCTAGTCCTGAGAGAAGACGTCTGAATGCAGCTCGTCTATGTTATGGCATAATAATTACATTACTTAGCCATTTCATCTTCAAAGTGCTTTACAAACCTTGAATCCAATTATCATCAGTTACTCTGTTCCTGTACTTGTTACAGAATGGAGAGGGAGCAAACGTGGCTTTAAACCAGCTCTGTTGTCCATATATCCTGGGGCAGGCAAGGTCCTGCCCAGCCCCCTGGTGTAAATTAGAATAGCATCAGGGCTGCTCAAACTTATATACCACTTCCCTTTATAGTGGGAGAGCAGCACAGAAGCATAGGACAATGCGTAGTCATAAAGCCCTTATACTACTTCCATCCCTTTAAGTCACCAAAGTTGAAATGGGGGCCACAGTGTAACTGAGAACCAGGCCCATTATTTTACCCTCACAACAATGTGAAGTATTATTATCCTTATTTTACAGGAGGGAAAACAGACGCCGGGGGCCAAATTTGGCCCTACTTGAAATCAACCCAATTTGTTTCCTCTTACAGCAAAACTGAATCTGGCCCAGAGAGATTAAGACCCACATTTTTTAAAAATGCCACTGATTCAGGGTGCCTTGGTTTTTGTGTGTCCAACTTACCACACCATAAGTTCCCTAAATCAGGCAACCAAAAATTGCATCATCCAGCATGAGAGACCTCTTTTGGAAATGTTATTCCATATGACTTGTGCAAGGCCCACACTCTGAAAACCAGCGAGTGAGGAGGGTCTCGGAGCCCAGGCTCCAGCCCAAGCCCAAATGTCTACACTGCTATCTTTAGCCCCATAGTGTGAGCTTGAGTCAGTTGATCCAGGCTCTGAGACTCACTACCGAGGGTGTTTTTTGCTCTGAAGCCATATCCACAGTGAATCAGCAGAAGTGGCAAGATTAAGAATGTGTAAAATTATTCTAACTCAGAAGTTCTCAACCAGGTGGTCACAAAAAGGTATCAGTGGATCACAGCCACTCTGCTTTTCCTTTCCACATTGCTAAACCTGGGGAGGGGTCACAGCTACATGGTAGCAGGGAGTGTTCACAGTATGGAAAAGGGATATTCTCTGTGGAGAAGTACGGCAGTTCCACTGTTATATGCGTACAAAGTTTAATGAAAGTCGGAATACAATGTGTATTTCCAAATGTAGAGATCGCATTACGTATTTTTCTAACATTGATGACTACTAACTGCTCCGCAGAACGCTCTTTTTCTCAGCTGAAAAGAATAAAAAACCCTCAGAGAACAACAATGTGTCAGGACAGACTTGATTCACTTTCCCTATTGTGTATGGAAGTGGACATGCTTCGTCAAGTCAGCTTCAACGAACTTATCCAGAATTTTGCAATTAGAAAAATCTAGAAAGAAGCTATTTTAATTTCAGCATACATGTAAGTTTTGTGTCATTTCAAAAAATAAAATTTTATTTTACGGTATAGTATTGTTTTTATTTTGAATTACATATGGGGCGGCACCATAATCTTTTCAATGCTTAGGGCCTCTAAAGGTCTTAATCCGGCCCTGCTGAAGGTACTTTTCACAGGATGGGATAGTTAACCAAAATGTCCTGCCCAGATTCTGTCTCCTTAAGTTCTCCCTACAGTTGCAAGTGGATACAATAGTCTTCTCCAATTTCCATACTAACCTGTTATGTAACTTCTGAGTTTTACCCCAGAGGCAGATAAGATGGTACTTGTGTGTAGCTCAGATTGCACTTTCGGTTCCTTAAGCATGGAAGGAATTAGAATAACACAAATGTTTATTTATTACTATTTTTAATGTGCTAACCCAGTAGGATCCAGGGTTTGAGTGGACTAATCTGCCAGGGAGATGCGATAGATAGATAAATAGATAGATTCTCTCCCTCCTTACTGCCAAGGTGATGTGTCTTGGTCCTGTGGATAAACCGAGGGCTTAGCTTTCCAGAACAACTTCTTACCAGCACAGAACGTAATGGAAAAATAATATATATACATTTGGTTATACAGATAGGACTTTTGTCTGCATCTTGTGATGTGTGTATTTTTCTTGGCATGCCTGCCTGTTTCACTATCCTAAGGTCAGCACTGGCATGCTTAAACAGGCTACTGATGGATCATCCTGATGAGAAACGGCAGTATTTGAGATAACTCTGCACTAATCTGGAATACCTGGCTGCAGCACTGATGCACAAAACCTGTTGCCTCCTTTGAGAGAACACAGGAGCAGAAGAGTTAGAAACAATGAGTCACTTACTGAGTAGCAGAAAAAGCTAGTGCCTGTCTGGCTCACAACTTCAAACAGCTGTCCAGATGGTTGTGTTGCGTGCTCAGATTCTACGTCAGAAGAGCAAAAAACAAAACCTTCACTACCTGGCAAATGTCTGTTTAAATTTCATCAGACTTCTTTCACCATTAGGTAGCAAGACAGAAGTGAAAGATGAAACAGTGAGAGGAAAAGCATAACCCAAATGCACCTATGACCTCATGATGAGCAAGTGCTTTGAAAGGAAGAACAGCTTCCTGATCAAAGGAAAAGAGGTCTCCTATACACAGAACCCTGTGTCTTCTGTGTTTTGTCACAGATTTCACCGCTTGCTCCTAAGCCTAAGCTTTCATTAAAAAAAAAAGTTCTAGTCTTTATGAAAAAAAAAACCCTTCTGAATGGGAGCTGACACAGTGCTATCTTTCCAAGTCTGCAAAAAACCAAGAGCTCAGAGAGAGATGAAAGCTGTCCCTATTCACTAAAACAGAGATGTTAACTCTGAAACCTAATGATAACCCGCTACTGATATCAAGTCTTTTACTGCTGAGCATTTTAGCCCAATCCTTACAAAGCAGATGTATATATTTTTTCCCATTAAGTTCTGTGCTGAGTCATTCTGGAGAACAAAGTCCTGTATTTATCCACAGAACACACACAGTACAAAGCTTCCTTATCACACTGCTCTTCCCATGCCCCTCCCTCTAACGTGGAAGGACCACTGTGGATGGGGTGAGAGGGGAGATTATTCTCTACGCCTCACTCAGTCCTTACCATCTCCGCTGAGGCTAATAGCAAGGTGCCAATTAATGTCAGCTGAGGTGGTGATTTGGGACACACACACCTCTAGTCTGATTCTCAACTGCCTGGCTCCTCATGTTGTCATTCACACCAACCTGTGCAAAGTGCTACCAAGTCAGAGGGGGGTCATTTTACACACACTTAGCACAGTGACTACACAAAGGGCAGGGCAGTGGAGAATCAGGACTGAAGCCCAGATACACAAAGAGACTAAGACACCTAAATCCCAAATTTAGGCATACTGTGATCCCCAAAACCTCTGCTCAGCTGCCTCCTAATTCTGTAGTTGCCTTAATTCACTCAGTTCCTATATTTTTGCAGTAAAAGTCCTCTAGTCACCCAGGTTTCTGCCTCTGGGCATGCACACTGCTCCCTCAGAAGGTATCCAGATGCCTATCACAAGCCTAAGACCCAGCTGGAGCCTCAAACCTGGTGAAGATAGGCAGGGCAACACCTATCTCACTTGTGGGCTTGATCTGGTAGGCATGCTCAGAGCACAGCTAACACATGCAGAATGGCTGGAGGGAAGGGGGAGGCAGTGGCCTCTCTTATAACCTTTAATCCAGTGGTTGGGCTACTCACCTGAGAAATGGGCTACTCACCTGCTTCAAATCCCCCTCCCTCTCCCAGATGAAGAGACGTGAGGAACCCCTGTTCAAATCCCTTCTCAGATGAAAGAAGAACAGGAGTACTTGTGGCACCTTAGAGACTAACAAATTTATTAGAGCATAAGCTTTCGTGGACTACAGCCCACTTCTTCGGATGCATATAGAATGGAACATATATTGAGGAGATATATATACACACATACAGAGAGCATAAACAGGTGGGAGTTGTCTTACCAACTCTGAGAGGCCAATTAATTAAGAGAAAAAAACTTTTGAAGTGATAATCAAGCTAGCCCAGTATAGACAGTTTGATAAGAAGTGTGAGAATACTTACAAGGGGAGATAGATTCAATGTTTGTAATGGCTCAGCCATTCCCAGTCCTTATTCAAACCGGAGTTGATTGTGTCTAGTTTGCATATCAATTCTAGCTCAGCAGTCTCTTGTTGGAGTCTGTTTTTGAAGTT
Organism: Trachemys scripta elegans; assembly: GCF_013100865.1. NCBI lineage: Eukaryota > Metazoa > Chordata > Testudines > Emydidae > Trachemys > Trachemys scripta. Next base: position 164,581,186 of record NC_048298.1, on the reverse strand, counting down.
TTTCTGTTGTAATATAGCCACCCGCAGGTCTGTCACTGAATGATCAGACAGGTTAAAGTGTTCTCCCACTGGTTTTTGAGTATTTTGATTCCTGATGTCAGATTTGTGTCCATTAATTCTTTTGCATAGAGACTGTCCGGTTTGGCCAATGTACATGGCAGAGGGGCATTGCTGGCACATGATGGCATATATCACATTGGTAGATGTGCAGGTGAACGAGCCCCTGATGGTATGGCTGATGTGATTAGGTCCTATGATGATGTCACTTGAATAGATATGTGGACAGAGTTGGCATCGGGGTTTGTTACAAGGATAGGTTCCTGGGTTAGTGGTTTTGTTCAGTGATATGTGGTTGCTGGTGAGTATTTGCTTTAGGTTGGGGGGTTGTCTGTAAGCGAGGACAGGTCTGTCTCCCAAGATCTGTGAGAGTAAAGGATCATCTTTCAGGATAGGTTGTAGATCTCTGATGATGCGCTGGAGAGGTTTTAGTTGGGGGCTGAAGGTGACAGCTAGTGGTGTTCTGTTATTTTCTTTGTTGGGCCTGTCTTGTAGGAGGTGACTTCTGGGTACTCATCTGGCTCTGTCAATCTGTTTTTTCACTTCAGCAGGTGGGTATTGTAGTTTTAAGAATGCTTGATAGAGATCTTGTAGGTGCTTGTCTCTATCCGAGGGATTGGAGCAAATGCGGTTATATCTTAGAGCTTGGCTGTAGACAATGGATCGTGTGGTGTGTCCTGGATGGAAGCTGGAGGCATGTAGGTAAGTGTAGCGGTCAGTAGGTTTCCGGTATAGGGTGGTATTTATGTGACCATCGCTTATTAGCACAGTAGTGTCCAGGAAATGGACCGCTTGTGTGGATTGATCTAGGCTGAGGTTGATGGTGGGATGGAAATTATTGAAATCATGGTGAAATTCCTCAAGGGCTTCTTTTCCATGGGTCCAGATGATGAAGATGTCATCAATGTAGCGCAAGTAGAGTAGGGGCGTTAGGGGACGAGAGCTAAGGAAGCGTTGTTCTAAGTCAGCCATAAAAATGTTGGCATATTGTGGGGCCATGCGGGTACCCATAGCAGTGCCGCTGACTTGAAGGTATATATTGTCCCCAAATGTGAAATAGTTGTGGGTGAGGACAAAATCACAAAGTTCAGCCACCAGGTTAGTATCCCTGATAATGTCACAGCTGTTCCTGATAGCTTGTAGTCCATCTTTGTGTGGAATATTGGTGTATAGGGCTTCTACGTCCATAGTGGCCAGGATGGTGTTTTCTGGAAGATCACCAATGGATTGTAGTTTCCTCAGGAAGTCAGTGGTGTCTCGAAGATAGCTGGGAGTGCTGGTAGCGTAGGGTCTGAGGAGAGAGTCTACATAACCAGACAAGCCTGATGTTAGGGTGCCAATGCCTGAGATGATGGGGCATCCAGGATATCCAGGTTTATGGATCTTGGGTAGCAAATAGAATACCCCTGGTCGGGGTTCTAGGCATGTGTCAGATGAGTGCTCTAACCACTGGGCTATAAAGTGCTTCCCACTCTCTTTCTCTGGCCCCAACTCATATTTAATACAATGTGGAACAATTTCAACTAGCAAGACTAAGACGACCAGATAGCAAGTGTGAAAAATTGGGATGGGGGTGGAGGGTAATAGGCACCTATATAAGACAAAGCCACAAATAGCGGGACTATCCCTATAAAATTGGGACATCTGGTCACCTTAAGCAAGAATCATATCAGAACATCCCAGTGACTAGGGCACTCACGTGGGAAATGGAAACCTCTGTTCAAATATCTTCTCATCGGGCAGAGGAAGAAATGGAACTGGGGTCTCCAGTCCTCAGTAAGTATCTTAACCATTGGGCTAAAAGCCATATGGGAGGCCATTGCTGCCACCACCTCCTTGTCAAATTGTACATGGAGTTGGGAAGGCACCTAAGCAAGAGTAGGTTAGGTGGGGAGCTATCTAGTGTGCTAGGTTTTGTGGATCGCAGTCTCAGGAACCTCTCTCCCCCAACATGGCGTATAGGAAGGGCTGCCAATTTTGGTTGGCTCTATTCCTGGAGGTTTCATCACATGACATCCTGGAGGGTTGGCAACCCTATGTTCCTAGGCACCTTTCTCAGGGTTTGTGGTGATTTTTCAAGGTGCCTTAAAACGCCTAAGTCCCTTTATGGATTCAGGCCTAAGACTCTAAACTCCTTTCACAGAGGCTGCTTCACAGCCATCAGAAGGTTACAGCTTTCATTCACTACCGATGTGAGCCAAATACATTGTCCATCTATCACTGATAGCAATCCAGACACTCCCACTCACAGTTAAATATGGCTTGAAACTGGGTTGTATGATTTGCATGCACACAACACAATTTTTAAACCATGTTTCAGTACAACCATATGCCAGATTCACTTTCTAGTTCTTTTTGACAGATGAATTTTGACAGAGCTTGGTTTTCAGAGGGAGGGGTAGGGGAACTGCCACATGCCCTAAAATGGCTTCTGGCTCTGTAGCCGGGAATCACTAACTTCTTTTGAGAAGTTTTTGCAAATACCCTTTAACCTCATTTGAAGAAAAACAATTCAAAATAGATCTAGCATTGCGGTAGTGCAGACAGAATTAAACAAAGAATTTCATCTCGTGCCTAATTCCTGACAGCAGGTCCTTAGATAACAATAAGGAACACCACAATGAAATTGGAAGTAGTATTGGCTAATGGCAACAAGATGTCAGGATTCCTGGATTCTAAATCCAGTTTTGCCACTGACTTGCTTTTTGATATTGGGTTAGATATTAGACTCTCTATGCCTCAGTTTACCCATCTGTAAAGTGGGTAAAATAATACCTAATATGATGTTTAGAGAGCATTCAGATGTCTGATTTGTCAAAAGAGAAGGTATCATATTTTCATTAATTGCACAAGCACTCAAATCAGTCTCCAATTAAAGTCTGAGAAGGTGTTTACTCCATGTAATCTAAGAAGTACTGCAGTAAAACCAGGAAAAAGCAGACTTGCTATTCCTGGTATTTCTGTGTCAGAAAATAAGCAGAAAAATTACTCGGGTGTAACCAACATACACTTTCTGCCAACACGTCACAGAACTATGCTACAGCCCTATACAGACCAGGGCAGAAGTATAATTTTGTAACAAGGTTCTAATCTAGTTTGATCCTGCTTAGAAAATCAAGACAAAACCGTGTTATAACAACATGGTCAAAGTATCATCACATTATAATCATCTTCTGTCAGGAGACAGGCCTTTACATTTATAATCGGAATTTTCCTTGGAGTTGGAAAAGTTTTAAAATAGCATTTTAATTTAAATGAAACCACTTGTTTTGAGAGAAAGAAGGAAAATTGACAGAAATGACCTAAAAGGGCATGATTCACATCTCCCCTTCTCCCAACCTGTTAATAATTTTTAACAGCCCATTCAGAAACAACCCCTAACTAAGGACCTGATCCTGCCAAGACTTACACACCTGCTTACCTTTAACCACGTGAGTAGTCTCAAATAGTTCACTGATACTATTCATATGCTTACAGTTAAGCACGTGCATAAGCCTTGGCAGGATCAGGCCTAGATCACCATGTAGCCTGAGAGTAGCAAGATGAGTGTTAAGAAAGAGACATGGCACATAGCTATCCCATTTGCAGTACAGACAAGGCAGCCCTTTCTGACAGAAAGCAGCATAGCTGGTTAGAGACCCCCAGAAGGAAATTACAGTAAGAATAAATTTTCTGTACAGGAATTCCAAGAAAGATGAAGAAAAAAGAAGCCCTTTATCTATATTTATAAGATGGAGCTTTTCCTACATGAATAAACCTCTTAAGACATTTCCTGGGCACTGAGGTTATATATTTAATAGGTTTTTCTGGTATAATTTGAAAGTAGATCACCGCATTGCAATGATGCCTGCTTCACTTTGCTCCCAGCAGCCTCACTAGCTTCCTTCACCTGTGCCCTCAGAAACTAGAGCACCAGGTGTTACTCTCGCTATACCCAGAAAGCAGATTCCACCCCTTACAGACTTTACAGACTTTAGAGCTATTTGCTCCCCTTTTGACGTTCTGTCTTAGCAGGTTCTTGCTTAGGCCTTGCTTGCTTTCAATTTGTTGTAACACAACGGAAAAAGAATCACCGCAGAAGCTAAAGGAAAATGTAAGCCCTAATGAAACCATTCTCCAAACTCTTCATTCAATACCTTGGCCTGGTCTACACTATGAGTTTAGGTCGAATTTAGCAGCGTTAAATCAAATTAACCCTGCACCTGTCCACGAAACCATTTACTTTGACATAAAGGGCTCTTAAAATCAATTTCTGTACTCCTCCCCGACGAGGGGAGTAGTGCCGAAATCGACATTGCCATTTCGAATTAGGGTTAGTGTGGCTGCAATTCGACGGTATTGGCCTCCGGGAGCTATCCCACAGTGCACCATTGTGACCACTCTGGATAGCAATCTGAACTCGGATGCACTGGCCAGGTAGACAGGAAAAGCCCCGCCAACTTTTGAATTTAATTTTCTGTTTGCCCAGCATGGAGAGCACAGATGACCATGCATAGCTCATCAGCACAGGTAACCATGCAGCCCGAGAACCGAAAAAGAGCACCAGCATAGACTGTATGGGAGGTACTGAATCTGATTGCTATATGGGGAGAGGATTCTGTGCTAGCAGAACTATGTTCCAAAAGACGAAATGCCAAAACATTTGAAAAAATCTCCAAGGGCATGATGGAGAGGGGCCACAATAGGGACTCAGATCAGTGCCACGTGAAAGTTAAGGAGCTCAGACAAGCGTACCAGAAAACCAAAGAAGCAAACGGAAGGTCCAGGTCAGAGCCGCAGACATGCCGCTTCTACGCTGAGCTGCATGCAATTCTAGGGGGGGCCGCCACCACTACCCCACCCCTGACCATGGATTCCGAGGAGGGGGTACTCTCAGCCATGCCTGAGGATTCTGTGGACAGGGAAGATGAGGAGGAGGAGGAGGAGGATGAGCTTGCGGAGAGCACACAGCACTCCGTTCTCCCCAACAGCCAGGATCTTTTTCTCAGCCTGACCAAAGTATCCTCCCAACCCTCCCCAGGCATTATCCCAGACCATGAAGCCATGGAAGGGACCTCTGGTGAGTGTACCTTTGTAAATAAAAAACATGGTTTAAAAGCAAGCTTTTTTTAATGATTAATTTGCCCCGAGGACTTGGGATGCATTCGCGGCTAGTACAGCTACTGGAAAAGTCTGTTAATGTGTCTGGGGATGGAGTGGAAATCCTCCAGGGACATCTCCATGAAGCTCTCCTGGAGGTACTCCAAAAGCCTTTGCAGAAGGTTTCTGGGCAGTGCAGCTTTATTCCGTCCTCCATTATAGGACACTTGACCACGCCATGCTAGTAGCAAGTAATCTGGTATCATTGCATAACAAAGTCTGGCAGTGTATGGTCCCGGTTTTTGCTGGCATTCAAGCAACATCTGTTCTTTATCTCTCTGTGTTATCCTCAGGAGAGTGATGTCGTTCATGGTAACCTGGTTGAAATACGGGAATTTAATTAAGGGGACAGAGGTGGCTGTTTCTACTGGGCTGTTTGCCTGTGGCCAAAAAGAAATTCTTCCCTGCAGTTAGTCAAGTGGGGGGGGGGGGAGGGGCGGAGAT